>NC_074687.1:9812367-10122367 GCF_029448725.1 Salvelinus fontinalis
GGGCGGGTTTTATGAGGGGTATAAGGATATGTATTATGAGGGGTATATGGAGGGGTATTTTGAGGGGTATTATGAGGGGTAAAAGGATATGTATTATGAGGGGTATATGGGCGGGTTTTATGGGGGGTATAAGGATATGTATTATGAGCGGTATATTGAGGGGTATTTTGAGGGGTATTATGAGGGGTAAAAGGATATGTATTATGAGGGGTATATGGAGGGGTATTATGAGGGGTAAAAGGATATGTATTATGAGGGGTATATGGAGGGGTATTATGAGGGGTATATGGAGGGGTATTATGAGGGGTATATGGAGGGGTATTATGAGGGATATATGGAGGGGTATTATGAGAGGTACATGGAGGGGTACATTGAGAGGTATGTGGTGGGGTACATGGAGTGCTATTATGAGGGGTGCATGGAAGGATATTTGAAAACACAGTATAAGTGGAAGGATAAATGAAAGGCCCGCCAATCTTCCACTTACAAATATAATATTTTTTATTATTTAGGGGGTTTTTGTGGGGCGGGGTGGAACTCCTAACTTCCTGCATTTTATCACATTATGGCATGAGGATAAGATAAAATGCTGCAGTTTCAAAGGTAATTTCCTGCTACTCTACACATTTTGCCATGAGAGAAAATGCTGAGAGAAAATGTTACAGTTCTACAGTAACTGTCCAGTGAAATCTTTTAATAGTTAATATTCCGATAATGAATAATAATTGACTCACCCTATACTCATATTTGTGTCCAAAGCATAAAATGCTTTTTGCGTGCTGTTTCCTCATAGAGGATGATGTCCTGAGGAGAATGAGCTGGCCAATCAGCGGTCTACTCACATTTAATGACCAGTATACGCCCACACATTCTGTTGTTGCGGTACGCCCACACCATTCCAACACTGAAAAGATTGCTTTTTACCATACTTAATTCACATTTTTCTGGGAAGGAAAACTATTTAATTCAGATTATAATTAATTATTGGTCATTTTTCATGGAAATCTGGAAACATTGGACAATTACTTTAAAGGTCGACTTTGAGCAAAAACTTTGGCTACAGAACTGCCATTTCTTACTGATCTCTACAGCTTCCGTCCAGAAACAAATCCTCTGAAATGACATCATATCCCCCCATCCCCCATGGCAATTTTGCCAATGTTCACAAACTTGCTTGCTACAACTTGCACACTACATACTTTTATTATGCAGTGAAGACCTACCTATGTCAGAAGAATGATTGTGTTTTGTTTGTATGTGTGTGTGCCAAGCTTAGACCTCTCGTTTGTCATCCGCAAGTCTATCAAGTATTTGAGACCATTGAGCAAGCCAACTTCCAACACATGTGCGTACACATATGACATTCATCTAAAACTGTCAAAAAAAGGATTTCAAACGTTTGCTCTAAACATGTTTCCAGTCTTCAAGGGTTCATCTTGAACTCTCCCTCTCAGAAATCTAGCCACGTTTAAAAAACATATCTTTAATACCGTCCACAATCTTTTCTTCTTCATAGTTACAGACTCTATTTTCTAGAACAGATAAATATTACTGTTGTGTTCCAACTTCTCTGAGACAGAATGTCTGTATGCAATTCCTCACTTTAATCAACATTCAACCACACTCCATTTTAAGTCGCCATTTTCCATATAAAAATCTCAATTAAACCCAGTTACATTGCTTATTATAGATGAGGGCATAGAGGGCGATATATGATTACTATGCTGAAAACAAATCTTGGAATATAATTCTACAATGCATTTACACTTTTCAAAAATAGCTTTTTCAATTGTGCAAAATAACATATTGAATCATTGGATGTCTCTTGAGTTTTACTCAGCAGCACATCAGCCTATTCAGCAGCTGGTCTCTGTCACCACATTACATACTTCACTTTTCATAACATTTCAATCTAATTGCAAATCGAAAGTCTCGTTCTGATTCAACCAAGTTAGATGTGTTCTTGAAATGACAAAGTTCTAAATACAGGGATTTGTTGCTGCTATTCTAAGGACTAATAAACGCTTTGGAAAAATAGGATGGCCTTTCTACTCACAATGACATAAAGTGGCTAAAACCTCAACTGTACCCCATACTTAACTCAACGTAACCATCCAATGATAGTCATACCCTAAAACATTCCTCAAAAGCAGAGTTGACTCGTTTTTCACTTAGTTGCGAGAATTTGAGAACTTTTCCGCTGCTTTGACAGGTTTGAATTAGAATGTTCTTGTCCCTGGGTTGGCATCATTAATGTTCTGTGGGAACATGAGTTCAAGTTCTCTGTGCCTCGTTTCATGTGGACAAATGTGGTAACCTTGGCCTCTATCCTGAGCAGAGACCAGACAGGGAAACGACTAGTGGGACTAGTACTCTGAAATCCAATAGAACGTAAGGAACAAAACTTTCCTCTGAGGAGGAGTGGTCACCAGTCGTCCATTTTGAAGAGGCATTAGATCAGGGTCCCTACATAAAATATGTCGTCTGTCGAGAATATTAGATTTAGGTCCTCCTCTTGTCAGGCTTTGTAGATTAACATATATTTTCTTATAATACCTAAAGTAGTCCCATGTTTTACTGGAAGATATGCCTCTATTGTAACTGTATTGTCATAATGGTAATTAACTCAACATAAAATGTGCAGACATGTTGAACATCATTACACTTCATACATGCTCAGATGTGAGAGGCTTTTTAAGGTACCTGTTCATTCCACCACAAGGGGGAAACAAACTCCAATCGAGCCTTTAGCTAGAAGTCAAAAAGATTGACTTGACAGCACACTAAAATCAGGGGCCACTCAAGGGCCACAAAGGTACTTTCAGTAGCCTGCTTTATGCATTTTGCCCTCATGACATCATACATAAAATAACATTCCATGACATCATAACATTAAAAAATAATCACTGAAAGAAGACACGACATCACTAAAACAATAACACTCAAGTGTTTCAGCTCTGGGTTTTAAGTGTTGGCCACCTAGTCTGTATAGGCTACCTATACGCTTTTAGAAAAAAAGGTGCTATCTAGAACCTAAAAGTGTTCCTTGGCTGTCCCCATAGGAGAACCCTTTGTATAACCCTATTGGTTCCCGGTAGAACCCTTTTGGTTCCCTTTTGAGTTCCATGCTGAACCATTTGCACAGAGGATTCAACATGGAACCCAAAAGAGTTCTACCTGGAACCAAAAAAGGGTTCTACTTGGGGACAGCCGAAGAACCCTTTTGAACCCTTTTTTGGAAGAGCGTAGAGAGCTCTAATGACTCAGTGAATCTAACACCATTTGCCCCGTATCTGTCTCCTCTCCTCACATCTGCCCTGCATTAGAATGCAAGCTGTGTTCCCTCCAAGATGTGTGGTGTTGAAATAGTCTCGGCAGATGTAGAATACAGAGGAAAAAAATCTGCTTGTTGGTGAACAAGAGAGGTGAGGAATAAAGTTAGTCCTGAGGCAGTCCTTTTCTCTCACAGAGCTTTCTTCTGACACCTTAGAGAAACATGTAACATCATTGGCAATCACTAACATTATGTTCATACAGGACACTACAGAATCTTACTGAGAGTTTATTTTCCCATTTAGGATAATCCACACTATAAAGTTACTCTCATCTCTTTTCAACCTTTCCAAAGTTGGAACGAATCTCAGAGAGCCTCCCGGCTAAGGTCTGTCCCAAACATCCTTTACAGAAATCTATCTTGTGTGTTCCATGCCGTCACTCTGTCTTCAGCTGCTAACCATTAGAATGCAATAAAAAGAAAAACCTCAAACAAGGTAACGGTGCACTTCATATTGCCTTGCTATTTACTTTGGCAAAAACAAATCTTAATAAAGAAACAAATTGTTACCTGTACGTCCAACACTCTTTTACTCATTAGCAGAACACTTCAGAACTACCATAACTAAATATATCCAACAACTTGAAACAAATTAAGCTCTTCATAGATACATGTAAAAATTCAACCGCAGAGAAGTCCTAGTCCAACAAGCTCATGTTAAAAGTTCAACTCAGCGTGCAACCAGCACCCACACTATCAACCCTATACCAATCAACTTTAATTAATTAAGCATTAATATAAACAAGCATTGAGGTACTTACCACTGTTTCCGTCCTGGCATTTCACAATAAAAACCTGAGTCACAGAGACAACCAGAAAAAGGCAAATCCTTGAATACACAAAGCTCATCATGTCTATAGGAAAGACATGGGCTCTCCTTGTGCGCAAAGTGGGGTGAAAATGTACAGGGTATCACTGTACCATGTACACAGAGAACACTACCAGTAAGCAGCGCGCAATAAAGACCCAACCCAGACTGCACCAGTGCTTTTTTTGTGGGGAAGAGTTAAAGCTTTAAATGAGAAGAACGCTGGCAACCCTAATTTTCCTCCCCCTCTTGTCAGCCCTCTCTCATAACCATCCACTCACAGGCATTTGTGGTTTTGTGAAAACTACACCCTTGTTTATAAGTTCCCATCATTCTACTGATTCGTGTGTGTTTCTTTTTGTTCTCAGTCTAAAACCATTGAGATCAGAATTAGAGCAAAGATAGGAAGAAACAGATAAGAAGAGCTTTGTTTGTCACTGATTTCATTTACCCCACCCCCTCCCTGGAGTGGTTGCTAAGCAGGTCTGTTGAAGTACTGTTTTATGGGTTGAAAGGCAACTTTTTTATTAGAAGAATAAGAATACATTTTATGGCCCATAGTCTCTGTGGAAAGGTGATGGGGAACCTCAACTGCTGGTGTTGTTGTAGTTGGGAGTGAGATTTCTAGATTTTTGGGGGGGGCAGATTTATAAGTGATAAATCAATGTATTATTTATTAATTATTCGTTTTGTATTTATTTATACATTATTTCCATATTTGTTCTTTATCATGATGATTGCGAACATACTCTGATCTACAACAACAACAACATTGGGAAGTATTACACTGGAGAGACAAAGCATCATTGGGAGTATGGGTTGATAACGGTAGCCATGTTGCTAAGAACAACCAGGTTGAAATGTTAGCCAGGACCCATCGTTAAAGTAACCATCCAGTGAAAATCTCACTTGTAAACATTCGTATTTAACCCATACCTCCCAAAATTTGTTGACTCATCTTATACTTTTATTTGTGGTCAAAGCATACATTTGGGGGGAAAAACCCACCTCAAAATCTTAACAGATCGTTTAAAAAATGTTTGCTATTTCCTCTTAGAGAATGATGTCATCCTGCCTCACAACATTCTGTTTTTGGGGTACGCCCACACCATTCCAACACAGAAAAGCTGCTTTCTTGACATACTTAATTAAAAGACTTTGGAAGGAAAAGTATGTCATGTATATTGTAATTAATTATAGGTCATATCTCATAGAAATCTGGAAACACTGGACAGTTACTTTAACCATGGTTTAAGTACCTGTCCAGTCTGTACTGTATAGAGGTGTAAGTTCCATCAGAAGGACTGATATAGAGTTAACTCACAGGCATAAACTCATAGCTAAATGATGAAACCACAAATCACATGTTCTTTTTTTTTTACTATTGGGTTGATTTGGTCAAAGGTGTTTTGAGATCGTCTCTCACATGTTCAACAGATGGTCACGTTGACCAGAAAACATAAATATTTATGAGGGAGGGAGATAGCGGATAGCGGATAGTTAGGCTTTGTCTGAGTGAGCTGTTCTTGCTCTACAAAATGTGGATGTACAGTATCTATCTCTACAACTCATGAAGGAGATGTTGAATGAGAATAGTAGACAGTATTAAGCCACGGGTCAACCCAAACCACCATGAAAATATCATGGGTCAGTAGACTGGTTACTGGGATGTATTTTCAAATGTAAGAAAGTTGTTGAAATGCTCTTAGGCAGGTCCCATTGTCTTTGATTGATAGGTCCTCAGATATGAAAGGAATTCCCGTTAGATTCTCCTTTCATAAGACAATGCTAGAGGATGTCACTTACAGCCAAACACAGTATAGTATATGAACGTAGAGTAGCACAGCAACTGTATCCAATCAGGAACTCAGAAGCCCCAGCCAATTAGAGGGGATAGAAACAGGGGAAGCCGATGTCACGTAACCATGTATGGAGCATGAGAATCATTTCAATGCTCTGAAGAACATTTGTCATATTGCTTACACCCATCTGACTCCTTCATATCTGCAAACATCAAGAAGGACGGGAGGGACTTTATCTGGAGGGAATAGTCTCTTGAGACAGCCTCAGCTGTCCTGGGTGCTGAGATTAGAAGGGAGGGACTACTTCATTTCTGGACCAGGCCAGAAATCAGCTGAGAAGAGGTCCTTCTCAGCTCAGTTGGTAGAGCATGGCTCTTGCATTGCCAGGATAGTGGGTACAAATCCCCATCACCACCCATCCATACTTAAAAAATACATGCATGACAGTAAGTCGCATATGTTACAGTATTATACACTGAACAAAAAATATAAATGCAACAATTCAAACTATTTTACTGACTTACAGTTCATATAAGGAAATTCATTAGGCCCTATACATTTCACATGACTGGGAATACAGATTTGCATCTGTTGGTCACAGATACCTTTAAAAAAAAGGATAGGGGCGTGGATCAGAAAACCAGTCAGTATCTTGAGGCATAAAGCCGAGCATTATTATGCTGAAACAGGAAGTGAAGGCAGTAGATGAATTGCACGACAATGGACCACAGGATCTCATCACAGTGTCGCTGTGCATTCAAATGGCCATTGATTAAATTCAGTTGTGTTCCTTGTCCGTAGCTTATGCCTGCCCATACCATTACCCCACCGCCACCATGGGGCACCCGGACAACGCCATACTGCCCGGTACAGTTGAAACCGTTAATCATCCGTAAAGAGCACACTTCTCTAGCATGCCAGTGGTCAGCAAAGGTGCCCGCTGAAGTCAGATACGACGCCAAACGGCAGTCAGGTCAATACTCTGGTGAGGGCAACGAGCATGCAGATGAGCTTCCCTGAGACGCTTTCTGACAGTTTGTGCAGAAATTCTTTAGTTGTGCAAACCCACAGATTCATTATCTGTCCAGGTGGCTGGTTTCAGACAATCCCGCAGGTGAAGAAGCCAGGTGTGGTGGTCTTGGGCTGGCGTAGTTACATGTGGTCTGCGGTTGTGAGGCCTTTTGGGCGTGAAATGAACATTAAATTCTATGGCAACAGCTCTGGTGGACATTCCTGCAGTCAGCATCCCAATTGCACGCTCCCTCAAAACTTGAGACATCTGTGGCATTCTGCTGTGTGACAAAACTGCACATTTTAGAGTGGCCTTTTATTGTCCCAAGCACAAATCAAATGTTATTGGTCACATACACATGGTTATCAGATGTTATTGTGAGTGTAGCGAAATGCTTGTGCTTCGAGTTCCGACAGTGCAGCAATATCTAACATGTAATCTGACAATTCCACAACAACTACCTAATACACACATATCTAAGTAAAGGAATGGATTAAGAACATATACATCAATATATAGATGAGCAATGACAGAGCGGCATAGGCAAGATGCAATAGATGGTATAAAATACAATATATACATATGAGATAAGTGATGCAAGATACGTAAACATTATTAAAGCGACTAGTGATCCATTTAATAAAGTAGCCAATGATTTCAAGTCTGTATGTAGGCAGCAGCCTCTCTGTGTTAGTGATGGCTGTTTAACAGTCTGATGGCCTTGAGATAGAAGCTGTTTTTCAGTCTCTCGGTCCCAGCTTTGAAGCAGCTGTGCTGACTTTGCCTTCTGGATGGTAGCGGGGTGAACAGGCAGTGGCTCGAGTGGTTGTTGTCCTTTATGATCTTTCTGGCCTTCCTGTGACATCGGGTGGTGTAGATGTCCTGGAGGGCAGGTAGTTTGTCCCTGGTGCTGGGTTGTGCAGACCACACCACCCTCTGGAGAGCCTTGCGGTTGTGGTGACAGGCCAAATTTCTTCAGCCTCCTGAGGTTGAAGAGGCGCATTTGAGCCTTCTTCACCTCACTGTCTGTATGGGTGGACCATTTCAGTTTGTCTATGATGTGTATGCCGAGGAACTTAAAACGTTCCACCTTCTCCACTACTGTCCCGTCGATGTGGATAGGGGGGTGCTCCCTCTGCTGTTTCCTGAAGTCCACGATCATCCCTTTTGTTTTGTTGACGCTGAGTGAGAGATTGTTTCCTGACACCACATTCCTAGTGCCCTCACCTCCTCCCTGTAGGCTGTCTCGTCATTGTTGGCAAGCCCACTACTGCTGTGTCATCTGCAAACTTGATGATTGAGTTGGAGGCGTGCGTGGCCACACAGTCATGGGTGAACAGGGAGTACAGGAAGGTGCTGAGCATGCACCCTTGTGGGGCCACAGTGTTGAGGATCAGCAAAGTGGAGGTGTTGTTCCCTACCTCACCACCTGGGGGTGGCCCGTCAGGAAGTTCAGGGCCCAATTGCACAGGGAGGGGCAGAGACCAAGGGCCTCAAGCTTAATGTTGAGCTTGGAGGGTACTATGGTGTTAAATGCTGAGCTATAGTCAATGAACA
Organism: Salvelinus fontinalis; assembly: GCF_029448725.1. Lineage (NCBI taxonomy): Eukaryota > Metazoa > Chordata > Actinopteri > Salmoniformes > Salmonidae > Salvelinus > Salvelinus fontinalis. Next base: position 9,820,881 of record NC_074687.1, read on the forward strand.
GCATTCTTACATAGGTATTTCTCTAGTCCAGATGGGATAGGGCAATGTGCAGTGTTATGGCGATTTCATCGTCTGTGGACCTGTTGGGGCGGTAAGCAAATTGAAGTGGGTCTAGGGTGACAGGTAAGGTGGAGGTGATATGATCCTTGACTAGTCTCTCAAAGCACTTCATGATGACAGAAGTGAGTGCTATGTGGCGGTAGTCATTTATTTCAGTTACTTTTGCCTTCTTGGGTACAGGAACAATGGTGGCAATCTTGAAGCATGTGGGGACAGCAGACTGGGGTAGGGAGTGATTGAATATGTCCGTAAACACACCAGCTAGATGGTCTGCACATGCTCTGAGGACGCGGCTAGGGATATCGTCTGGGCCGGCAGCCTTATGAGGGTTAACACGTTTAAATGTCTTACTCACTTTTGCCATGGAGAAGGAGAGCCCATAGTCCTTGGTAGTGGGCTGTATTATACTCAAAGCGGGCAAAGAAATTGTTTAGTTTGTCTGGAAGCAAGACGTTGGTGTCCATGTGGTGGCTGGTTTTCCTTTTGTAGTCCGTGATTGTCTGTAGACCCTGCCACATACGTCTCGAAGTCTGAGCCGTTGAATTGCGACTCCACTTTGTCTCTATACTGAAATTTTGCTTGTTTGATTGCCTTGCAGAGGGAATAACTACACTGTTTCTATTCAGCCATTTTCCCAGTCACTTTTCCATGGTTAAATGCGATGGTTTGCGCTTTCAGTTTTACGCGAATGCCGCCATCTTTCCACGGTTTCTGATTAGGGTAGGTTTCAATAGTCTCAGTAGGTACAACATCTCCAATACACTTCCTTATGAACTCTCTCACCGAATCAGCGTATACCTCAATATTTTCTCTGAGGCTAACCAGAAAATGTCCCAGTCCGCCTGATCAAGGTGCACCTTTTAATGATCATGCTGTTTAATCAGCTTCATGATATGCCACACCTGTCAGGTGGATTGATTATCTTGGCGAATGAGAAATACTCACTAACAGGGATGTAAACAAATTTGTGCACACAATTTGTGATAAATAAGCTTTTTGTGCACGTGGAACATTTCTGGGATCTTCTGTTACAGCTCCTGAAACATGGGACCGAAGATGTGTTCGAATACTCATACTAACCGCACTAACCATACTATTTGTGATGTGAATTGAGTATATAGTATGCTTATTGGTCATACTATGGATATAGTTAGTATGCCAAAAGTTCCCGGATGTCGTACTAAATTCGCCAAAATATGAAGTATACACACAGAGGAGACTATTTCCGTACTTTAGGGCCTATAATGCAATTCATCAGGAAATGGGCGTGGCTTCACATCTTTTTCAAGACAATGGCAAAAAATATGCAACCAAAGTACAATGAGAGCGGATACAAATTCATTGGGGCGGCAAGTAGCCTAGTGGTTAGAGCATTGGACTAGTGACTGAAAGGATGCAAGAACGAATCCCTGAGCTGGCAAGGTAAAAATCTGTTGTTCTGCCCCTGAACAAGGCAGTTAACCCACTGTTCCTAGGCTTTCGTTGAGAATAAGAATTTGTTCTTAACTGACTTGCCTAGTTAAATAAAGGTTAAATAAAACAAATATTAAGAAAATGTTGATCAATGTAATAAAGTAGTTACTTTTCAAATAAGTTACCTTACATGTTATGTTAGCTGACAATTTGTTAGCTACTCTGTTTTTACGAACCACATTGAAAATCATTACAACAGTATGTACCAGTATGTTAGCTAGCTACCTAACGTTAGTTGGCTACTTATACATCAAACCTTCCAGTATATTAACTATAGGCTGTCTAACTAACTACCCAACATTTATTTATTATTATTCCCGTCATTGTTAGCTTAGCAAAATGGTATAGTTGTTGGGTGTTCCCAATGGACATTCGGGTGCATTCTTAAATTCGCTCTGGCTATCTACTGTAAGAAATTGTATTAGATATTGGTAACTTGTTTTAACAACTTCTCAACATTACCTATAAGTTGACACAACATACACACCCCCTCTTTCTCTTGGACATATGCTGGACACATAGGACATATACACGGCACCCACAATTCCCCTCCCCCATGACAATCACACAGACACACCCAACCCATGGTTGGACCTCAGGACAAAGAACTCTCAGGAACCAATGGAACGTGGACACCAGGCCTGATCAGGACTACCCAAGACCCAGATCGACCAACCGGAAGGCCGGACTCGCAGATCTACCTACTTTGCTTGTTGTCTATATAGTACTGAACATTTCTGGAAACTGTCTCTTTCCCGGACGATTCACTAGGAGTCAGACTGAAAGAGCCTTGCTGCAAGATTTTACTAAGATATCTTTACATGTAATTAAAACGGCCTTATTATAAAATATCCACCTCGTCCTATTGTCTCCTCTTGTTCTCCTGTCAACAGTAAACGTTTTATTAACACTACTCCGATTTCAGAGCACTCTCGTCTGAGTGTACCAGAGCGCAGAATAATTAATTTACAAGCGCTCAACACCCGTTGAATATGGCCAGTGTCAGTAAACGTTTGCAAAAAGCGTACTTAAATTGTTACCAGCAGCACAGGTACAGTCGCCAATGCACTGAATAACACAAAAACTACCTCATCAGCTCTGCTAGGGCGAGTAAACGGTCAGAGTGGTCTCATTTGTGTCTGGAAGTAGCTAGCCAATATTAGCTTGGGTGCTTGACTGCCGTTGTAAGGTCAGAACGCTCAAATCATCCCCACTCCTCAGCCCGAGCGTCCAGTGTGCGCTCTGAGAGCGAAACACTCTGAATTTACAAATGGACAATCTGAAAATGCTCTGAATTTAGGAACGTACTCTGGCACTCCAGATTGAATTTAATAACACACCCAAAGTCGTAAAATGTCTAACTAGTAAATTGTTATGCTAACTAGCTAGCAAGAGGTTGCCTAGAAACAGGATCAACTTCCAGTAGACAGGCGAAGATCTAGTAGCTCAACGGAAAGGATCCCATTCGTTTACAGTATACTAAAATGAACTAAAAGTACAGTTGAAGTCAGAAGTCATTAAAAGTAGTTTTTCAACCACTCCACAAATTTCTTGTTAACAAACTATAGTTTTGGCAAGTCGGTTAGGACATCTACTTTGTGCATGACAATTCATTTTTCCAACAACTGTTTACAGACAGATTATTTCACTTCTAATTCACTGTATCAGTGGGTCAGAAGTTTACATACACTAAGTTGACTACCTTTAAACACCTTGGAAAATTCCCAAAATTATGTCATGGCTTTAGAAGCTTCTGATAGGCTAATTGACATCATTTGAGTCAATTGGAGGTGTACCTGTGGATGTATTTCAAGGCCTACCTTCAAACTCAGTGCTTCTTTGCTTGACATCATGGGAAAATCTAAATAAATCAGCCAAGACCTTGGGGAAAAAATTGTAGACCTCCACAAGTCTGGTTCATCTTTGGGAGCAATTTCCAAATGCCTGAAGGTACAACGTTCATCTGTACAAACAATAGTACACAAGTATAAACACCATGGGACCACGCAGCAGTCATACCGCTCAGGAAAAAGACGCGTTCTGTCTCCTAGAGAGGAGCGTACTTTGGTGCAAAAAGTGCAAATCAATCCCAGAACAACAGCAAAGGACCCTGTGAAGATGCTGGAGGAAACAGATACAAAAGTATCTATTTCCACAGTAAAAAAAGTCCTATATCGGCTTGCAAGCCGAAGAACATCATCCCAAACCTGAAACACGGGAGTGGCAGCATCATGTTGTGGGTGTGCTTTGCTGCAGGAGGGACTGGTGCACTTCACAAAATAGATGGCATCATGAGGCAGGACAATTATGTGGATATATTGAAGCAACATCTCAAGACATCAGTCAGCTTGGTCACAAATGGGTCTTCCAAATGGACAATGACCCCAAGCATACTTCCAAAGTTGTGGCAAAATGGCTTAAGGACAACAAAGTCAAGGTGTTGGAGTGGCCATCACAAAGCCCTGACCTCAATCCTATAGAAAATTTGTGGGCAGAACTGAAAAACAATGTGCGAGCAAGGAGGCCTATAAACCTGACTCAGTTACACCAGCTCTGTCTGGAGGAACGGGCCAAAATTCACCCAACTTATTGTGGGAAGCTTGTGGGAGGCTACCTGAAACGTTTGACCCAAATGAAACGATTTGAAGGCAACGCTACCAAATACTAATTGAGTGTATGTAAACTTCTGACCCACTGGGAATGTGAGGAAAGAAATAAAAGCTGAAATAAATCATTGTCTCTACTATTCTGACATTTCACATTCTTAAAATAAAGTGGTGATCCAAACTGACCTAAGACAGGGACTTTTTACGAGGATTAAATGTCAGGAATCGTGAAAAACTGAGTTTAAATGAATTTGGCAAAGGTGTATGTAAACTTCTGACTTCAACTGTATATAGTATGTTGTATATACTCATTAAGTAAATAGTATACACTGTCTCAGTATTTGTAGTCGAACACAGCTCAACACTCTACATGTTACGTTTATATTTCTGTTCTTTATTCTGGCTCCTGAGTGGTGCAGCGGTCTAAGGCACTGCATCTCAGTACAAGAGGCTTAACTGCAGTCTCTGGTACAAATCCAGGCTGCATCACATCCGGATGTGATGAGGAGTCCTATAGGGTGGTGCACAATTGGCCCAGCGTCGTCCGGGTTTGGCTGGGTTGGACCGTCATTAAAATTAAGAATTTGTTCTTAGCTGACTTGCCCAGTTAAATAAAGGTTAAAATATCTATAAATATACAGTGCATTTACATGAGTATTCAGACCAATTACTTTGTACTTTGTTAAAGTACCTTTGGCAGCAATTACAGCCTTGACTCTTCTTGGGTATAACGCTACAAGCTCGGCACACCTGTATTTGGGGAGTGTCTCCCATTCTTCTCTATGGAGCAGGTTTTCATCAAGGATCTGTCTGTACTTTGCTCCTTTCATCTTTCCGTCGATCTTGACTAGTCTCCCAGGCCCTGCCGCTGAAAAACATCCGCACAGCAGGATGCTGCCACCACCATGCTTCACCGTAGGAATGGTGCCAGGTTTCCTCCAAACGTGATGCTTGGCATTCATGGCTTCTCATGGTCTGAGAGTCTTTAGGTGCCTTTTGGCAAACTCCAAGCAGGCTGTCAGGTGCCTTTTACTGAGGAGTGTATTCTGTCTGGCCACTCTACCACAAAGGCCTGATTGGTGGAGGGCTGCAGGGATAGTTGTCCTTCTGGAAGGTTCTCCCACCATCACAGAGGAACTCTGGAGCTCTGTCAGAGGGACTATCGGGTTCTTGGTCACCTCCTTGACCAAGTCCCTTCTCCCTCCATTGCTCTGTTTGGCCTTGGCGGCCAGCTCTAGGAAGAGTCTTGGTGGTTCCAAACTTCTTCCATTTAAGAATGATGGAGGCCACTGTGTTCTTGGTGACCTTCAATGCTGCAGAAATGTTTTGGTACCCTTCCCCAGATCTGTGCCTCGATACAATCCTGTCTCGGAGCTCAACAGAGAATTCCTTTAACCTCGTTGCTTGTTTTTTTCTCTGCACTGTTTACTATGGGACCTTATATAGACAGGTGTGTGCCTTTCCAAATCATGTCCAATCAATTTAATTTACCACAGGTGGACTTCAATCAAGTTGAAGAAACATCTCAAGGATGATCAATGGAAACAGGATGCACCGGAGCTCTATTTTGATTCTCATTGCAAAGGAATTAAATACTTATGTAAATAAGGTATTTCTGTTTTTTATTTTTAATGCGTTTGCAAAAAAAACAAACTGTTTTCACTTTTTGTTATAAGGGGTACTGTGTTTAGATTGATGACAAACTATAAGTAATTCAATCCATTTTAAAATAAGGCTGTAACTTAACAAAATGTGGAAAAATTCAAGGGGTCTGAATACTTTCCGAATTCACTTTATGGGAGCACAGTAACACCTCTATTTGCTAGAAGACAATACTAAGATAACCTTAACCAGAAATTTACATTGAGATGAGTTATGCTGATTCCTAGACAGGTTTTCCCTAAACGTATTCATTTTCAAACTCAGAGGAAGTTTTCATGGGACTCATCAATTTAGGGGAAAATGTTGTCCCCATGGAGGTTGTTAATTTAAAGTTGCAAATTGAAAGATTTTTGTTGATTCACGCTCCGTGACAAATTACATTTACTGTAAAATGTCTACTGTGACTTTAAGGAGCTGAACAGGCACTCCCTGTATATCGGTAACCATGTTTTTTTTAACTTGTTATTCGTTATTCACTGTGTATTTATTCCTAATTTTTATCTTTATCTTTAACTCTGCATTGTTGGGAAAGGGCCCGTAAGTAAGCATTTCAATGATACACCTGCTACACCTGTTGTTTACAAAGCAAGTGACAAATGTCATTTGATTTGATTTGCCATGTGAATGAGCTTTCTAACACTAGGTAGGTACTGATGAAGTGTTTTGAGTTGAGAGAGGAGTGAGGTTGTGGAATATGCCGTCAGCCAGACATACTTTGTTCTGAAGTTCAACGGTTATGTCCATTACCTGTGTTGTATGTATCTCAATTAGGGTTGCAAAGCTACTGGTAATTTACCAAAGTTACCGGAATATTCTGTAATTTTGGTAATTATTCTGTAATCTATGGTAACTTTGGTCATTTATACTTGAATAACTGTAAAATAAAGGTCTTATATCTGGGTCTGTATTGTCCATGAGTTTCTAGTAGATAGACCATATGGTTCAAGATAAAATAGCCTAATTAATAAAAAAACATCTTATCAAAATTTGCATTATTTTCAACTAACTTGGCAACTCTTCCAACATTGTTTTTTTTCACAACTGCCACCATTTTGGCCCCAAAACATTGACAACAAAGACATATTGACATAGTAAAATAAAAAGTGTAAAAAGAAATTAAGGATGTTTCATGTTTAAACCCTTATATTAAACACAAATGGTATTCACTAAGTAGAAGGTTTATATTTAAGATAATGTTTTACAACTTTTTTTAGTAATCTTATTTGATGGTTTTATATATGTTACCTGTGATGGCCACACAGAGGGCCAGAGATAATTAAAGACACCTCTGATAATCTGAAGTACCCAAAAAGGCCACTAGATGTCATCTGATAAAATTCCATATATTTCTTGAAAGTTACCAAAATAATAATAATCTCAATACACATAACCGAGAGTGTGGATTCATCCTTTAGAATATGACAAGGCATGGGTCGTGTTCAGTAGGTAGAACACGTTTTGAAAGGCAATGAAATGGGGAGGTACTGTAGTACCTGAACCCATCCTATTAGTACACATATTTTCATTTTCTTTTGCAATTGTTTTTCCTACATTGTGCCCAACTGAACAGGACCAGGATGTTGAGGTATATCAGCTTAGCACTTGAAACGGGACACATATGTGTAACAGTTCCTCTGCCACAGTCACAGTTCAGTCTGTGGACCGTGTTGTACGTCTTGGCTAGTTAATGAGAGGAAACAGCTGTGGACTGTGTTCTCAAGGTGCAGAAACCATCAGGTGATTTACTTGCCATCAGGACTGGATGTGTTGGGAGCCATTGGGACTGTGGCGGAGATGGAGGAGAAAGGCAGCTGTTCCAGCTGTAGCCCTGCCCGTACATGGAGGGACCTTCAGCCAATTTAACCCCCCTCTGCAAATAGCATCAGTTTTCTTTTCACTTGAGAAAAGGGAAATGGCAAGCCTTTGTGATGCTGGTTAGCATGCCTGCCAAGGATGGGATCATCAGAGAAGGTAGCCAGAGGGAGGGTATAGCTGCAAAGGGAGCATGCATTAGGATGAATCATGGCCTGTCTCCTCTTCTTGTTTAAGTATTGCCTGACTATCTGGCAATGGATTGCTGAAAGTAATGCATTATATTTCTCTTTTGATGGAAAAAAGTCAAGGATACAAAAATGTCTGTCTGTCTGTCTGTCTGTCTGTCTGTCTGTCTGTCCGAACAAACATCTCTGTTGCTGGATGTCTTGATCATTCATTGTACAGCTATTTGGAAGCTGTATGTAAATAGCCCCTAAAGTCGTCCAACACGAGCAAAAAATGTATGTCAATATAGAAAGAAAACCTGTTGAAACAATGTCCAGCAAGAATGCAAGGCCTAGTATTTCCATGGAGCCTGACAGCTTGTGCAAAGCACTCCACTGTACTATACATGTGATGAAAGGAGCTGTGAAAGAGATCATATTGTGGGTAAATACCAACCAGTAGTTGGGGATGGTGACAAATGTTGAACTCTGAATTGCACCTTCCACTGAAATACAATGAATGATTTATCCCAAGGAATGCCTCGCCTGGACTGTAGCCAGGTACGATCAAGTACTGACTAGCTCACTGACTTTTCTATCGTTATCAAGGCAGTCATATAAACAAAGACCAGGACATTGGGAAGATGGCTCTTTAGATTTCCCTCAAGGTGTTGTAGAAGAGGTGTTGATTGGACAGCAAGGAAGGGAAGGAGTGGAACCACCGCCCGCTACAAAGGAGAGGCTAAATGTGGTATGTAGGAGAGTATGCTTATGTCCTGGGTTTGTGAGAGTGGTAATTTTCAACTCTAACACTTTGATCGACAGTGTACTAGCTATCAACTCTGATCTAGCATATGCACATCTAGCTATCAACCCTGATCTAGTATATGCACATCTAGCTATCGACCTGGCCCGGGTACCCTGGAAGGATATTGACCTCATCCCGTCAGTTGAGGATGCCTGGTCATTCTTTAAAAGTTACTTCCTCACCATATTAGACAAGCATGCTCCGTTCAAAAAATGCAGAACCAAGAACAGATATAGCCCTTGGTTCACTCCAGACCTGACTGCCCTCGACCAGCACAAAAACATCCTGTGGCGAACTGCAATAGCATCGAAGAGCCCCCGCGATATGCAACTGTTCAGGGAAGTCAGGAACCAATACACGCAGTCAGTCAGGAAAGCAAAGGCCAGCTTTTTCAAGCAGAAATTTGCATCCTGTAGCTCTAACTCCAAAAAGTTCTGGGATACTGTAAAGTCCATGGAAAACAAGAGCACCTCCTCCCAGCTGCCCACTTCACTGAGGCTAGGTAACACGGTCACCACTGATAAGTCCATGATAATCGAAAACTTCAACAAACATTTCTCAATGGCTGGCCATGCCTTCCTCCTGGCGACTCCAACCTTGGCCAACAGCCCCTACCCCCCCGCTGCTACTCGCCCAAGCCTCCCCAGCTTCTCCGTTACCCATATCCAGATAGCAGATGTTCTGAAAGAGCTGGAAAACCTGGACCCATACAAATCAGCTGGGCTTGACAATCTGGACCCCCTATTTCTGAAACTGTCCGCCGCCATTGTCGCACCCCCTATTACCAGCCTGTTCAACCTCTCCTTCGTATCATCTGAGATCCCCAAGGATTGGAAAGCTGCCGCCGTCATCCCCCTCTTCAAAGGGGGAGACACCCTGGACCCAAACTGTTACAGACCTATATCCATCCTGCCCTGCCTATCTAAGGTCTTTGAAAGCCAAGTCAACAAACAGATCACTGACCATCTCGAATCCCACCGTACCTTCTCCGCTGTGCAATCCGGTTTCCGAGCCGGTCACGGGTGCACCTCAGCCACGCTCAAGGTACTAAACGATGTCATAACCGCCATCGATAAAAGACATTACTGTGCAGCCGTCTTCATCGACCTGGCCAAGGCTTTCGACTCTGTCAATCACCATATTCTTATCGGCAGACTCAGTAGCCTCGGTTTTTCTAATGACTGCCTTGCCTGGTTCACCAACTACTTTGCAGACAGAGTTCAGTGTGTCAAATCGGAGGGCATGTTGTCCGGTCCTCTGGCAGTCTCTATGGGGGTACCACAGGGTTCAATTCTCGGGCTGACTCTTTTCTCTGTATACATCAATGATGTTGCTCTTGCTGCGGGCGATTCCCTGATCCACCTCTATGCAGACGACACCATTCTGTACACTTCCGGCCCTTCCTTGGACACTGTGCTATCTAACCTCCAAACGAGCTTCAATGCCATACAACACTCCTTCCGTGGCCTCCAACTGCTCTTAAAAGCTAGTAAAACCAAATGCATGCTTTTCAACCGTTCGCTGCCTGCACCCGCACGCCCGACTAGCATCACCACCCTGGACGGTTCCGACCTAGAATATGTGGACATCTATAAGTACCTAGGTGTCTGGCTAGACTGCAAACTCTCCTTCCAGACTCATATCAAACATCTCCAATCCAAAATCAAATCTAGAGTCGGCTTTCTATTCCGCAACAAAGCCTCCTTCACTCACGCCGCCAAACTTACCCTAGTAAAACTGACTATCCTACCGATCCTCGACTTCGGCGATGTCATCTACAAAATAGCTTCCAATACTCTACTCAGCAAACTGGATGCAGTCTATCACAGTGCCATCCGTTTTGTTACTAAAGCACCTTATACGACCCACCACTGCGACCTGTATGCCCTAGTCGGCTGGCCCTCGCTACATGTTCGTCGTCAGACCCACTGGCTCCAGGTCATCTACAAGGCTATGCTAGGTAAAGTGCCGCCTTATCTCAGTTCACTGGTCACGATGGCTACACCCACCCGTAGCACGCGCTCCAGCAGGTGTATCTCACTGATCATCCCTAAAGCCAAAACCTCATTTGGACGCCTTTCCTTCCAGTTCTCTGCTGCCTGCGACTGGAACGAATTGCAAAAATCTCTGAAGTTGGAGACTTTTATCTCCCTCAACAACTTTAAAAATCTGCTATCCGAGCAGCTAACCGATCGCTGCAGCTGTACATAGTCCATCTGTAAACTACCCTCCCAATTTACCTACCTCACCCCCCATACTGCTTTTATTTATTTACTTTTCTGCTCTTTTGCACACCAGTATCTCTTCTTGCACATGATCATCTGATGATTTATCACTCCAGTGTTCATCTGCTAAATTGTAATTACTCGATTTACTGCCTACCTCATGCCTTTTGCACACATTGTATATAGATTCTCTTTTTTCTACCATGTTATTGACTTGTTTATTGTTTACTCCATGTGTAACTCTGTGTTGTTGTCTGTTCACACTGCTATGTTTTATCTTGGCCAGGTCGCAGTTGCAAATGAGAACTTGTTCTCAACTAGCCTACCTGGTTAAATAAAGGTGAAATAAAAAAAAATAAAAAAAACTCTGATCTAGTATATGCACATCTAGCTATCAACCCTGATCTAGCATATGCACATCTAGCTATCAACCCTGATCTAGCATATGCACATCTAGCTATAAACCCTGATCTAGCATATGCACATCTAGCTATCAACCCTGATCTAGTATATGCACATCTAGCTATCAACTCTGATCTAGTATATGCACATCTAGCTATCAACCCTGATCTAGCATATGCACATCTAGCTATCAACCCTGATCTAGTATATGCACATCTAGCTATCAACCCTGATCTAGTATATCCACATCTAGCTATCAACCCTGATCTAGTATATCCACATCTAGCTACTATAATACATCTGGTTCTGATGCATATAGATAATTCACTACCCTGGTTGATAAACAGTGGATCAATCTACAACTCATGGTTTGAATTTCATAAGGAGAGTGACTGCTGAGTACCATCATTATGCTGTCATCACTTACAGTAATATAAGAAAGAGCGGAAGCATCTAGGGATATTTAAACCCAGATAGCAGTCTTAAGAAATAATTAAAATGCTCCTTTGTTTTCTCCTTTAATATTTTTGTAAAAAAATGCCTAGATTATGTCCTTTCCTTACAAGAGTATAATGTTACTTACCCAAATTCACTTTCCACCACTGAAACAATAGATGTACAGTGGAGGGTGCTGGGGGGAGGATGGCTCGTATTGACTGGAACACAGCAAATGGAATGGCACATGGATGCCATGTGTTTGATGCATTTGATACCATTCCACTAATTCCACTCCAGCCATTACCACGAACCCATCCTCCCCAATTAAGGAGCCACTAGCCTCCTGTGGTGTACTAATAATACTAAGGGGCCTGTTGTTCAAAACAATGTGGTGTGTAATAAAGAGCTTTGCCATGCTAGCTTCACCCATCCAGTCTTTACAGATGAGTAGAATAAGGAAGCATTTTAGAACTGACAGAGCTCAACTTGCATCCATCTTTGTTCTGACTCCTCCCATGACAGCCGCCCCTAAAAGTGGAATACTAATGGCAATAGCGGAAGAAACACCATTTAATTTAATTGGTTGTTCTACAATCTAGCACCTCCCCTTACTGTAAGTACGTTCCAAGATGGAGGAATATTCACCACCTTTAACCTCTGTGGCTACATCTGTTAATTAACCATCCTAAACATCTTTTCTGGGAGGAAGACGATTCCTTCCAAAAGTGTTTTTCTTATTCTAGAAAGATGTCCTAAAATGTTAAGCTTCGGAATGTGTTTCCTTACTGTAGCTAACTACATTTAAAGAGACACAAAACCCTTGAGCTTTTCTTCAATCCTAGGAACATACATTCCCTACTTCCTTCTAAGAAATGGTCGACTCGTAGATCAAATGTAAGGGGATTATATAGTGGGCTTCTTTGATAGAGGCTAAACAACCTCATACTCAGCTAGTGGACTCAAATGGAGAATGGAAATAATTAGCAACGTCTCCAAGGGAACGCCTGCCAAATATTGCTATAAACAATTTATCCAGCCAGAGCTCACACACCATCATGAAGTGAATTACTCCCCCACTTTTGAAACAAAAAAACTGCTTTTGTTTCCACATATGATTTTTCAAACCACTTTTCTACAAAGTTTCTTTTGACTCCTGTTTACTCCTTTGTATACAAAGAGGATGGAAGAAATATGTATGGAAATATATACCCATAACCAACTTTTTACTGCAGCATTGTCAAATGGTCTTTGCAGAATACGCACCGTATCCTTCCTAAAAGGTGTCATGGCGTCACATTATTGTTTGGATTAGAGCAGTTTTCTTTCTGTGTCAGGGAAAACTAAATATCCTTACAGCAAGGATTGTAGTATTGGCAGAAGCCTCTCCCTGGTAATTCTCCATGGTAATGTAAGCTGTGAGCAGACTTCCTACGGAGGAAACCTCCCTCAAGCTACAGTATCTCCTACCTTTAACATCTCCCTCCACAACAACCCCAGGATCAAAGAAGCAGTTCTACATATGACCAAGCTGCCCTGTCAAGATCCTAATCACTTTCCCTCCTTCAACTTGAAGTTTCAAGGGTCTTGTTCATCTGCAAAAGACATCTACCTCCTTGAACCAGAGGACATGTGTGGCCAATAAACAAGAGGAAAAAAACAGGAGATACAGTACCTTGAACAAGGCAGTGTCGTTTTATAGGTGGAGAGCAATGTACGTTCAAGGTTTGGTTTGTATTTAATGTAAGTAAACATACACCACACCATTTTTTAATGTCTCCCATACATTAGTTGTACTTGTATGTTCTTATCTTTTCTAACATCCTCATAACTCTGGGGGCCCTAAGGGTGAAAGTACATAACCTTGGCACATCTTTGTTCATGTCATGTTTCACACTATATTTTCAAAAAATTAAAGTAGGTCCGTCTATGCACCATAATCAACCAACATTTCTGGAAACGTGAAACCATGACCTGCGCTTTCCATGGTAATTGATGAAGATGAATTATCATGGCATTACCATGCTTTGATCATGTGATTTGAAACCCATCTGGACTCAAGAGGGTTATGTTGTTGTTAGCGCCTGGTAGGCATGTTTCTGTCAGGCATGGCCTAAGGAAGCCCCCAACGTATACAGGGCCCTTCAGTGCCCACATACAGTATGAACACCTCCTGCTGCAGTGAACCCAGCATTGACTTCCAATCCCCCGATGAGAAATGAATTACATCCTCCGGAGCTTTCCTGTTGAACTTTTGACAAGAGGCGCAACATCCTGAGTGAACCAAGGAATTTTAAGCAATTCAAGAGTCATCAAACTGGTCTTGCCACTACTTGCCACTTATTTGTGGACCAAAAAATGTATTAATTTGCTACTGTCGATATTATCTTTCCTTAAATTACATTTAATAGATTTTATTTTTTTACAGTGAGTAGGTTAGCGGTCAGTGTATTTCTCAGCCCCTTAAAGAGTTTCCCTTGGAAGTATATCTTAAAGCTACAATATGTAACGTTTTGGGGTTCCAACAAAACTAACATAGAAATGTGAGTTATAGATCTGTCATTCTCACTGAACGCAAGTCTAAGAAGCGGTAGTTATGTTCTATGTGCGCTATTTCTATGCTTACCGTGTTTAAGTTTTGTTTTTGCATCTTTTACCTTCAGTTTTGTACATCAATCAGCTTCAAACAGCTAACAAAACAATATTTTTGTTTATGGAAAATGTATTTCACAGCGGTTTAAATGGTACAATGATATTCTACACTACACTTGGTTGTTGTGTAACATAAACTGAAATTAGGCAAACTATTTGAATTTTAGCAACCAGGAACAGGCGGAGAGATTTCTGCATAGTACATCTTTAAATTGCAATTAAGTTTATGGACTTTCTGTATACTACGTATGTAGCCCAGGTGAGTTTCCTCTGACCTGAGGTCTATTTCTCCTTCTTTCCTCCTACTCGCTCACACCGACTCAATAACTCCTCCTTAACGGTGAGTAACAACCCTGAACAGATTTTCAAGGTACTGTTGGAGCCCTTGGAGCACGTTCCAACAGGACTTCTCAAAACTGACCGGCCACTAAGGCTGTATGCAGTGACAGATGAGGAAAAAAATAATAAAGTGAAAACACAACAGTCATCTGTCACTTTCTCAGCCAAGCTCAAACAGGGAGAGAAAGGGAACCTAGGCTAGGGATTTGAATACCTGTGGGATCATGGAAAGCACTGGCAACATGTTAGTTAATTGCATCCCATGTTCACCGGTCAGTGTATGTCTTAGCTGTGTACAGTAAAATGTGTTGAACTCTACACTCAAGATAGTTACACACACATACTGTGCATTCAGAAAGTATTCACACCCCTTGACTTATTCTACATTGTGTTGTGTTACAGCCTGAATTCAAAATGTTTTAAATTCACAAAATACCCTATAATACCAAAGTGAAAAGATGTTTTTAGAAATGTTAGCAAATGTATAAAAATGTAAATACAGACATATCTAATTTACATACACTACCGTTCAAAGGTTTGGGGTCACCTGAAAGAAAAGTACATTTTTTGTCAATTATAGTAAGATCAAGTTGATCAGAAATACAGTGTAGACATTGTTAATGTTGTAAATAACTATTGTAGCTGGAAACGGCAGATTCTTTTATGGAATATCTACATAGGCGTACAGAGGCCCATTATCAGCAACCATCACTCCTGTGTTCCAATGGCACGTTGTGTTATCCAACTTTATCATTTTAAAATGTCAATTGATCATTAGAAAACCCTTTTGCAATTATGTTAGCACAGCTGAAAACTGTTCTTCTGATTAAAGAAGCAATAATACTGGCCTTCTTTAGACTAGTTAAGTATTTGGAGCATCAGCATTTGTGAGTTCGATTACAGGCTCAAAATAGCCAGAAACAAAGAACTTTCTTCTGAAACTCGTCAGTCTATTCTTGTTCTGAGAAATGAAGGCTATTCCATGCAAGAAATTGCCAAGAAACTGAAGATCTCGTACAACGCTGTGTATTACTCCCTTCACAGAACAGTGCAAACTGGCTCTAACCAGAATAGAAAGAGGAGTGGGAGACCCCAGTGCACAACTGAGCAAGAGGACAAGTCCATTAGAGTGTCTACATTAAGAAACAGATGCTTCACAAGTCCTCAACTGGCAGCTTCATTAAATAGTACCCGCAAAACACCAATCTCAACGACAACAGTGAAGGGGCGACTCAGGGATGCAGGCCTTCTAGGCAGAGTTCCTCTGTCCGGTGTCTGTGTTCTTTTTTTTTTATTGGCCAGTCTGCGATATGGCTTTTTCTTTGCAACTCTGCCCAAAAGGCCATAACAAAGGGGTTGAATACTTACTGACTCAAGACTTTTCATTTTTTATTAATTGGTCAACATTTAGAATTTTGTTTGTAGACCAGTATGAACAAAAAATCTACATTTAAAATCTAAAGGCTCTAACAGAACAAAATGTAGAAAAAAAATCAAGGGGTTTGAATACTTTCTGAAGGCACTGTAGATGCATATTTCTTGTATATAGTTTGTTCTTCCTAAAATGACTGTAACGCTCGTCTGAAGAAGAGGACCAGAGCGCAGCGTGTTACGTGGTCATGATAATTTATTCAAACTGAACACTGAAACAAAATAACAAAGTGAGAACAAAACAAAACAGTTCTGTCAGGTGCAGACAAAAAACAAAAAACAACTACTCACAAAACACAGGTGGGAAAAGGCTGCCTCAGTATGATTCTCAATCAGAGACAACGATAGACAGCTGCCTCTGATTGGGAACCACACTCGGCCGAAAACAAAGAAATATAACACATAGAATGCCCACCCTAATCACACCCTGGCCTAACCTGAATATAGAGGCTAAAACCCTCTCTATGGCCAGGGCGTGACAATGACACATGTAAGAGTAGGCATTGTTCCCCAAAATCACTATAAAAGTGCAACTTTTTAAAAATCCCTTCTATCCAATCATGATTCTCAAGCTTTTAATTCAAGGCTGTAATTGAGAGCAACACAAAATGTCTGAATCTGACTAATAAAAAAGCGCAAAAAAATGTGTTTTCAATGGTTTTTGAGTTACCCTGCTTAACGTGAGAACCACATGTATAATTGGTTTTACATGGTGGTAGGGAAATGATTTGCACCTAGTGGAAAATCTGTAGAGAGTTGGGACCACAGAGTATGACTCACTGCCCAGCTATCTTAAAGGGGGGTTAGAAGGATGTCTAACTTAGAGGGGGGGGGGGGGGGGGTAGAGGGACGTCTAAGAGGGAGGATGGCGGGACCTCCCAGTCTTTGAATGCTGGACTCAGACTTTTGTTTACTTTCCAGGCAGTGTAGCCTGGGAGGCTTCAGGAGGGTAACCCATAATGCAGGGCAGAAGAACATGACTCTTCAGGGTTCATTGACTCAGAGACCAGGGTCAGAGCTAAGCTATAGCTAAAGCTAGGTATGTACATACTGTAGGAGTGTCCGTATGCTGCAGCATGTGGGATATATTATAAGCAGGAAAAAATTCGTAATTACCTTCCATCTCAAGCTCTAGCTCAGTCTTGTGCTATTCTGGCCTCATCACGCAGTTGCGTTAATCAAGGAGCATTACATGCAAAAAAAGATATACGGGACATTTCTGTACCTTTTGGAGAAAAAAATACTTGATGGATTGCAAAGAAACCTTGATTATAGTAAACCATGCATAGTCTTTAATGTATGACAGAATTATGATAGTTGGACTTTGTTCCTCCAGCCAACATTTTATTGAGGAGCACAGTTGTTTTTTCCCTACTATTTGCATCTGGTCTACCTCTCTGGGTAAAAGTAAGACTGGTGGAGTATCCTCATGTTTTGTGAGACAGACGAGACAGCGCAGAGTAACAGACTGGGAAATTATGACTACCGCTCCAGTCTCAGGAACTCAACCAAGTATTTCCTGAGATGTCTGGCAGGTTCACCACAAGGGACGTAGGGGTATCACTAATCTTTAGGCCAGAACCACAGGCTAAAATTACATCAAAATGTCATGAATTTTAACCACTTTTAAATAGACATTCATCCATAATTTCAAAGCTCAATACTTTGAATCACACATGATTTAAAAGCCCATTTCATAGAGAATGATACAAACTGGGCCATATGTACTAACTTACTTTGAAGAGACGGTGATTGGGTCTAAATAGATGTTTGGTGTTTGATGTTTGGTAGATTCTGTGTACTTTGACTTGAAATGGCAGTTAAAGAAGACTCGTCCCACACACCAACAAATGTTTCTCAGCCTCCGAAGCATCTACATTCACCACATGTTGTGTGTTTATCCTTAGACGTATTCTCCAGACGTATACATAGGGTATTGTTAATAGGTTGCTCAATTTCTGTTTTAGATTACATTTTCTGATTACATAAACTGGATGCACGAATTTCCTCTGTGTTGTCTTTGGAAATCAGCCTTCTCTGTGTTGGTCTTGCCAACCCTCATTGTCACTCTGAGAAGCAATGGTTACATCATGTAGGTCTGATATCTGATTGGATGTTACCTTTACAGTAATACTTTTGAATCCAAACAGCTCAGATGCTTATAAAAGGGTCTTAGATTAATTGTTCTTACTTTTATTTGATCCTGACCTGCTGTGGTGAGATACTCTTTCTTTCTTTACATTTTTTTTCTTTCTTTCTTTCTTTCTTTCTTTCTTTCTTTCTTTCTTTCTTTCTTTTCTTCAGTCTTTCTCTTTTTCTTTCAGTCTTTCTTTCCTTCTTTCAGTCTTTCTTTCAGTCTTTCTTTCTTTCTTTCTGTTTTTCTATCTTTTTCTTTCTTTTTGTCTTTTTCTTTCGGTCTTTCTTTCTTTCAGTCTTTGTTTCTTCCAGTCTTTTAGTCTTTCTTTCTTTTTATTTCTTTCTTTCAGTCTTTCTTTCTGTCTTTCTTTTTCTTTCTTTCAGTCTTTCTTTCCGTCTTTCTTTCTTTTTTCAGTCTGTCTTTCTTTTTCTTTCTTTCTTTCAGTCTTTTTTTCTTTGTCTTTCTTTCATTTTCTTTCTTTCTTCCAGTATTTCTTTCTTTCTTTCTTTTTTTCTCCCCCATGAGATATGGGCCATGGCCATTTCTTTGTCTCTCTCTCTCTCTCTCTCTCCCGCTCTCTGACCATGCTTAGAATATTGCGTTGTAATGCTTGTTAATGCTTTGTAACTTAAGCGTCATGCCTTGTATGAGAATCCATACATTTCCAAAGTAATTAAATACACTTGTATTTAGAATTCCATTCTCAGACGTTTCTTCATTGCCTATTACTGTAAGTCAACCATAGTCTCTAACATATTGCTAATTACACTATGTATACACACGTATGTGGACACCCCTTCAAATCGGTGGATTCAGCTACTTCAGCCACACCCGTCGATGACAGGTGTATAAAATCAAGCACAAAGCCATGAAATCTCCTTAGACAAACATTGGCAGACAATGACCTTACTGAAGAGCTCAGTGACTTTCAACATGGCACCATCATAGGATGCCACCTTTCCAACAAGTCATTTTGTAAAATTTCTGCCCTGCTAGAGCTGCAAAGTGGAAACGTCTAAGAGCAACAATGGTTCAGCCACAAAGTGGTAAGCCACACAAGCTCACAGAACGGGATTGCCGAGTGCTGAAGCGCCAAAAAATTGTCTGTCCTCAGTTGCATCCCTCACTATCGAGTTCCAAACTGCCTCTGGAAGCAACATCAGCACAAGAACTGTTGAGAGCTTCATGAAATGAGTTTCCATGGCCTACTAGCCTCACACAAGACTAAGATTACCATGCACAATACCAAGCATCGACTGGAGTGGTGGAAAGCTCGCTGCCATTGGACTCTGGAGCAGTGGAAACGTGTTCTCTGGAGCAATGGATCACGCTTCACCATCTGGCAGTCCGACAGACGTATCCTGGTTTGGCGAATGCCAGGAAAATGCTACCTGCCGGAGTATATAGTGCCAACTATAAAGTTTGGTGAAGGAGAAATAATGTTCTGGGTCTAGGCCCCTTAGTTGCAGTGAAGGGAAATCTTAACGCTACAGTGATATTCTGGACGATTCCGTGCTTCTAAATTTGTGGCAACAGAAATTGGTTGTCGAGATCGATGTGGAAGAACTTGACTGGCTGCACAGAGCCCTGACTTCAACACCCCCGAACACCTTTGGGATGAATTAGAACGTCGACTGCGAGCCAGGCATCATCTCCCAACATCAGTGCCTGACCTCACTACTGCTCTTGTCGCTTAATGGAAGCAAGTCCCTGCAGCAATGTTCAATCATCTAGTGGAAAGCCTTCCCAGAATAGAGGAGGCTGTTATAGCGGCAAAGGGAGGACCAACTCCATATTAATGCCCATGTTTTTGGAATAAGATTTTCGAGTAGGTGTCCCGATTCTTCTGGTCATGTAGTGTATCTTTATGGAGTCAGATAAACATTTGAATAGGCTAATAGCTTAGTCTTATTACGAGTCGCATGTGAAGGCCTATAGAAAATGATTTACTTTTCTGTTTGATAAGTGACTGAAGTCTCAGAGAAAAGTGAATATTCAGATTGGCGCCCTCGTCAAAAGTCAGTTGAAAAAAGATAGATTGCTTGCTAATTCCCAAACAGTCTCTGACAATTCTAACGTAAGCCTTGAGGACATTCAAAGTATGTTAAGCCTACAAAAAAGTTGGTCTCTTGCATACAGAAACACACACGTGTAGTCCTGCTTATGTGATTAACGTTTAGCTAAGTTATTTTGGCAAAAGTAACAGTCTCCTGCTTAGTGCACTAACAAGAGATAAGCTTTCAGATGGTGTTCATATGGTAAGCCTACATATCATACCAATCTACCTGGTCTCAAATTTATTGATTCATTGTCGATTGACTTATTATTATTATTATTTTCTTTCTCAATTGCTTGGTAAGATCTTTAAGTATTTAAAAAAGTGAAGAAAATGTTGGTATTTTGTGTTACAGCTGAACAAAGAATGTACCTGGTTCGGTTCAGAAGTAGCATACATCACTTAACATTAGTGGAAGAAGTAGACGATAGGAGATACTGGGAGTTGGCGCTCTTTGAAAGAATTAAAGCTGGACTTAAACGTAGTTAATGGAGTCATTGGGAAACCGATCTCCTGATGTATGTTTGTATATCATAGTGGTGAACATCAAAAGGCATTATCCTAGTCAGAATAGGAACCCATAATAGTTGTTGCATCTTTAGATCTCCCCTCTTTAAAACATTTTGAAAGATATTTCCATCTCTGTCCATGAAACCGCTCAGTGCGCATTTTAGAACCGTGTTCTCCCGCACATTGCATTTTGGAACATTTGTATGTAGGACTACTGCCGTGTGCACATTACTGCATGTGGAATTTGAAGAAATAATAGTTGATTAACATTTTAAGCGAAACATTCTGATCTGTTCAAACAGCCTTATTAAATGATGCGGCGTATACCTTCACAACACTAATTTGACACGCACCGTGGGGATTAAATGCCCTCTGAAAAATTATTTGGTATACGTATATCCTTCACTACACAACTGAATAACACATACACAAAAAAATACAATCCCTATTGCCTCAATAATGGCAGAAGTTAGAGGGGTTTGCTTCCATTGCAGCCCATACACACACCATTCTGCTCTTTCATTCTGTCGAAATTGGAGCAATTAGACTCTTTTGACATAGAGACAAACATCATGTTCCTCCAAACCCTAGTGACCACAAGTTGGGGAAGCATTCTGCAAACGGAAGGAGACAATCTTAAGGCTTTACTGGGGTAATAAAGCCATCTCTCCTTACATTTTATGATGAGGCCAAATCCAATCTCCATGGTTCCTGGGAACTTTCACTAGGAGAGGAATCTCTACTCACTAAACCAACACCTTAGGCTCAATCTAATTGTATAGCCTCCAACATCACTGTAGAGCCTCAAACAATTTTAAGGATGTGTTTACACTCTTTTACTGTACATTTCTGAAACAATGTATACAAAAACTTTTGGTTAATTTTAATGCTGATAAATAAAAAAGTTGTTGGCCTAAATGCAATGAAAGACAAGCCACATTTCCTGGTGAGAAGGTTTACACTCTTCTACAACACCACTAGGTATAAAACAAATGTGCATGCAGCTGATGTCATACTTTTATAGAAGGGCCCTGTGAGTGAGCTCCTTTTTTCCACAGTAGAGAAGAAGAAAAATAAATGCTGCTCCAGTAAGTTTAATCCAGATGCTTCCACAGATGCTTTAGCCACCCCCATGTGTCCAGTGAGTGAGGGGGATGGGGGGGTATCCTATCCTACTATCCATAATGGAATGTTCCAGTGAGGTTTATCATGCTGAGGTCTGTGAGTCAGGAGGAACCAACATCTATTATTTCCTTTGGAAAAAGTAATGAACATGGGAAAGTTACTGGTAATACAGGCTAACTTAAATTTTGTGACAATTACACGGCAAATAAAGTACCAAATAAATAACAGTGAAAATATAATTCTGAGCTGGACTCCTGTGTACTTTTTCAATAAAAAAAAAATGTTTTTTAGGAAGGTAGTTGGAACCGCCAGATCTCCTTGTGTCATCAATACATCTCAGTGCTAGAGGCGTCACTACAGACCCTGGTTCGATTCCAGGCTGTATCACAACCGGCAGTGATTAGGAGTCCATAGGGCGAGGCAAAAATTGGCCCAGTGTCGTCTGGGTTAGTGTTTGGCCGGGGTAGGTCGTCATTGTAAATAAAAAATATGTTCTTAAATGACTTGCCTAGTTAAATAAAGGTTAAATAAATAAAATAAAGGTTTCAATAAAATCACCTTGACGTCCCTTGACTCCCAAGTCAACACTAAACCTCTCTTTCTTCAAGGTATCCTCCCTCATGAAAGGCATGCTGCTGCAAGCTTCTACAAAGACAATGTGTGTAAACCAGTACTAAAACTGAGCATGATTGCCGCTGCAGTGGAGCTGATTGACGGATGAATGAATGGATGGATGGATGGATGGATGGAGAGGGAAAGCAGAGCCTCAGGGAAGGTTATGTTACAAAGAGCTGGTAGGTGAGTAATGACAACTCAGCACAACGTGATTTATATAACACTGCCGGGGCTGTGGTTGCTACAGGTAATGTGTTTGCTGTGTTACTGACGGCCAGGCTGCAGAGGTCTGTGTGAGTGTCTTGTCATTGGTCTGAGGTGTTGTTCATGGAATCCAAATCAGAATCATAAAAATCACAGCGCTCACGGACTGTTCCTAGAGACATCCATTTGATGTTTGCTTTTATTTAGCTCCATCAATCCTTTCCTCTTGAGTCCGCATCCCACCCATACCTGTGCAGTTGGACTTATTCAAAGTACTCAAAGTGTGTGCACAGTGAGTAGCCGTTGATTAGACTCAAAGCCCTTTATAGAGTTGTAAAACAGTCATACATTCTCTTCTTAGGCAGACCGTCTACCTCTACCAAATAGTGTTATCTAATCCAAAGGCCTACAGCCAGCAATAATCATTTGCGATTGAGCAGGTCCACGTGTTTCTTGTTCCCCTTCTAAACTAGCTGTGCTTGGCACAGCCTGATTTTTCTTGTCTTCCAGTTTGCTTTATGTTTCGTCTGAAAATGCTGCTTTGCATCAGTCATCAGTACTTCTAACCAACTTGTAGTTTTGTCAAACCGTGTTATAACCGTGTTTCTGCTATTCCAAGGCAAAATGACCCCAGCCATTATCACAGCTTCGTTCACCTCAGTCGATCTACAAACACAATATTAAATCAAAATCAAATCAAAATTATGTTCGTCACATGCTTCGTGAAAAACAACAGGTGTAGGCTAACAGTGAAATGCTTACTTACGGGCCCTTCCTCACAATATTAGCTATAAAATGAGCTGCTACACATTAACTCAGCACTGGGATTAAAAACTATACTTGAATACATACTGAGGGATCTGTTAGCAGAAAATTAATTTTATTATCAAAAGGTAAACATTTATATTTGCTTTACAGAACTTTTTTTGTGCAGTTTTACGTAACATTTCTTGCAATTATACCCATTTTGCCATGGGGTGGGGAGACATAAAAAAAACTGCAATTCTACACATTTAGCCATGATTTATGCCAGGTTAATATGATATCTGATTGAGAGTGACTAACAAAACCCCCTCGAAGTCAGAAAATGGTGGAGCCATAATGAATGGAGGACAGAATGGACGATGACCTCAGCTCTGAAGATCTGTTCACCGCATCAGGCTGGGAATGAGAGGCTGGGCTAATGACCTAGTAGTTACCTGGAGCCACAGATTGACCAGAGGCCCTGGTCTGGCCTGGTCTGGCCCCTGACTGGGCTAGAACGTAGTGAAGGTCTACCCAACTTGGTAGTACTGAAATTACATTTCTTTGTAGAGGTACTGATGTGGCCTTAACCTTGACAGTAACTTAATACCACCAATTGCATTCTAGATGCTTAGCTAAACGGTATACTGTACATGCAGTCCAATGGACCAACTTCAAAAAATTCCCTCACAGTGTTAACGTTGATATTTTCCCTCAAATAGGGATGTTGGTCTAAGCAATAGCTGAAACTCCTCTTTACCTGACAAAAGCCGGGAGTAGCTTTCATCATATCTTCTGTCCAGTCTGAAGACATTTTGATAACTGAACATCCTCCAGTTGTGTGACATGCTGGAAAAGGGACCAGAGGGTTAAAAGTCATAGGGAAGTTTGAGATTAGGCCCTCAACTGTCTGGTCTATGCACGATACACGTTGGAATAAAATTGACTGTTCAATAATGGAAATCATTCAGTATGTATTCGAAAGGTTATTCTCATATTTAACATGTGATTTTTTGCAAATGTGTCTTGAGTAGGAATTTAACACCAAAAGAGAGGGACGGCAGAGATAATATATTTTTCACACTCCACACACCAGGGCCGTGTTCATTATGGCACACTGTGGCAAAAAGTTTTTCAACAGAAAATGAGCATTTCATAATGTACAGGTCAAGTCATACACCCAGTACATCACTGGGGCCGAACTCAGTCCATCTAAGACCACTATATCAGGCGGTGTGAAAGGAAGGCCCCGGAAAATTGTTAAAGACTCCAGTCACCCAAGCCATAGTCTGACACCAACGGGTTCATGAACAGCTTCTATCCCCAAGCCATAAGACTGCTAAATAGCTAACAAAATTGCTACATTGACTATCTGCATTGACCCTTCTATTGCTTGAGTTTTTTTGCACCGTCACTATGCACACACACACACACACACACTCCATGACACTTCACACTCACTCACTCACATCATTTGCTCAAACACACACAGCACACTCATACTGTGCATTCATATTGATTCTACACACACCCACTCACATACAATCATCAAATACGCTGCTGCTATCCTGTTTATATACACTGAGTGCACCAAGCATTAGGAACACCTTCCTAATAATATTGTGTTATGTGCATGTTATGTGTGTGTGAGCAAATGAAGTGTGTGAGTGTGAGTGTGTGTGAGTGAGTGCACTGAGTTGTCATTTTGGAGAAGTGCTTCACACTGATTGAAGCAGATTTAACAAGTGAAATGAATAAGAGTTCATAACATTCACCTGGATTCACCTGGTCAGACTGTGTCATGGAAAGAACAGGTGTTCTTAAATGTTTTGAATACTTATTGTATATACTGATGCATTGTCACCTTACCCCCATACATACAGTATCTAACCCTACCACTTCAGTATCCTTGCACATTGTAATACGGGTATTGGCACTGATCCTGGAACTGTCCCTGTACACATCTACTGACCCTGGAACTGTCCCTGGATATAGCTACTGACCCTGGAACTGTCCCTGTATACAGATACTGACCCTGGAACTGTCCCTGGATATAGCTACTGACCCTGGAACTGTCCCTGGATATAGCTACTGACCCTGGAACTGTCCCTGGATATAGCTACTGACCCTGGAACTGTCCATGTATATAGCTACTGACCCTGGAACTGTCCCTATATATAGCTACTGACCCTGGAACTGTCCATGTATATAGCTACTAACCCTGGAACTGTCCCTGTACACATCTACTGACCCTGGAACTGTCCCTGGATATAGCTACTGACCCTGGAACTGTCCCTGGATATAGCTACTGACCCTGGAACTGTCCCTGGATATAGCTACTGACCCTGGAACTGTCCCTGTATATAGCTACTGACCCTGGAACTGACCCTGTATATAGCTAATGGCCCTGGAAATGTCCCAGAATACAGCTACTGACCCTGGAACTGTCCCTGTACACAGCTACTGACCCTGGAACTGTCCATGTATATAGCTACTGACCCTGGAACTGTCCCTGTATACAGATACTGACCCTGGAACTGTCCCTGGATATAGCTATTGACCCTGGAACTGTCCCTGTATACAGCTTACTTACTATCTCCTCTTCTTCTTATATCTATTTATTGTGTATTTTTGTTCTACTTGACGTATATATTTTTTTCATAGTACTACTGATTTTAATTACTACTGCTATTGATTACTGCTGCTATTGATTACTGCTGCTATTGATTACTACTGATATTGATTACTGCTGATTTTGATCACTACTGATATTGATTACTACTGATATTGATCACTACTGATATTGATTACTACTGATATTGATCACTACTGATATTGATCACCACATTGTTGGGAAGGAGCAAGCAATAAATGCATTTCACTGTACTAGTGCCCGTGACAATTAAAAGTAGAGAGACTAGGCTGTGCCCACACACACACCTATGTTTGCTCTGTTTGATGGGTGGGGCTTGAAGCTATGAGGGATGTATTTTGAAGGGCAGCGGTGCATTTTGAACCCACAACCCAACCTCTCCACGTTGTTCAACAGGTCGTTCGGGAAACAGTTTCCATTTATTTGTATGTCGCATTACGTTTTTTTAACTGGTCGTTCTGAACAGCCCTGTTCCGTTTAATTGAATGTTGCATTATGTTTAGGGCTAGGCGTCCCGCTAGCGTGACAACTTCCGGTGAAACTGGACGGCGCGCAATTCAAATAAATAATCATAAATATTATGGATATTTAACATTTAGGTACATGTAAGTGTCTTATATCGGCTGAAACTTGAATTCTTGTTAATGTAACTGCACTGTCCAATTTATAGTAGCTATTACAGCGAAAACATGCCATGCGATTGTTTGAGGATGGCGCCCCACATCAAAATATTTTTCCACTTGCACAGGTTTCATACATTCACAAATAATGATTAAATATTCACTTACTTTTTGAAAATCTTCCTCTGATTTGTCATCTAAAGGGTCCCAGCTATAACATGTAGTGTCGTTTTGTTAGATAAAATTATTCTTTATATCCCAAAAATCTGTTTAGTTGGCGTCATCGATTTGAGTAATCCACTCGTTCAACATGCAGAGAAAGGAATCCGAAAATCTACCCCTAAACTTTGTTTCAACAAGTCAAAATACGTTTCCATTTCACTCCTCAGGTACCCTAAAATGTAATCAAACTATAACATTTCTTACAGAAAGAAGTATGTTCAATAGGAAACCGATTTTAGCAGGTGCGTACTGTCTTCAAGGTGCGCGCAAACATGAATTTCCAAGACTGTGTCCCTATACTAAAACTGATATTTCTTATTCGTTTTTGAAATTACACACCTGAAACCTTGAACATAGACTGCTGACACCCTGTGGAAGCCATAGAAATTGCATCCAGGGAGCTAATTTTCAATATGTCCTTTGGTCTCTCTCAAAACAAAATTATCTGGTTGGTTTTTCTTTGGATTTTCTCCTACCATATCTATTGTGTTAGATTCTCCTACGTCATTTTAACATTTCTACAAACCTAAAACGTTTTCTTTTCAATGGTACCAATTATATGCATATCCTGGCCTCAGGGCCTGAGCTACAGGCAGTTTACTTTGGGCACGTCATTCAGGCGGCAATTGAGAAAAAAGGGGCATAGTCCTAAGAATTAACTGTTGATTCTGAACAGCCCTGTTGCATTTAATTGAATGTTGCATTGCATTTTTTGGAGCTCTGGTGACTTTTCCTACTTCACTCTGATATAACAGAAATTAATGGTGACACCATTAAAATGTACTTTTGTTGAGATTAGTGCTTCCCAAACTTTTTCTGTCATGCTCCCCTTTATCATGGGGCAACACTATTTGTGCTCATGAATTTGCCATGTTAAATGTGAAGTCAGCTCACAGAATTGAGGGTTTGTTGAGAAGAGAGAGGAGAGAGAGAATGAGAGGAGTTATTGCTCCGTTCTCCTCATGTAACGGATGTGAAATGGCTAGCTAGTTAGCGGTGGTGCTGGTACGCACCCGGGTAGGGGCGAGGAGACGGACCTAAAGTTATACTGTTACATTGATGCTGTTGACCCGGTTCACTGGTTGCCGCGGCCTTTGTGGAGCGATGAGTAACGACGCTTCGTGGGTAACTGTTGTTGATGTGTGCAGAGGGTCCCTGGTTCGCGCCCGGGGAGAGGGGACGCCATAAAGTTAAACTGTTACATTGGTGCCGTGACCCGGATCACTGGTTGCTTCGGAAAAGGAGGAGGTTGAAAGGGGGGTGAGTGTAACGGATGTAAAATGGCTAGCTAGTTAGCGGTGGTGCGCGCTAATAGCCTTTCAATCGGTGACGTCACTTGCTCTGAGACCTTGAAGTAGTTGTTCCCCTTGCTCTGCAAGGGCCGCAGCCTTTGCAGAGCAAGGGGAACCACTACTTCAAGGTCTCAAAGCGAGTGACGTCACCGATTGAAACGCACCACCGCTAACTAGCTAGCCATTTCACATCGGTTACACTCACAAGTCTTGCGCATCTTTGCAGTTTTTCCCCTTCACAAACCACGGCCTCTAAGGACCTGTTCAACCAAAAGCATAATTGGCAGAATCCAATCAAAACAAGAAGAATTTAGTAGTACCGTGTAGTGTAAAGACACAGAAAGCCAGTAGCGACTTTGAGAAAATAATTTAGAATCCATCAATTTCCTCATGATATATTATTGTGGTGGTCTGATACACACGGACTAATACAAACGTGAAACTTGAAGAACGGTAAACTTGAAACTTGAGGTAGTTCCTCCCCGTTCAATTCTATTTTCTTATTTATTTTCTCATGGTGCCATATGAATATGTGCCAGAATACCTGTTAGAATGAGTGCAGTTTCCCAGTGTTTATCCAGGTCCTTCTAGCTCCATGTCCCAGTTTCCCTCTGTGTAGACATGTCTGGGAATCTGTTTACCCAGCAGTCAGGGCCTTATACTGCCATCTCGTTAAAGAGAGCCCGGGATATGTCAGGCCACAATAAGACTGACACCTTGATATATGGCTCACATGTGGCACAAAAAAAAAAGTTTTCAACACCTTTTTGTCCCAAAATGCCCCCCACCCCCATGTGGATCAAAAGTCATGCTGGGGTTCATATTCATGAAATGTGGAGATATGAAGATATGCTGTCTGTAAGACATACAAACTATTAAAGAGTGGGCCACCAACAAGAGGGTCAACAATAATTGTAATTTTGAACCATTGTTGATTTTTCTGAACAACTGACTCTCTGTTTTGGTATTATGTAGGACCTTTTGGTATTTGCAGCCAATGTGAATAATTTGTTAGTTTCTGTGTCTTCTTCAAGACTATTTCCCACTGGACAAAAACAGGTTGAATCAACATTGTTTCCACGTCATTTCAACCAAAACATTCAATGTGATGCCGTTAAATCAATGTGGAAAACTGATTGGATTTTAAAAAAGTCATCAACGTTAGGGAATTACATTTTGTTTTCACACAACTTTAACCTAAATCCAATGAAGGAAATGTTTTTGTTGATTTCATGTTGAATTCATGTTGGTTGACAAAGCAACCAATTTTAAATCAAAACTAGACATTGAACTGACGTCAGTGCCCAGTTGGTTCTAATCTTGATCAAAAACATATCCAGTATCCGAGTAGGTTTGCATAAATTACAAGTGCAAATAAGTTGCTTTCAGTTTCCATAAGGTTGGCTATGTGCCAGGCTCCATTTCTGTTTTGTAGTTTGCGATCATGGTTGTCAGGATTCAATGACCAGAACCAGTCTTCAATCTTCTCTATTGTAGGAAGCTCAGGCCAGAAAATAACAGAGTACATTCTGTTGTTCCAGAGTGTTACTAGGACTCCTGAAATGTATCTACTCCTTGGGGTCTTCGTGGGTGTAGAGGCTGTGCAGATGTTGTTTGTAAAGTCGGATGTCTTGTTTGCGGTTCCTCTACTGTTCAGCTCCCTGCTTTGTGCGGCTGGTTGAACCGTCTTCTCTGTCTGTTTAAGTCTCTCCCTATTGTTATGGAGCTTCATAAATATTTTTGGGGGATTCTTTAGTCAATAAGGTCTCAATTATTGTACTTAAATGTGCAAGGCACTGTTGGAAATATAATATAATTGTGCAATTTTCAGACAGGGTTTATTGGAAGGAAACCTTGGTTGTTCCTCTCTCCTCACATGGCTATCCTTCTCTAAAACAAAATCAAAATCTGACTCCACCTACTGCGTTTGAGTGTGTGCTCTTGTGTACTTGTAAGTTTGGATTGGCTTCAAGTTTGCACATTCGGATTTAAACTTTTGATTCCACGAAGTCAATCTTTTAATATATTGTGATAAGTAAGTTCAGTTACTTACCATACATAGGAAAATGATCATTGTTCAAACTCCTAACATACGTACATGTACAATTCAACTGCTTCAACCATGCATTCATCTTCTGCCCCAGAACTGTTCTTTTAAATATTTAGTTCCTGTGAACTGGGATCTCAAGGGCCATGTTTTTCATCATCTGCACATTTGCAGCCTTTCTCCTGCCAACTTTCTTTCAAAATGTCTGCCTTGGCCTCGCTGTATGTTCTGTTCCAGCAGACATGTGCTGCGTTATACTCTGAAGAAAAACACACCAAAAAAATAATCTTTGCATTAAAAGACAGCATGTTTTGTACGATTCTATTTTTCAAAAAAATGTACACTTTTTGAGTAAGTGTTTTATTTTGAACATATCTGAGTTTTGCCCACTAGTATAATTTCTTTCATTGAATTTTTGCTGTATGGCATTTTAAAAGAATATCTATGTACATTTTAAAATGAGAAAAGCTGCAGATCCATGCATAACAGACAAACAAAAACGGGAACATACAGTATGTTGTTCTTTCACAATTCTCTCAGGAAGCAGTAGAGATTCTTTGCCACATTCTTACACTGAAGCCTCGGTATTCAGTATTTGGAGATACTGCTTCAGCTAATTGTCAGAGGCAGTACTCATTGCACAATAGATGCATTTCATGAGGGCACAAAGGCGCTCTGTGATCATGTCTGAGACTCCGCAGGGTCATCTCTTCACTTTCTGTGGGCTTGATTTATATAGTCACTAGTCAGATTCAGATTCTTTACCAGTCACATTAAAAACGTGAAACGTGTCTTCTTTGGTACAAGCATGTCTGAAATATACCTCGTTTACATATCCTGCTCGATTTGACAATATGCCAGGAAGAACTAAGTCTTCAAGCAGTGCTCTCCTCTTAACAGTTCTCTACACTATTCTTCCCAGTGGTCTTTAAGCAGTGCTCTCCTCTTAACAGTTCTCTACACTAGTCTTCCCAGTGGTCTTCAAGCAGTGCTCTCCTCTTAACAGTTCTCTACACTATTCTTCCCAGTGGTCTTTAAGCAGTGCTCTCCTCTTAACAGTTCTCTACACTAGTCTTCCCAGTGGTCTTCAAGCAGTGCTCTCCTCTTAACAGTTCTCTACACTATTCTTCCCAGTGGTCTTTAAGCAGTGCTCTCCTCTTAACAGTTCTCTACACTATTCTTCCCAGTGGTCTTTAAGCAGTGCTCTCCTCTTAACAGTTCTCTACACTATTCTTCCCAGTGGTCTTTAAGCAGTGCTCTCCTCTTAACAGTTCTCTACACTATTCTTCCCAGTGGTCTTTAAGCAGTGCTCTCCTCTTAACAGTTCTCTACACTATTCTTCCCAGTGGTCTTTAAGCAGTGCTCTCCTCTTAACAGTTCTCTACACTAGTCTTCCCAGTGGTCTTCAAGCAGTGCTCTCCTCTTAACAGTTCTCTACACTATTCTTCCCAGTGGTCTTTAAGCAGTGCTCTCCTCTTAACAGTTCTCTACACTAGTCTTCCCAGTGGTCTTCAAGCAGTGCTCTCCTCTTAACAGTTCTCTACACTATTCTTCCCAGTGGTCTTTAAGCAGTGCTCTCCTATGGGAGCTAGGTCTCTAATCACTGAAGAAACAGCCTAGCCCCTAGGGCACAACCACAGTGCCTATGTCACTATCTAGGAGACTGGGAGACAACAGATACTTACAACCCACAGGACTACTGAGAAAGACCATCTGAATGACTATGTAGGGGGGAAACTGTCTGTGGTCTGGACAAATAGTTCAAGCTGATCACTTCTGGAGTAAATTGTTTACACTTTCCTGTAAAATGAAACTCAACCTTAATTTTGATTTTGTGTATCTTTAGCATTGGTTAAGGTTTGCATTAAGGCTATCAAAGCTGAGGAACATTGTAAAACTAAAATCCAAGGCATAAATTAAAAATGTATACGTAATCTACAGTATATATCTACAATACAGTATGTTTAATGTTTGTACTATAACGGCTGCTCCAAACTTGATATTAAATCTTATATTGTATCTCCCATGTAAGGCACTTGGTGAATACCAATAGGATTGTTCCACAACTAGTCCCCAACCCCCACCCCTTCGTCGTTTGACACTGCTAGGAACTTTTTGTTTGAAAATGGCTCTCGTCATAGCTTCACTTAGCTGGCGTCGCAAAACAGGGGAATGGAGTGTCAACATTTATCCAGAAGTCTTGTGGATTTGTGTTTAAAACCACATTTCTAGGGGCCGGTCGGGAACTGGATTCCAACTAACTGCCGTTTTATTTTCCACAAGGGAACAAGAATAAAATTCAACATGAGCTTTTATTAACCTTTAATTAACTGATGAAAAAAGTGGACTCTATCTTGGTTTTTACGCATTTTATTTACAGTCTTGCCGTGGTTGGTGTCCAGTAGGAAGAAAATGGTTTGAAGTGAAAGCACCTGAACTCTTCCAATCAGAAACACTCATTTTAGTTTTCTGTTCCCAAAACGTTTTGTAACGGTGCGTTCTATGCCCTGCCCTATTGAACACGACCCTGGTAGAGACTTTTCTCCTAGCCTGCTCCTCCATCTTGGTTCTGTTTGTAGTAGTGACACACTTCAGCAACTTCAGACAATCTGTCTTCCAGATTTCCACCCGTCACAGTGATGGAGCCCCCCCCCCCCCCCCCGGTTTATAATTAGGCCGACACCATGGCCTCCATCTAGGCGTTGACATTCCAGGTTGCTGGGTCACAACTTGCTGTCTGCAAATGGAAGAACATGAAAATAAACGAAATGGACAGTTCATTGATAGGGGGAAATGTAGTCTCTTCATCTGTAGGCCTAACACTCCTCAAAGAACCATATCCTGTTTTTTTTTGCCTAGTTTGGTTGTTGTTCATTTCACATTATTTCAGTATTGAAAGAAAGTTCTTGAAGTTTTTATTTTCTGTGACTAGTTAAACATGTTATAGAATGTTTGGCATTTGCCTCAGAATTGTGAAATAACTGAACTGCTTTTTATATCTGGTATCAGTATCCCACCTAGTGAGCAAAGTGTGTATTGCTAATTCTGAAACAGCCTGCCCTGCCTCTCTACCAATCCCAAGTCGACC
This sequence comes from Salvelinus fontinalis, assembly GCF_029448725.1. NCBI lineage: Eukaryota > Metazoa > Chordata > Actinopteri > Salmoniformes > Salmonidae > Salvelinus > Salvelinus fontinalis. The sequence continues at coordinate 9,854,266 of NC_074687.1, forward strand.
TCTAAACCGTAAACCCTATGCACTTTTACACAGACCTCTGTGTAAAAAATATGCATTTTCTATTTTACACTGTAGTCTTACATGCTAATTACAGGCAGCTATTATAAAGTAGAATTCAATATCTTATAGAGTCCAACATGCTACATAACAGCCCTTACCAGACCTTATACCAATTAATATAATTACTTCACTTCATCAGAAAGTCTCATCAATTAGCTTTTTAAAATGTGTGAGAAGCTGAAGGAAAAAAAGACGTGAAGACATGCACTGTTAGTGTCTGTAAATGAGCAGCTCTGCCCAGACCTCTACCCAGGCAAACCGGCCACGCAATATGTTTGCATTGGAAGACAACGTGTTAACTCTAACATAGTCTATTAGCTAGAAAGCTATCTTGGTGGCACACATTTCCAGCAATTCTACACAGTTTGGCATGGAGCTGAGAACATTTTTGGAGTTATGAAGCAAATTTCCTGAAATGAAATGCATTTTATGGATTTTCAATTCTCCCTGACTGTCTAGCTTTAATTTGACTATTAGTTGTCAAATATGGTATTATTTAAAATATTTTTCGTTCAATATCTTTTCTGCATGCATTTTAAGTTGACATAAACTGTTTTTTTTTCATCCCAAAAATTGCCACCTAGAAGGCCCACCTAAGAATTTTCCTATACAGAAAACCCCCTGTAATTAGCTCCAATGACTGTTTCTGCTCCATAGGGACAGTTCGAGACTTTGCAATGAAGACCTGTATCTACTTCAACCAGAGTCAGATGAACAGGAACAGCTAGCCTGCTATCAGCTAGCCTGCTATCTGTTCCTGTAAACGTCCAGTCACTGAGCTAGTTGGCATTGGCTTGTGAAACTACTTCTAACTTATTTCATACTGGACACAGAACCATAAAAATGGTATCCACAATGGTATTCTGTTGCAGCTAGCGATATTCCCAAAATAATGATTTTACTACTATTACTACTACTAGAAGTGAACTATTCTGTTGTGGACCAGATGCCTGGGGATGGTTGCTTCATTGGTCACGTGGTTAAAGCATCATTCTATTAAGCAGCTGGCTAGATACTAGCAGCGCGTTTTCAATATGAAGCATCATCGCGATTGCTGCGCGATTTGACTGCAAGCCTTTCCTCCCGTTTCCAACTGGACGGCTCTCCAAACGCACAGGTAAGCGTTCAAATCCGATTGACAAAACGTTCAGACCAAGACCATATGAAAAATACATACAATGTTGCTATGCTATTCGGAAAGAACAATACAGACCACTAGCCATCGTCTTGACTCAAGGAAATTGGTAGGAGGAGTCGCTGCTTCTCCTAAACACCCAGAACTACGTTTATCCAGTCATCAAAGTAGCCTATTTACGGTTAATATTAACCTGAAATAAAGGACTTGATGATACATGCAACATTCAAATGCAACCTTGTAAATTAACATCTAAGGGTCCACGCATGTTATCCAAAGGCTACAGACGGATGATAGCGCTGTGTATCGCAAAATGCTCACTGTATCGATGCAGGTGAATCATGGGTTGCTGCAGAGGCGGCTTGGCGCTGCATTTGACGGCTTTATATTTGTGTCATTAGTTTAATGGTGCTTTTCTGCCACCTTTTAAGGTAAACCGTTATGACAATTACTTAGGCCACTAAATCAACATGCAGATAAGAATGCTCATTTGCATGAACAAAGGACTGTGGATTGTTGAATGAAAGCGCATCCCATCACGTTATTATTGGCCGAATTCGGAAATTATATGTAAATAGTTTAACCGAAAATAGTTTAATCTTATTATTAATATTCTTAGTAATATTTAAGTCAATACAAAACGCGTGAATTATTCCCCCAATTTCCATCTGTTCATGCCATGCAGCCTTCGCTATTCTGTTTTATGGCCCATGCCATGCATTTGATTGAAGGACAGCGGAGGATAAATTGACATCAGGTGCATGACTTCATTCCACAAGCCTATTGGTTCTGCAGAATGGGAGGTGAGCAGTGTTCTTTTGTTGAAAACCACATGGCCTCGGTATTATGAGTTTTCAATTTCAATATAGTATCAATTAACATACATGCAGTTGAACAGCATCACAATTATACCCATAGGAGTCGTTAGGGTTTGCCCGGGGTAGGCTGTCATTGTAAATAAGAAAATGGTTCTTAACTGACTTGGCTAGTTAAAGAAAGGTCAAATAACTAAATACAAGTATACTGTATCTAGGCAATAAGGACATCTACTGTACAGTAGCCTAAGAGATACAGTACTAGTCAAAAGTTTGGACACACCTATTCATTCAAAGTGTTTTTCTTTAGTTTTACTATTTTCTACATTGTAGAATAATAGTGAAGACATCAAAACTATGAAATAACACATATGGAATCATGTTGTAAACAAAAAAGTGTTAAACAAATCAAAAATATATTTTAGATTCTTCAAAAGTTGCCACCCTTTGCCTTGATGACGGCTTTGCACACTCTTGGCATTCTCTCAACCAGCTACATGAGGAATGATTTTCCAACAGTCTTGAAGGAGTTCCCACATATGCAGAGCACTTGTTGGCTACTTTTCCTTCACTCTGTGGTTCAACTCATCACAAACCATCTCAATTGGGTTGAGGTCGGGTGATTGTGGAGGCCAGGTCATCTGATGCAGCACTCCATTACTTTCCTTCTTGGTCAAATAGCCCTTACACAGCCTGGAGTTGTGTTGGGTCATTGTCCTGTTGAAAAACAAATGATAGTCCCAATAAGCGCAAACCAATTGGGATGGCGTATCGCTGCAGAATGCTGTGGTAGCCATGCTGGTTTAGTGTGTCTTGAATTCTAAATAAGTAACAATAAGCTCACATATTTGTCTGTATCAGAGTCTTTAGTTTCAACCAGCTAAGCCTATATATTGAGGAAAGCAGCATTTTGTAATTCCTGGCCTGCTGGCCTTTTGCCCAGCTTAGATCACATGCATCATCTCTGTAACAGAGTCAATTATTTCAAATGGCTGTGAGACTGCTCAGGTAGTTGAACCAAAATGCTTTTTTGGAATGTTCTACCTAATTAAACGGATCCAGGTCTTCTCCACCATAACACTGTCTGTCTGAGGCCGTTTTTCTATCATGTGAACCATCCTAGTGTTTCTGCAGTAGCCCACTAGTCTCTAAACATAGATACATACATCAGCAGATAGGACGGCTAATAGCTTGCCTAGAGTGGGACGATATCGCCTCAAGTGAGCTGTGTTCTCGGCTTGCCTACCATTGAAGTGCCCATTGAATGACAGGGTGTTCTCGGCTTGCCTACCATTGAAGTGCCCATTGAATGACAGGGTGTTCTCGGCTTGCCTACCATTGAAGTGCCCATTGAATGACAGAGTGTTCTCTGCTTGCCTACCATTGAAGTGCCCATTGAATGACAGGGTGTTCTCGACTTGCCTACCATTGAAGTGCCCATTGAATGACAGGGTGTTCTCTGCTTGCCTACCATTGAAGTGCCCATTGAATGACAGAGTGTTCTCGACTTGCCTACCATTGAAGTGCCCATTGAATGACAGGGTGTTCTCTGCTTGCCTACCATTGAAGTGCCCATTGAATGACAGGGTGTTCTCTGCTTGCCTACCATTGAAGTGCCCATTGAATGACAGGGTGTTCTCGACTTGCCTACCATTGAAGTGCCCATTGAATGACAAGGTGTTCTCTGCTTGCCTACCATTGAAGTGCCCATTGAATGACAGATCAGCATTCTCAGCTGAATGTCTGGCAACGTTTTTGTCAGGCTTACTTTGTATTAGCCTGGATACTTACTTACAGTGGCCATTATCACAATGTAATGACAATTTTTAGACTTTTTAACCGGGACCTGCATTTCAGAGTGGGGAAACTGATCTAGGATCAGTTTTGTATTTTACATCATAATGTATACGATTTCAAAGACGTGGGGGAAATGGGGTCGTATTCCTAAAGCATCTCAGAGTGTGAGTCCAGTATTTTTCAAGTGTCCATAGTATCTTATTCAGCCATCCAGGAAGTACATGCCAGGTGGTCTGAGAAAGGCCCGAAAAATTGCCAAAGACTCCAGCCACCCGAGACATGGACTGTTCTCCCTGCTCTTGTCCAGTAGGCGGTACCAGTGCAACAATATCAAGGCTCAGACAAACAGACTCTTATCCCCTGGTCATAAGACTGTTAAATGGCTAACAACTACTGTATGCTCTCCCTCTCCCACAGCCTATCCACACGGACTCTATGCCCATCCACAGGTCTCTACCCACTCAGACACAACTTACATTGCTGCTAAAGTGATTATTGATCAGATACATTACTCCATTACACTGCTGTCCAAAGATTTGTTTGTATACTCAGTGTATAGTATTATCATTCTTACCATTGCATTGTTGGGAAAGAGCTCTCCTGGTAAGAATTTCACTATACTGTTTTACACCTGTGTACATGAAGAACAAACTTTTAAACTTGAAACGTATTCATTATTATCAATCAATCAAATGTATTTATATAGCCCTTCTTACATCAGCTGATGTCACAAAGTGCTGTTCAGAAACCCAGCCTAAAACCCCAAACAGCAAGCAATGCAGGTGTAGAAGCACGGTGGCTAAGAAAAACTCTAGAAAGGCCAGAACCTAGGAAGAAACCTAGAGAGGAACCAAGCTCTGAGGGGTGGCCAGTCCTCTTCTGGCTGTGTCGGGTGGAGTTTATAACACAACATGGCCAAGATGTTCAAATGTTCACAGATTACCAGCAGGGTCAGATAATAATAATCACAGTGGTTGTAGGGTGCAACAGGTTAGCACCTCAGGAGTAAATGTCAGTTGGCTTTTCATAGAGATACTCTGAATGATTGGCTATCACACCTGCTGTCTCTAGAGAGTTGAAAACAGCAGGTCTGGGACAAGGTAGCACGTCCGGTGTGCAGGTCAGTGTTCCGTAGCCGCAGGCAGAACAGTTGAAACTGGAGCAGCAGTATGACCAGGTGGACTGGGGACAGCAAGGAGTCATCAGGCCAGGTAGTCCTGAGGCATGGTCCTAGGGCTCAGATCCGACTAGAGAGAGAATTAGAGAGAGCATACTTAAATTCACATAGGACACTGAATAAGACAGGAGAAATACTCCAGTCTTAACAGACTGACCTTCGTCCCCCGACTCGTAAACTATTGCAGCATAAATACTGGAGGCTGAGACAGGAGGGGTCGGGAGACACTGTAGCACAGTCCGACGATACCCCCGGACAAGGCCAAACAGGCAGGATATAACCCCACCCACTTTGCCAAAGCACAGCCCACTCACCACTAGAGGAATATCTTCAACCACCAACTTACCATCCTGAGACAAGGCCGAGTATAGCCCACAAAGTTCTCCACCACGGCACAAACCAAGGGGGGGGGCGCCAACCCAGACAGGAAGATCACGTCAGTAACTCAGCCCACTCAAGTGACGCACCCCTCCAAGGGACGGCATGAAAGAGCACCAGTAAGCCAGTGACTCAGCCCCTGTAATAGGGTTAGAGGCAGAGAATCCCAGTGGAGAGAGGGGAACCGGAGAGGCAGAGACAGCAAGGGCGGTTCGTTGCTCCAGAGCCTTTCCGTTCACCTTCAGACTCCTGGGCCAGACTACACTCAATCATATGACCTACTGAAGAGATAAGTCTTCAGTAAAGACTTAAAGGTTGAGACCGAGTCTGCGTCTCTCACATGGGTAGGCAGACTATTCCATAAAAATGGAGATCTATAGGAGAAAGCCCTGCCTCCAGCTGTTTGCTTAGAAATTCTAGGGACAATTAGGAGGCCTGCGTCTTGTGACCGTAGCGTACGTGTAGGTATGTACGGCAGGACCAACTCGGAAAGATAGGTAGGAGCAAGCCCATGTAACGCTTTATAGGTCATTCATTAGTGAATAAGAGTTCAACGTTCATACCAAGTTGCCATGCTATATGCTCATTCTATATTCTGGCTGGTATAGTCGAAATTCATCCTTCCGGCATGTAGGTCGTCACCTTCACATTGAAATTTGATGCTAATTTCGTTAGGTTCTCTAAGGTTGGCTTAGTTCTGTAGGTGGTCTTTGTCCTTTCAACGTGGGGACCACAAGTCCACACGTCCTTGGAACCAGTTATTATCTGAGCCCTTTTAACGTAGGACCGTCGCCCTAATGTCCTCGGAAAAGAAAGTTACATTTTCGTCAAGGGGCTTATATAGGATTGGGAGAGAGGGCCGTGTTTCATAGTTTACAACCACTGTCTGTTCACATGGGCGTGGCCACTGAGTTGGCAGAGTTTACTCTATGACAAATCGTTCTCTCATTAAGAAGCTAAATTACATTTAATCTTTTCACATATAGTTTCACATTCAAACATTTAAATTGCACAACAATACCATGTAAATCTGATAACTATAATGTGTAGACTTTCCAAGATACAGTTTGTCGTCCTATCATCAGTAATCATGTCTCAGACGCCAACTGAACAGACATCATATTCATTAAGTCCCAACGCATATTTTCAACTGGTTGGATTACCGAAATATGGTTCTGTTTCCCATCTTTTGTTTGCACCAGAATCTCTATATTAACAAAGGGCTTTTTCAAGAGTCAACTCTATAGAGTAGAGAGAGAGAAACGGGGGGGAAGGTATTTATTGGGGTCATAAACCTCCCCCATCAAGCCAACGTAATGACAGATGGTAGGATGCCACTGGAAATGATCAGGAGTTGTGGAGGGGGACTGGAGTGGGATAATCAGGAGTGGTGGAGTGGAGGGGGACTCGATTGGGATGATCAGGAGCAGATGTTTGTTCTGGCCACTATCCTGAGAAGACCTATTCCTTCAGTGCGTGTGTGTTTTTTTGCTAGGCAGCAGTCCTCTGCAACATCATACTCTCCCTGTCATTTTCCACTGGCTGAGGAAATGTTGCCCTTGGCTAGCCCCGAGCAGCTTAGGTTAACATTTGGCAGGGGTTCCCTGACCCGCTGGTCAATTCCTGGGTCATGGACAGTAGGCCAAAAAATTGAAGAAAGGTTTTAAAGCTGAGTGAAACGGAAGAGGTACAATCAGACCATGTCCAATAAGAATGATTGTTTGTGTTGTGCATTTTTTAATTATTATTCTCCATGTTATGGCCTAGTAAACATTACCCATGTAGCCTACTGTATGAAGGGTCAGGGCACCAGGGTGACATGTGGGTCAATGACCTCACTGGGACAGAGGAACTGTCCTTGTCTGTGATGGTTTCACATCTCATGTAATTTAATATTTATTGCACTTGCATTTTACAGTCATTGAATTTCACGCTGTTACCTGTCTTGTTGTTGTGTGAAGTGTATGCTATTTGAATGTGGTGCACTAACTGAGATCAACATTGTTGTACTGTGTTATAATAACCCAGTCAGCATCACCTCTCAATTTCCTCATACATGCCCTCACTCAATTCTATCACACTTACCTCTCCTATTCTCTTTTTTTTGTGTAAAGTGTCTTTCAAATACTCTAAGTGTTATACAGTTCACCAATGTTTAAGTTGTCTACTCTGCTCATTCTGTCAATGTTGCTCTAACTGAAATCAAATGATGTGCCAACTCCTTTAGTGTTCAGGTTTCAACTGGGGTTAGGGTTTCAACTGGAGTTAGGGTGAGTTAGGGTTTCAACTGGAGTTAGGGTTTCAACTGGAGTTAGGGTTTCAACTGGGGTTAGAGTTTCAACTGGGGTTAGAGTTTCAACTGGGGTTAGAGTTTCAACTGGGGTTTCAACTGGGGTTAGGGTTTCAACTGGGGTTAGGGTTTCAACTGGGGTTAGAGTTTCAACTGGAGTTAGGGTGAGTTAGGGTTTCAACTGGGGTTAGGGTTTCAACTGGGGTTTCAACTGGGGTTAGGGTTTCAACTGGGGTTAGGGTTTCAACTGGAGTTAGGGTGAGTTAGGGTTTCAACTGGGGTTAGGGTTTCAACTGGGGTTTCAACTGGGGTTAGGGTTTCAACTGGGGTTAGGGTTTCAACTGGAGTTAGGGTGAGTTAGGGTTTCAACTGGGGTTAGGGTTTCAACTGGGGTTAGGGTTTCAACTGGGGTTAGGGTTTCAACTGGAGTTAGGGTGAGTTAGGGTTTCAACTGGGGTTAGGGTTTCAACTGGAGTTAGGGTTTCAACTGGAGTTAGGGTTTCAACTGGAGTTAGGGTGAGTTAGGGTTTCAACTGGGGTTAGGGTTTCAACTGGGGTTAGGGTTTCAACTGGGGTTAGGGTTTCAACTGGAGTTAGGGTGAGTTAGGGTTTCAACTGGAGTTAGGGTTTCAACTGGAGTTAGGGTTTCAACTGGAGTTAGGGTTTCAACTGGAGTTAGGGTTTCAACTGGAGTTAGGGTTTCAACTGGGGTTAGGGTTTCAACTGGAGTTAGGGTTTCAACTGGAGTTAGGGTTTCAACTGGAGTTAGGGTGAGTTAGGGTTTCAACTGGGGTTAGGGTTTCAACTGGAGTTAGGGTTTCAACTGGAGTTAGGGTGAGTTAGGGTTTCAACTGGAGTTAGGGTTTCTACTGGAGTTAGGGTTTCAACTGGGGTTTCAACTGGGGTTTCAACTGGGGTTAGGGTTTCAACTGGGGTTAGGGTTTCAACTGGAGTTAGGGTTTCAACTGGAGTTAGGGTTTCAACTGGGGTTAGGGTTTCAACTGGGGTTAGGGTTTCAACTGGAGTTAGGGTGAGTTAGGGTTTCAACTGGAGTTAGGGTTTCAACTGGAGTTAGGGTTTCAACTGGAGTTAGGGTTTCAACTGGAGTTAGGGTTTCAACTGGGGTTAGGGTTTCAACTGGGGTTAGGGTTTCAACTGGGGTTAGGGTTAGGTAAGTGAGGTCTCTTACCCACAAGTGGGGCAGGGTGCACGGGCACATAGGTTTGATAAACTTCTAGTAACACTTCTACAGGCTGTTAAGACTGTATGTGTGGGGGTCCCACAGCAAAGTCCAAACTACCAGAATCAACAAAAAGTGCTCTGCAGTGTTTGTAAAGGGTCACAGGTGGGTCCAAATGTTCAGGAGCTGTGGTTATAAAGCCCAATATAAGGCCTTCTTGTTGGGAGAAGAGACCACCACAAGATCAAAACCTCTAAATATGTATACCCTTAAATAAATATATATTAAATGATACTGAATCAATATTGTAATTCATTAAGTTGTAAGTGCTAATATAGGCAAATCAAGAGTTATGGTTAGGGTTGCAGCTGGAGTTATGGTTGGGTTGTGTGTGTGTGTGTCAGTTGACCTAGTTCCAAGCTAAACAAGGTTCCTTTACCACCTACCTCTCACTTCTCTCTCTTGCCTACACAGGTTATGCCACCCCACAGGCTTCCTGGAACCCCCACTGTGAAAGAGAAGGGCTGATCCCCAGTCCTCAAGCTCTAGCTACTGTCCTCCCAAGTCCACCCACCCCTCTGCCCCCCCCCCCCCCCCCCCCCAACCACACCTAGCCCCCCCAATCCCAGACCCCGGCCCCATGGCTGCAGGAGGCCATGGCCCTGCCAAGGATGTGTTGATCAACCTGCATCAGGTAAGATTGATTTATTGATTATGTTGATTTTCCTTCAAGAGGAAATTTCTTCCGCAGCTCTCAATAGAAGGAGTAAACATCCCTAATACCTGAAACATAGATACGAGTCAACTGGGATCTCAACAGGGAGACAGGCAGATGAGCTCACAGGTCAGCTATCCAATAGCACATACACCCAGCAGGGATGCAAACCAGTTGCTTGTTTGGCAACATGACATATCCCTCTAAACACAGCACTAGTTGTGTACTGAACAAGTTCTTACTCATCAGTCACGATTTCAATTGTTGCCTTTTTGTCTGATGTCCAGCTTACCAAAAAGTCATACCCAGAGCAGAGATTTGAAAAACATTTGGAAAAAGGCAACAGAATTCAGGTTGTGAAGTAGAATGACTTGAATATCCCTGATTAGACTGGGTTGCTACGGTGTCTCCTAAGCAACCACCACTAGCGCATTTTCATGCCAAGCCATGTGAGATGCACTATGACATTTGCGACTACTCACTGAGGAGAAAGTGTGTGTGTGTACGGATAGATATACTGTAGGTATGCTGGCACTGCTGAATGTCTCTATGGGATTTTGTCCTGAAAAGGCCAGTGGTAAATAGACATCAATGCCATGCATACAGTGAGCTACTGTATCAAGGATTTCCTTTAGCTTGCAAGTTCTTTAATCTCCCAACATTTGTGACATTTCTACATGAAAGGAAAGCAAATGACCTGTCAATGATTGACCTGATGTCTCCATTTCCTTTGAATGGAATGTAAACAAGATAATGAAGGCTGTATTTCTGCTTTGAGTATGATGAACATTCAGTAGAGCATAGGGTAGTCAGTCCAACTGTAGTTGCTCCAAAGCTATTTCTAAATGAATCTTTTGTGACTGCAGCAAAATGTGAAAGTGACGAAAAAACAGGCTAATGACTGGTTTGTAATAAGTAAAGGGGGTTTACAACCATAGGGGGAGAGAGAGAGAGCGAGAGAGAGAGCGAGAGAGAGAGCGAGAGAGAGAGCGAGAGAGAGAGCGAGAGAGAGAGCGAGAGAGAGAGCGAGAGAGCGAGAGAGAGAGAGAGCAATTTAAGGTCATGTAATTATTTTATCACAATAGTTTAACCAGAGTTTTTTGCAATATTTACTGATCTGTCTTTCAGATTCTTTCAGATACACATTCATTAGTCATTCAATAATGACTAACTTCTTGTAGTAGCCATTAGGCTATAGAAAATTAACACAGATCTCATTCAAAAATCTCTCAAGCCCATGTGTTGGTCCTGTGTGGCTCAGTTGGTAGAGCATGGCGCTTGCAACGCCAGGGTTGTGAGTTCAATTCCCATGGGGGGACCAGGGTTCAATTCCCATGGGGGGACTGGGATGAATATGTATGAACTTTCCAATTTGTAAGTTGCTCTGGATAAGAGCGTCTGCTAAATGACTTAAATGTAATGTAAATGTGTTAGTGAATTTAGCCAATTCATCTTTATATTTCATGTTTAGCCAACTTGGCTCTTCGCTAGCTAACAAGGTTGAACAGTTTAATTGTTATGAACACAACTGTCTGTCCGTCTCCAACTGTTTGAAAAGCATGTTAACCTGTCCACTTTGTTCAGATGTTGAAATCAAGTGGCCTACCTTATTACTCAGAATGAGAACGAGTTGCCAGTTCCTTATATAATTTGGCTAAAATGCTGCTAGCGGTAAGATAAAATAACATTTTATTTGTCACATGCGCCGAATACAACAGGTGTGTAGACCTTACAGTGAAATGCTTACTTACAAGCCCTTAACCAACAGTGCAGTTTTAAGAAAATGCCTAAAAAAACAAATATTTAAAGGTAAGCGATAAGAAGAACAAATAATTCAAGAGCAGCAGTAAAATAACAATAGCGAGGCTATGTACAGGGGGTACCTGTGTCTAGGTAATTGAGGTAATATGTACATGTAGGTAGAGTTATTAAAGTGACTATAAATAGATAATAACAGAGTAGCAGCAGCGATCCAGGGGGGGGGGGGGGGGGGGGCAATGCAAATATCTGGGTAGCCATTTGATTAACTGTTCAGAAGTCTTATGGCTTGGGGGTAGAAGCTATTTAGGAGCCTTCTGGACCTAGACTTGGCACTCCGGTACCACTTTCTGTGCGGTAGCAGAGAGAACAGTCTATGACTAGGGGGCCTTCCTCTGACACCACCTGGTGTAGAGGTCCTGAATAGCAGGAAGCTTGGCCCGGTGATGTACTGGGCCGTACGCACTACCCTCTGTAGTACCTTGCGGCCGGAGGCCGAGCAGTTGCCATACCAGGCAGTGATGCGGCGCCCCCGTGTTGAGGATCAGCGTGGCGGATGTGTTGTTACCTACCCTTACGGGGGCGGCCCGTCAGGAATTCCAGGATCCAGTTGCAGAGGGAGGTGTTTAGTCCCAGGGTCCTTAGCTTCGTGACGAGCTTTGAAGGAATTATGGTGTTGAACGCTGAGCTGTAATCAATGAATATCATTCTCACATAAGTGTTCCTTTTGTCCAGGTGAGAAAGGGCAGTGTGGAGTGCAATAGAGATTGCATCATCTGTGGATCTGTTGGTGAGGTATGCAAATTGGAGTGTGTCTAGGGTTTCTGGGATAATGATGTTGATGTGAGCCATGACCAGCCTTTCAAAGGTTTTTATGGACACAGATGTGAGTGCTACGGGTCAGTAGTCATTTAGGCAGGTTACCTTAGTGTTCTTGGGCACAGGGACTATGGTGGTCTGCTTGAAACATGTAGGTATTACAGACTCAGGCGGGGAGAGGTTGAAAATGAGAGTGAAGACACTTGCCAGTTGGTCAGCGCATGCTCGGAGTACACATCCTGGTAATTCATCTGGCCCTGCTGTCTTGTCAATGTTGACCTGTTTAAAGGTCTTTCTCATATTGGCTACGGAGAGTGTGATCACACAGTCGTCCGGAACAGCTGATGCTCTCATTCATGCTTCAGTGTTAGCTGCCTTGATGAGAGCATAGAGCAAATATATACTCACAACTATACTTAAAAAACAAAGTATAGTTGTGAGTATATATTTGATTAGTAGGGACCCAATTTAAGTACATTTTACTAACCTGAGTACCATACGTAACTGAGCAAAAAAACATAGAATATAAATTACGATACTGAGTAATTTACAAAAAAAAATAGTATTTCTATACAAGGGAATATGCAAAAAGAAACAGTTTTCAACTTCAACACCTTTTTCATTTTGAATAAAGGTTTTCTTCAAACTTCAATCTCAAATTGCCCCTTTAACCCTACTCTTTAAGCATTTGTGGAGAGTTCATTATTTTGTCATCTGTAAGAATTCTGGGTAGAACTCCACCTTGCCTCCTTAGGTAAAGTTACATCCAGATTGCTTGCACCAGACTACAAATCATTTCAGATCTTCACAACTGCATAAAGTTTAGGTGATAGTTTGGGATTAGCACTTTGACCTCACATCTTGTACAGTTTGGCAAGACTTCTCTGGTGGTCTGTGTGCCCCTTAACAAAGCAGTACTTTAACAGAAACATAAATTAACGATGTATCTTAGACTTTACACAAAGCACAATATGAACTTCAGCTCAAATACAACCTCATTCAAACTGTTTTAGATTAATCAAAACATGGGTTTTCAAAACATACATTGCACATATTGTTACAAAATATATGCCAAATTCTCCCTTAAACCTGACTTCACTAGTGAAGACCATATGGACATATTATTTTGACAGGTATAAGCATTCTGGGTAAAGTTACATCCAGATAGCTTGCACCTGACTACAAATAATCTCAGAAATCCACTAGTGCATATGAGGTTAGTTTTAAAACTAAGCTGTTTTTTTAAACAGGAATTGACAGTGTCTCGTATAACTTCACCTGACAAAGAGCATCATGTAAACTGTAGCTCCTATACCACCTAGCAACTAGCTTTTCAGCTTTCCAAGTAGGATTTAGACCACAGTTTGAGTGGCCCTTTGAGAGTTCTCATAGATATCTTTAAATATCTCTGAAAACAAGTAACTTCATCTTTAGAACTTGGACCCGTGGGGAGGTCCTGAGATCATCAAGTTCCAAGAATACTTTTTGGAACACCTCAAAGGCATCTTTCAGTTCTTTGGGGCACTTTAGATTTAAGCCATAGATGAGGCCCAAAAGCAAGGTACATGACTGTAACACTGGGAATACCAGCCAGGACCTCTACTCCTTCAATGCAGATCCCATGAAATCATGGGGCCCAACAAGCCTTAATGTGAGTTACAATGAAAACACAAACATTTGAATATATTGACAAACCTTGTCAATGTATTCTGGAAAGTATGGTCTGTCCAGTACTCAGGAACGTCTGAATACCTAAAGAAGACGAGTTGTATTAAAATCTATGACAATGTCAGGAAAATAAAACTCAAATGACTTCAGCTTTAGATAGCTAGCTAGCTAAAATAACAGAAACATCGCAATCCAAGCTGACTTGGAAGAGCTGCTTGTTATCTATCTTACTAGCCAGCCCACTTATTTCATTTAGCTAGTTTGGCTGTTAGATATTGACTAGATAACTACTGCACAAGGTCAACATTTGCAGTGCTGCCTTGAACATGTGAATACGTGCACAACAAGAAGGTATCTGCAAGGACAGGTGTAGCTAGATAGCTAGGTGTAGTTAGCTAGCTACGTATTGTTCCTACTTGTCTCTTCCTGAGTAGCTTGCCTAGCAGGCAAACATTACCTTGCAGGGGCACACGTGTTCAGTTCTACTGTAATGTTTGCTGACAATGCATTTTTTGGTAAGCTACATAGCTATTTTGGTTAATATAAAACTTACACAAAAATGACAAAAGTTAGAAACAGCGCTGAGGCGAGTAAATGCACTGCTAACTTACTAGCTAGTAGCATGCCCACCACTAGCTAACTATACAGACATTTTATTTGCAAATGCCAGTCTTTCAACACATACAAATAAATGAAGTACTATATTCAAAAATGTAAATAAAATAAAAAACGTATTATTTTATGTAAAAATCTTCTTTTGCAATATTTACTAAGCCCGTGTGTCATTTTTTTATAGTGTAGCCCACCTCAACCTAGCTGAGGTGAAGGTTGAAAGAGCAGTCAAGCTTAACTGAAAGAGACAGAAGCTCCACCTTAGCGTGCGATGGTGTAGCTTAGTGGTATTTAAATTAAATTTAACCTTTAAAATGTTTTCAGTAGGTAATTACAGTTTTACGATGTAGCAGTGTAGCTAACTACTGGAACTACACACTACTGTTTTACCATGTAGCTAACTACTGGAACTACAATTACTGGAACTACAATTTAGAGCAAAACGTGTCACTCTGTTCTGGGCCAGCTGTAGCTTAACTAGGTCTTTCCTTGCAGCACTGGACCACACAACCGGACAATAAGATTAGACAAAACTAGAGCCTGCAGAACTTGCAGATGGGTGAGGGATAGTAACAGAGGGGGGGGGGGGGGGGGTTAAATGAACCACATGCCCTAACCCCAGGGACCAGCTGGGACTGGGTTTACAATGGTGAGAGGGCACATTGTGACCACAAACTTAGATTAGGTAAATGTGTGCCCAAGATGGATCATTGTTAACTGGTGGTGCTGGATGGAAGAACATGTTATATAGGTTCCAGAAGACCAGCTGTGGGAATGGAGAAGTCTGCTAGCTGCCGCCCATGCAGCGTTCTACCTCTTATCTGGCACAGCCTGCTGCCTTCTGTCTGCAGTTTACTCAGAGCCCTATTGAAGAGAGTACAAACACATCTGTAAGCCTCTCCTGAATTCCCAGCGCCATCCATTCTTGTTTTGTCTCGCTTGTGTAACAAATGGAAATGCAATCCATAACCTTTTTACTGCACTCAATTACCATTCATACAATGGACGGATAAAATGTGCGTGCCGAAAAGACGAGAGACAAACACTGTTCAGGCCCACATGTTTGTGTTGAGTATAGATTGTTATCAAAAGCAATATACTTCAATGTTGTGCTTTTGCTTGTTTACAGGTGTCCTTTTCTCAGTTGAAGCAGAGATTTAGAACAAATGCTTGTGTGCCTGTACAGTAAAGACACTTGCACATTGTCTCAACCCGGTGAATGCTGTTTGAACATGTCAAACTGGACAAAACATTAATCAAACAGAAAAGTGAATCACACCAATCTGACTTTTTTGTGCCGTTTGTATGGCGGTAGTTACAGTTGTGGACACCCAAGAGAACAGGGAATTGCTCTGTCACTGCTCATCCATATATTTTAGACTTATATATTCTCATCCCATTCCTTTACTAGAATGTGTGTATTAGGCTTTGTAGTGGAATTTGTTAGATATTAGGTTTTGTTGTGGCGTTGTTAGAGATTACCTGTTAGATACTGCTGCACTGTCAGATCTAGAAGCATTTCACTACACTCACAATTACATCTGCTAACCATGTGTATGTGACCAATACGATTTGAATTATTTGTATTTTACAGAGAGATCATCTGTGATAGTGAGCTTGACAGTACAGTATTCTACTCATATGAACATACTACCTTGACGATAGCATCAATAGCACACTTCATCATCGATGAGCTAACCACCTCCGTCACCGGCTTCATTAGGAAATGCATCGGTGTGAAAGGAAGGCCCAGAACATGTTGTGTGTATGTAATGATACAGTGCCTTGCAAAAGTATTGTCACGTTCGCTAGAATAAATATCGGACCAAGGCGCAGCGGATGCTGAGTTCCACATAATTTAATGAATAAAGTGAAACTTAGCAAAACAAAAAAATAAACAAAAAACAAACCGTGACTACAGAGGTGCTAGGTGCACTAACTCAAAACAATATCCCATAAAATACAGGTGGAAAAAATGCTACTTAAATATGATCCCCAATTAGACACAACGATACCCAGCTGCCTCTAATTGGGAATCATACAAATCACCAACATAGAAATAATAGCCTAGAACCCCACATAGAAATAATAAACTAGAATACCCCATAGACATACATATACTAAATCACCCCCTAGTCACGCCCTGACCTACTAGAGAAACAATGTTTCTCTATGGTCAGGGCGTGACAAGTATTCATCCCTCTTGGCATTTTTTCCAATTTTGTTGCATTACAACAACATTTTAAATGAATTTTCCTTTGGATTTCATATAATAAACATACACAAAATAGTCCAAATTGGTGAAGTGAAAAAATTTACTTGTTTCAAAAAATTCCTGGATCCCAGGAGATTCTACTCAGACCTTGTAGAGTGGAGCATCTCCAGTAGTTTTTTGGGATATTAGCCTGTAGCATAAAGACATCAGTACAGATTTGAGGGATGGCATCCAGTCATGTTCTATGTGTCAGTGTAACTCAAAGGAGAAATGACAATGTCCAGCGTGTCATACTGTAGTGACACTGTCATGATTAAAAATAACCAAACCCTGACCGACACACAGACACACACTTCAAATCAATTGTTTTTGTCGCATGCGCCAAATACAACAGGTGAAATGCTTACTTACAAGCCCTTAACCAATAATGCTTTAAGAAGTTAACACATTTTTCTTGAGTAAAAAACTGAAAATAAAAGTAACAAATAGTTAAACAGCAGCAGTAAAATAACAATAGCGAGGCTATATACAGGGGGTACCGGTACAGAGTCAATGTGTGGGGGCACCAGTTAGTCGAGGTAATTTAGGTACAGTTCCTTGCAAAAGTATTCACCCCATTGGCATTTTTCCTATTTTGTTGCATTACAACCTGTAATTTAAATAAATTTGTATTTGAATTTCATGTAATGGACATACACAAAATAGTACAAATTGGTGAAGTGAAAGGAAAACATTTTAAAATGGAAAAGTCGTGCGTGCATATGTATTTGCTATGAAGCCCCTAAATAAGATCTGGTGCAACCAATTATCTTCAAGTGGCACTATGAAGACCAAGGAGCTCTCCAAACAGGTCAGGGACAAAGTTGTGGAGAAGTACAGATCAGGGTTGGGTTATAAAAAAATATCAGAAACTTTGAACATCCCACAGAGCACCATTAAATCCATTATAAACAAATTTGGAAGAATAAGGCACCATAAACCTGCCAAGAGAGGGCCGCCCACCAAAACTCACAGACCAGGCAAGGAGGGTATTAATCAGAAAGTCAACAAAGACACCAAAGATAACCCTGAAGGACCACAGCGGAGATTGGAGTATCTGTCCATAGGACCACTTTAAGCCGTAAACTCCACAGAGCTGGGCTTTACGGAAGAGTGGCCAGAAAAAAAGCCATTGCTTAAAGAAAGAAATAAGCAAACACATTTGGTGTTCACCAAAAGGCATGTGGGAGACTCCCCAACATATGGAAGAAGGTACTCTGGTTAGATGAGACTAAATTTGAGCTTTTGGCCATCAAAGACAATGCTATGTCTGGCGCAAACCCAACACCTCTCATCACCCCAAGAAAATCATCCCCACTGTGAAGCATGGTGGTGGCAGCATCATGCTGTGGGGATGTTTTTCCATCGACAGGGACTGGGAAACTGGTCAAAATTGAAGTAATGATGGATTGAGCTAAATACAGGGAAATTCTTGAGGGAAACCTGTTTCAGTCTTCCAGAGATTTGAGACTGGGACGGGGGTTCACCTCCCGGCAGGACAATGACTCTAAGCATACTGATAAAGCAGCACTCGAGTGGTTTAAGGGGAAACATTTAAATGTCTTGGAATGTACTAGTCAAAGCCCAGACCTCAATCCAATTGAGAATCTGTGGATTGACTTAAAGATTGCTGTACACCAGCGGAACCCATCCAACATGAAGGAGCTGGAGCAGATTTGCCTTGAAGAATGGGCAAAAATCCCAGTGGCTAGATGTGCCAAGCTTATAGAGACATATGCCAAGAGACTTGCAGCTGTAATTGCTGCAAAAGGTGGCTCTACAAAGTATTGACTTTGGGGGGGTGAATAGTTATGCAAGTTTTCAGTTTTTAAACTAGACATCGGGCCGATACCGATGTTGCCATTTTTAGCTAATATCGGCCGATTCCCGATATGTTCACCGATATATTTTGCATCCCTACTCTATACTGTAAGTCATTCTTCATAAGAGCATCTGCTAAATGAGTAAAATGAATAGGCCCCTGTTGGTCCTTCACCACCATAGCAAACACCACCCACTTCTTCTAGTCTGTGACCCTGACAACAGACTCCTTCTTGACTTCAAAGCCCAGATCAAAGCCTCTGGAGGCCAATGAGAGCTAAATTGTTAGGCCGCCTCAGCTCTAGAAACCCCCTGTGATTATGTACTTTGGTAGATGATTTGTATTTGACTCATTATGTTATCTGTGAGAGCACGGGCAGCGCAATGGAGGACAAATCTATCTTGAATTTCGTCAATTTTATTATTCAAATACTTCTATGAGTTGGTAAACAAACTGAAAGGGTGCATACTGCCACCTGGAGTGTGTTGTTTGAACAGGTATGAAGCAAGGGAGGCTGCTGAGGAGAGGATGGCTTATAATAATGTTGGGAATGGAGAGAATGGAATGGCGTCAAACACATGGAAACCATTTAATACCATTCCGATGATTCTGCTCCAGCATTACCACGAGCCTGTCCTCCCGGCCGCCTGTGGTATGAAGCCAAGGTTGGCGATTTACTGCCGCCTGCATTTTTGGAATGTATAATTCATTGGATAATCCCTCCTGATGACCTGAAAGGAATGATATGATCCTCCCTTAACCCATAGGAAGCCCCACCCAGTTGACTACTTCAAAATGGTGAAAGCCCTCAATTCTTCAGTGTTGCTTTCCTCGAAGCGAGCATAAACGGCATTTAGCTCGTCTGGTAGGCTTGTGTCACTGGGCAGCTCGCGTCTGGGTTTCCCTTTGTAGTCCGTAATAGTTTTCAAGCCCTGCCACATCCGACGAGCGTCACAGCCGGTTTAGTAGGTTTAATATTCAATCTTAATCCTGTATTGATGCTTTGCTTATTTGATGGTTCGTCTGAGGGCATAGCAGGATTTCTTATAATCATCCGGATTAGTGTCCCGTTCCTTGAAAGCGGCAGCTCTAGCCTTTAGCACGATGCAGATGTTGCTTGTAATCCATGGCTTCTGGTTGGGATTTATACGTACGGTCAAAGTGAGGACGACGTCGTCGACGCACTTATTGATGAAGCCGATGACTGTGCTAGCAAAACAGTCCTGTAGCGTATCATCTGTGTCATCTGACCACTTCTGTATTGAGCGAGTCACTGGTACTTCCTGCTTAATTTTTGCTTGTAAGCAAGAATCAGCAGGATATAATTATGGTCAGATTTGCCAAATGGAGGGCAAGGGAGAGCTTTGTACGCATCTCTGTGTGTGGAGAAAGTTGGTCTAGAGTTTTTTTCTTTTCTGGTTGCACATGTGACTTGCTGGTAAAAATTTGGTAAAACTGATTTGAGTTTCCCTGCATTAAAGTCCCTGGCCACTAGGAGTGCCACTTCTGGATGAGCATTTTCTTGTTTGCTTATGGCCTTATAGTGTTGGTTGAGTGTGGTCTTAGTGCCTTGGTAAGGGAGGTGACCAAGAACCCGATGGTAACTCTGACAGAGCTCCAGAAGGACAACTGTCTCTGCAGCACTCCACCAATCAGACCTTTATGGTAAAGTGTGCAGACGGAAGCCTCTCCTCAGTTAAAGGCACATGAAAGGCCGCTTGGAGTTGCCAAAAGGCACCTAAAGACTCAGACCATGAGAAACAAGATTCTCTGGTCTGATGAAACCAAGATGGAACTCTTTGGCCTGAATGCCAATGCGTCATGTCTGGAGGAAACCTGGCACCATCCCAACGGTGAAGCATGGTGGTGGCAGCATCATGCTGTAGGGATGTTTTTCAGCGGCAGGGACTGGGAGACTAGTCAGGGTCGAGGGAAAGATGAACGGAGAAAAGTACAGAGAGATCCTTGATGAAAACCTGCGTCAGAACTCTCACCACTTCAGACTGGGACGAATGTTCAACTTCCAACAGGGCAATGACCCTAAGCACACAGCCAAGGTAAGAGTGGCTGCAGGACAAGTCTCTGAATGTCCTTGAGATGCCCAGCCAGAGCCCAGACTTGAACCCTATCGAACATCTTTGGAGAGACGTGAAAATAGTCGTGCAGTGACCCTCCCTCTCCAACCTGACAGGGATTGAGAGTATCTTCAGAGAAGAATGGGAGAAACTCCCCAAATACAGGTGTGACAAGCTTGTATTGTCATACCCGAGAAGACTCCAGACTATAATCGATGCCAAAGGTGCAACAACAAAGTACTGAGTAAAAGGTCTGAATACTTATGTAAATGTTATATTTCAGTTTTTAAATGTATGTATTTGCAAAAAAGCTGTTTTGCTTTGTCATTATGGGGTATTGTGTGTAGATTGATGAGGGAAAATATGTTTTTAATCCATTTTAGAATAAGGCTGTAACGTAACCAAATGTGGAAAAAGTCAAGGGGTCTGAATACTTTCTGAAGGCACTGTAGGCTGTCCTCTGTCCTAGCACCCATAATGAGACACGGGCTAAACTGTAACATTTTTATTCATTTAACTTGACATGTCAGTTAAGAACAAATTCTTATTTACAATGACAGCCTACCCCAGCCAAACCTTATACCGGGCGATGCTGGTTCAATTGTGCGCAGCCCTACGGAACTCCCAATTACAGCCAGTTGTGATACAGCCTGGAATCAAACCAGGGTCTGTAGTGACGCTTCTAGCACTGAGATGCACTGCCTTAGACCGCTGCGCCACTCGGGAGCCCTGAAATTGATGTGGTATAACTACAGCTGTGTTTAGACAGGCTGCCCAATTCTGCTATTGTTTTCCACTAATTAGTCTTTCGACCAATCAGATCAGCTCGTTTACTGATAATTGGGCAAAATATCAGAATTGGGCTGCCTGTGTAAACGCAGCCATGCATTGGGACTGTCTCTCAGATGAAGGAAGGACAGAAGTGTGTTAGCCTCACTTCCTCTCTCAGCACTTTGCTACATCGATCCTGAGTTGGTTGCCGTAGTGAAAGGTCCCCTTGTGTATACATAGTACTAACTAGCACAAGGTTTCCCAAACTGATGCAACTTGTGTTATCGACGGTACGTTTGTTTATCCCATGTGTAACTCAGTGTTGTTTTTGTCGCACTGCTTTGCTTTATCTTGGCCAGGTCACAGTTGTAAATGAGAACTTGTTCTCGACTGGCCTACCTGAAATAAATAAAGTTGAAATAAAAATAAAATAAACCTGTAACTGACCCTTCCTCTTTCTAACACTGGTGAATGGTCTGCACTGTGACAACTTGCTGACACGTTGAAAGTTGGTTTAATTTGGTAAATATTGTAATACATTGGAGTAATTAGATACATAGCAACTTGATTTAAGTAGCTTGATTATGAAGAGCTTGTAAGAGCTGAATCTGTGACATTGACAACTTGTAATTACACAGTTCCCACTTTCTCTCTCTCTATCTCTCGCGCTCTCCCTGTCTTGCGCTCTCTCTCTCTCTCTCGCTCTCATCTCTCTGTCTCTTGCGCTCTCTCTCTGTCTTGCGCTCTCTCTCGCTCTCTCTCTCTCTGTCTCGCTCGCTCTCATCTCTCTCTCTTTCTCTCTCTGTCTTTCTCTCTCTCTCTCTGTCTTGCGCACTCTCTCTCTGTCTCTCTCTCGCTCTCTCTGTCTTGCTCTCTCGCTCTCTTTCTCTCAATTTCAATAGAAGGGGCTTTATTGGCATGGGAAACATAAGTTTACATTGCCAAAGCGGCCTTTCTCAATAGCAAGGCTATGCTCACTGAGTTTGTACATAGTCAAAGCTTTCCTTAAGTTTGAGTCAGTCACAGCTGTCAAGTATTCTGTGTACTGTGTACTCTCTGTTTAGGGCCAAAAAGCATTCTAGTTTGCTCAGTTTTTTTGTTAATTACTTGACACATAGGAAAGAATTATCTTTTTGTTTTCTCATGATTTGGTTGGGGCTAATTGTTTTGCTGTCCTGGGGCCCTTTGGGATCTGTTTGTGTTTGTGAACAGAGCCCCAGGACCAGCTTGCTTAGGGGACTCTTCTCCAGGTGCATTTCTCTGTAGTTGATGGCTTTGTTATGGAAGGTTTGGGAATCGTTTCCTTGTAGGAGGTTGTAGAATTTAACGTCTCTTTTCTGGAAATGTATAATTAGCAGGTATCGGCTCTGCATGAATTATTTGGTGTTTTACATTCCACACAGAGGACATTTTTCCCGAGTTCTACAGGCAGAGTCTCAATTTGGTGTTTTCCCCATTTTGTGAACTCTTGGTTCGTGAGCGGACCCCAGACCTCACAACCATAAAAGGCAATGGGTTCTATAACTGATTCAAGTATTTTTAACCAGATCCTAATTGATATGTCAAATGTTATTTTCCTTTTGATGGCATAACTTCCACAGCTTTGTTGAATTTACCTGTGGTGCTGATGTTTAGGCTGAGGTATGTATAGTTCGTGTGCTAAAGGACGACAGTGTCAAGATGGAATTTGTTTTTGTGGTCCTGACCTTTTTTGAACACCATTATTTACTGAGATTTATTTGTCAGGGCCCAGGTCTGACTGAATCTGTGCAGATGATCTAGGTGCTGCTGTAGGCCCTCCTTGGTTGGGGACAGAAGCACCAGATCATCAGTAGACATTTGACTTCAGATTCTAGTAGTGTGAGGCTGGGTGCTGCAGACTGTTCTAGTGCCCTCGCCAATTCGTTGATATACAGTGGGGCAAAAAAGTATTTAGTTAGCCACCAATTGTGCAAGTTCTCCCACTTAAAAAGATGAGAGAGGCCTGTAATTTTCATCATAGGTACACTTCAACTATGACAGACAAAATGAGAAAAAAAAATCCAGAAAATCACATTGTAGGATTTTTAATGAATTTATTTGCAAATGATGGTGGCAAATAAGTATTTGGTCAATAACAAAAGTTTCTCAATACTTTGTTATATACCCTTTGTTGGCAATGACAGAGGTCAAACGTTTTCTGTAAGTCTTCACAAGGTTTTCACACACTTGCTGGTATTTTGGCCCATTTGTCACGCCCTGGCCTTAGTATTCTTTGTTTTCTTTATTATTTTAGTTAGGTCAGGGTGTGACATGGGGAATGTTTGTGTTTTGTTGGTTTTGGGTGTTTTTATGGTAAAGGGGTTGTTGGGTATAGTATATGGGTTTGTGTGGAGTACATGTGTCTAGTGTTGTCTATGTATGTTTAGTTGTCTAGGAGAGTCTATGGTTACCTGAATGAGTTCCCAATTAGAGACAGCTGATTTCGGTTGTCTCTGATTGGGAGCCTTATTTAGGGTAGCCATAGGCTCTCATTGGTTGTGAGTAATTGTCTATGTGATACGTTTGTAGCCAGTGTGTGCACATCGTTGTTTTAGCTTCACGATCGTTTTCTTGTTTTGTTTAGTGTTTAAGTGTTTTTGTTTCGTGTGCCTTCTTCGTAAATAAAAAGGAGATGGCTTATTTTCCTAAAGCTGCGTTTTGGTCCGTCAATCCTCCACACGATCGTGACAGAATTACTCACCATTATAGGACCAAGCGGCATGGAAAGCGGCAACAGGACCTACCTACACAGGATTCATGGACATGGGAGGAGATACTGGATGGTAAGGGGCCGTGGGCTCAACCGGGAGAATATCGCCTTCCTCGTGAAGAGCTGGAGGCAGCTAAAGCCGAGAGGAGGCGATATGAGGAGGCAGCACGGAGACAAGGCTGGAAACCCGTGAATACAACCCAAAAATTTCTTGGGGGGGGCCTTAAAGGGAGTGTGGCGAAGTCAGGTAGGAAACCTACGCCTACTCCCTGTACTTACCGTGGAGAGCGAGAGTACGGGCAGACACCGTGTTACGCAGTAGAGCGCACGGTGTCTCCTGTACGCGTGCATAGCCCGGTTCGGTACATTTCAGCTCCACGTATCGGCCGGGCTAGACTGAGCGTTGAGCCGTATGTCATGAAGCCGGCCCAACGCATCTGGTCACCAGTGCGTCTCCTCGGGCCGGCGTACATGGCACCAGCCTTACGCATGGTGTCCCCGGTTCGCCTACATAGGCCGGTGCGGGTTATTCCACCTCCCCGCACTGGTCAGGCGACGGGGAGCATACAACCAGGTAAGGTTGGGCAGGCTCGGCGTTCAAGGGAGCCAGTACGCCTGCACGGTCCGGTATTTCCGGCGCCACCTCCCCGCCCCAACCCAGTACCACCAGTGCCTCCTCCACGCACTAGCTATATGGTGCGTGTCTCCAGCCCTTTACCACCAGTGTCTAAACCACGCACCAAGCCTCCTGTGTGTCCCCAGAGTCCTGTGCGTCCTGTTGCTGCTCCCCGCACTAGCCCTGAGATGCGTGTCACCAGCCCGGTGCCACCAGTCCCGGCACCACGCACCAGGCCTACAGTGCGCCTCAGCCGGCAGGAGTCTGCCGTCTGCACAGCGATGACTGAACTGCCCGTCTGCCAAGCGCCATCTGAGCCATCCGTCTCCCCAGCGCCATCTGAGCCATCCGTCTCCCCAGCGCCATCTGAGCCATCCATCTGCAATGAGCCTGCAAAGCCGCCCGTCTGCCATGAGCCTGCAAAGCCGCCCGTCTGCCATGAGCCTGCAAAGCCGCCCGTCTGCCATGAGCCCACTGAGCCGCCCGTCTGCCATGAGCCCACTGAGCCGTCCGCCAGACAGGAGCCGCTAGAGCCGCCAGCCAGACAGGATCCGCCAGAGCCGCCAACCAGACAGGATCCGCCAGAGCCGCCAACCAGACAGGATCTGCCAGAGCCGCCAACCAGACAGGAGCAGCCAGATCAGTCAGCCAGCCATGAGCAGCCAGATCCGTCAGCCAGCCATGAGCAGCCAGATCCGTCAGCCAGCCATGAGCAGCCAGATCCGTCAGCCAGCCATGAGCAGCCAGATCCGTCAGCCAGCCATGAGCAGCCAGATCCGTCAGCCAGCCATGAGCAGCCAGATCCGTCAGCCAGCCATGAGCAGCCAGATCCGTCAGCCAGCCATGAGCAGCCAGATCCGTCAGCCAGCCATGAGCAGCCAGATCCGTCAGCCAGCCATGAGCAGCCAGATCCGTCAGCCAGCCATGAGCAGCCAGATCCGTCAGCCAGCCATGAGCAGCCAGATCCGTCAGCCAGCCATGAGCAGCCAGATCCGTCAGCCAGCCATGAGCAGCCAGATCCGTCAGCCAGCCATGAGCAGCCAGATCCGTCAGCCAGCCATGAGCAGCCAGATCCGTCAGCCAGCCATGAGCAGCCAGATCCGTCAGCCAGCCATGAGCAGCCAGATCCGTCAGCTAGCCATGAGCAGCCAGATCCGTCAGCTAGCCATGAGCAGCCAGATCCGTCAGCTAGCCATGAGCAGCCAGATCCGTCAGCCAGCCATGAGCAGCCAGATCCGTCAGCCAGCCAAGGGCCGTCCCTCAGTCCGGAGCTGCAGTCCCTCAGTCCGGAGCTGCCGTCCCTCAGTCCGGAGCTGCCGTCCCTCAGTCCGGAGCTGCCGTTCCTCAGTCCGGAGCTGCCGTTCCTCAGTCCGGAGCTGCCGTTCCTCAGTCCGGAGCTGCCGTTCCTCAGTCCGGAGCTGCCATTCCTCAGTCCGGAGCTGCCATTCCTCAGTCCGGAGCTGCCATTCCTCAGTCCGGAGCTGCCCTTCCTCAGTCCGGAGCTGCCATTCCTCAGTCCGGAGCTGCCCCTTACCCTGGTGCTGCCCCTTACCCTGGTGCTGCCCCTGACCCTGGTACTGCCCCTGACCCTGGTACTGCCCCTGACCCTGGTACTGCCCCTTACCCTGGTACTGGCCCTTAGTCCGGAGCTGCCATTCCTCAGTCCGGAGCTGCCCCTTAATGCAATGGGGTTAATGTGGAGGGGGGTCATTTGGAGGAAGCCTAGGAGGTGGTTAGGGACTGTGGTGACGTGGGGACCACAACCAGAGCCGGAGCCGCCACCGTGGATGGAAGCCCACCCAGACCCTCCCCTAGACTGTGTAATGGTGCGCCCGGAGTTCGCACCTTAAGGGGGGGGTTATGTCACGCCCTGGCCTTAGTATTCTTTGTTTTCTTTATTATTTTAGTTAGGTCAGGGTGTGACATGGGGAATGTTTGTGTTTTGTTGGTTTTGGGTGGATTTATGGTAAAGGGGTTGTTGGGTATAGTATATGGGTTTGTGTGGAGTACATGTGTCTAGTGTTGTCTATGTATGTTTAGTTGTCTAGGAGAGTCTATGGTTACCTGAATGAGTTCCCAATTAGAGACAGCTGATTTTGGTTGTCTCTGATTGGGAGCCTTATTTAGGGTAGCCATAGGCTCTCATTGGTTGTGAGTAATTGTCTATGTGATACGTTTGTAGCCAGTGTGTGCACATCGTTGTTTTAGCTTCACGATCGTTTTCTTGTTTTGTTTAGTGTTTAAGTGTTTTTGTTTCGTGTGCCTTCTTCGTAAATAAAAAGGAGATGGCTTATTTTCCTAAAGCTGCGTTTTGGTCCGTCAATCCTCCACACGATCGTGACACCATTCCTCCATGCAGATCTCCTCTAGAGCAGTGATGTTTTGGGGCTGTTGCTGGGCAACACGGACTTTCAACTCCCTCCAAAGATTTTCTATGGGGTTGAGATCTGGAGACTGGCTAGGCCACTCCAGGACCTTGAAATGCTTCTTACGAAGCCACTCCTTCATTGCCAGGGCGGTGTGTTTGGGATCATTGTCATGCTGAAAGACCCAGCCACGTTTCATCTTCAATTCCCTTGCTGATGGAAGGAGGTTTTCACTCAAAATCTCACGATACATAGCCCCAGTCGTCCTGGTCCCTTTGCAGAAAAACAGCCCCAAAGCATGATGTTTCCACCCCCATGATTCACAGTAGGTATGGTGTTCTTTGGATGCAACTCAGCATTCTTTGTCCTCCAAACACGACGAGTTGAGTTTTTACCAAAAAGTTATATTTTGGTTTCATCTGACCATATGACATTCTCCCAATCTTCTTCTGGATCATCCAAATGCTCTCTAGCAAACTTCAGACGGGCCTGGACATGTACTGGCTTAAGCAGGGGGACACGTCTGGCACTGCAGGATTTGAGTCCCTGGCAGCGTAGTGTGTTACTGATGGTAGGCTTTGTTACTTTGGTCCCAGCTCTCTGCAGGTCATTCACTAGGTCCCCCCGTGTGGTTCTGGGATTTTTGCTCACCGTTCTTGTGATCATTTTGACCCCACAGGGTGAGATCTTGCGTAGAGCCCCAGATCGAGGGAGATTATCAGTGGTCTTGTATGTCTTCCATTTCCTAATAATTGCTCCCACAGTTGATTTCTTCAAACCACGCTGCTTACCTATTGCAGATTCATTCTTCCCAGCCTGGTGCAGGTCTACAATTTTGTTTCTGGTGTCCTTTGACAGCTCTTTGGTCTTGGCCATAGTGGAGTTTGGAGTGTGACTGTTTGAGGTTGTGGACAGGTGTCTTTTATACTGATAACAACTTCAAACAGGTGCCATTAATACAGGTAACGAGTGGAGGACAGAGGAGCCTCTTAAAGAAGAAGTTACAGGTCTGTGAGAGCCAGAAATCTTGCTTGTTTGTAGGTGACCAAATACTTATTTTCCACCATAATTTGCAAATTGTCACGTTCCTGACCTTATTTCCTTTGTTTAGTCTGTGTTTAGTTGGTCAGGACGTGAGCTGGGTGGGTATATTCTATGTTATGTGTTTCATTGGTTTAGGGTTGTCTAATTGGCCTGATATGGTTCTCAATCAGAGGCAGGTGTTTTATGTTGTCTCTGATTGGGAACCATATTAAGGTAGGCTGTTCTCATTGTTTGTTTGTGGGTGATTGTTCCTGTTCGTTGCGTTCTTTGTTTTATAGGTTCACATGTTCAGGACTGTAGCGTCGTTGGTTTCGTTTTGTTTATTGTTTTTGTTTGTGTAAAAGAAGTATTCAAATAAATATGGATACATACCATGCTGCGATTTGGTCCTCCTCTCTTCCATCCAACGACAAAAGCCGTTTACACAAATAAATTCATAAAAAATCCTACAATGTGATTTTCCTGATTTTATTTTTTCTCATTTTGTCTGTCATAGTTGAAGTGTACCTATGATGAAAATTACAGGCCTCTCATCTTTTTAAGTGGGAGAACTTGCACAATTGGTGGCTGACTAAATACTTTTTTGCCCCAGTGGCACTCAAGCTGCATCCCTGTCTCACCCCCCCTGTGGCCCTGTGGAAAGAACTCTCTCTCTCT
Organism: Salvelinus fontinalis; assembly: GCF_029448725.1. Taxonomy (NCBI): domain Eukaryota; kingdom Metazoa; phylum Chordata; class Actinopteri; order Salmoniformes; family Salmonidae; genus Salvelinus; species Salvelinus fontinalis. Next base: position 9,883,006 of record NC_074687.1, read on the forward strand.
CTCTCTCTCTCTCTCTCTCTCTCTCTCTCTCTCTCTCTCTCTCTCTCTCTCTCTCTGTACAGATTAATGTGAAAGAAGAGGAGGAGGATGACGACTTTTCCAAAGAGGAGCAGGAAGAGGACGAGGACTGGGAGAATGCATTATCAGTGGAGAGGTTCGGGAACATCATCACTGACTCCGCGTTCAGCGGCGGAGAAAAAATGGGCCGCAACTACAACGAGAAGGATTTTGAGTGTAAGTCATTCAACAATCTTCTTTATCTTCTCTGCTTTTGTAGAACACAGAGTAAACGTTCCATGAATGTCTGCTTACTAGTGTTGTCAAGATACCAGAATGTTTACTTCAATACCGATACCAGGTACACTATCACAATACTCGAGACCATTACGGTACTCCATACCTAAACGATACCGCAACAAGAAAGAAGCCTAATTAGTGAAAGTCACAGAATTCCACTTGCTCCAGACAGATAACCTCAGCTCCTACTCTGTTCAATTGTTGGGCATCTTGTGAGTTCAATATAATTTAATCTGAACATTTTATGTACTTGTTTGTAGTTGAGACAGCCATGTATGCATTAATTTGATCAACTGTACAATCATCCAATCAATTTGACTTGGTTTTCACCAATCTAACTACAGAACATAATGGTAATAGTTTATTTGAATGGTAAATTTCTATTGATAAACTGAGTAAATCAAGATGTAGACTAGGTCTATACACAATACAGGTAAATTAATATTATTCAATAGGAGTGTGTGCATGCATATTATTCAATAGGAGTTTGTGCATGCATATTATTCAATAGGAGTGTGTGCATGCATATCATTCAATAGGAGTGTGTGCATGCATATTATTCAATAGGAGTGTGTGCATGCATATTATTCAATAGGAGTGTGTGCATGCATATTATTCAATAGGAGTGTGTGCATGCATATTATTCAATAGGAGTGTGTGCATGCATATCATTCCATAGGAGTTTGTGCATGCATATCATTCCATAGGAGTGTGTGCATGCATATTATTCAATAGGAGTGTGTGCATGCACATTATTCAATAGGAGTGTGTGCATACATATTATTCAATAGGAGTGTGTGCATACATATTATTCAATAGGAGTGTGTGCATCCATATCATTCAATAGGAGTGTGTGCATGCATATTATTCAATAGGAGTGTGTGCATGCATATTATTCAATAGGAGTGTGTGCATGCATATTATTCAATAGGAGTGTGTGCATGCATATTATTCAATAGGAGTGTGTGCATGCATATTATTCAATAGGAGTGTGTGCATGCATATTATTCAATAGGAGTGTGTGCATGCATATTATTCAATAGGAGTGTGTGCATGCATATTATTCAATAGGAGTGTGTGCATGCATATTATTCAATAGGAGTGTGTGCATGCATATTTTTCAAAAGGAGTGTGTGCATGCATATTATTCAATAGGAGTTTGTGCATGCATATTATTCAATAGGAGTGTGTGCATCCATATCAGTCAATAGGAGTTTGTGCATGCATATTATTCAATAGGAGTGTGTGCATGCATATCATTCAATAGGAGTTTGTGCATGCATATCATTCAATAGGAGTGTGTGCATCCATATCATTCAATAGGAGTTTGTGCATCCATATCATTCAATAGGAGTGTGTGCATCCATATCATTCAATAGGAGTGTGTGCATGCATATTATTCAGTATGAGTGTGAATGCATTGAGTTATTCAGCTTGTTTTAGCTGATAGCATGGGGCTACAGATGACAAATGTTCCCTTAAATGTAGGACTTATTTTATTGCCAACTGCTATTAGAACATATTATTTTATTGAAGTGATCAATAACATTTGCATAGAAGAAGCAATCGCTTCTTTTATAAATGGGTGCGCTGTCTCTTAAAAAAAGTAATGTCTTAATTTTCTCGGCAGAAAGTGTCTGTGGAATCTAGTGGAAACCAGATGATAGGCAAGGGAAATGAAGAAGTGAATTGTTTTTTTTGTGGCTAGGGAGACTTTAAAATCAGTATATTTTGCTTAATGGTTAGCATATTATCACAAACACAAAAGTACTAAGGTAGGGAATTCAGCTGTAAGCTATCAAGGAAAGTTCGCCTACAAAGCTAGATGCTACCGATATCTTCTTGCATTGTAAAGTGTTCTAGCCTGTAGGAACATTGTTTTGAGAACAGCAATGAACAGGTTCCACATTTCTACATTCTGTGTAGCATTATTTAAGTGTGTTAACTTCTGTGCAGAATGAGTGGAGAGCTAATGCAGCCCAGGCTGCTCTAGCGATGAATGAGGTAGTGGAGCTCTTTGCTCTTCACGGGTTAAATGAACTGCGCTCTGAGACAGACTTAATCCGCTCGATCACGTGAGACAACATTTGAACGTAACAAAAATTCTAGTACCGTTTTATGATTTTTTTTTTATCAACAAAGTACCAAAGTGTCGGTATACCGTGCAACACTACTGCTTAGCCAGTTTTTTGTGGGTGTTTTCCATACTTTTTCGAATATCTTTTTTTGCCAACAGGAATGTGTTTTGGCTTAACATTTTTATTTTGGTATCACTTAAAGGAAGATTTTATCTCCATATCAAATCATTTCTGGGTAGCAATTAAGTACCGTACTTTGATTGTTTTCAATTAAAATGGTTAAAAAAAAAGACAGCTTCTTAACAAAGAGCAATTTCTCAAGCAAGAATTTTACTAGGACTGTCTGGGAGTGGTCTGAGTGGGAATGGGAAAACAGGAAACGAACTGTTATCAGCAGAGAGGTTTGAAACTATGTCTTTTTGGTTTGTTAACTAATTTACTGCCTGCTGAGGACAAAACTCCATCCCGCCTTAACAGGCTGAAATTTCAGGCGGTCTTTTCAAACAGCTGTTACACTAAAATGGCATTATCATTATTTTCACAATTTCACAGTATTTTTCCAACCTCATAGTGTGGAAATATACACTGAGCAAAAATATAAACACAACATGCAACAATTTCAAAGATTTTACTGAGTTACAGTTCATGTAAGGAAATCAGTCAATTGAAATAAATAAATTAGGCCCTGTTAGGTTCTAAACAAACAGAGGAAAAGCTCAAACCAAGTTTATTCCAGCACAGCTGGAATAACATCTGCAAAGACAAAGACATGTTTAAACAAGCACATATATTTATACCCTCCTACTAGGCGGAGTCAACTCCTTGCACGTCTAGACAGCCAATACATCTCTGTTGCTAAGTCAGGAACTTAATTGGTTCCTCTCACTGGTGTAGTCATGGCCCCGCCTCCTGCTAGAACCTTCATGGTTATGGAAGTATATGTGTGTGGGATAGGACTGTTCCTTCTCACGTCATCTGACCTGACCTCGGGCTGAATTCCTTGCTCCTCCCTAATCCACGACTGTCCTACCTTATCAGTGACTGAAACCAGACCTCCATAGGATCCATCAGATTTAACGGTAACATTTTTTAACAGAATGTAAACTTTCTACCTCCTCCTTTCTCACTCAGTAACTTTCCATAGACAAAGTTATTATCCACCCTCCACTGACTCCAACACGTACATTCCTTGTATATGTAAAGTAATCAATAAGTTCTAGTATGGAAACATGAATTAGTATATTTCAAACTGGAATCCAACAGCTCTAATCTATGGATTTCACATGACTGGGAATACAGATATGCATCTGTTGGTCATAAAAAAAAGTAGGGGCTGTCACATATACTCCCTTTCCGGCGCTCGAAGGTCGCCAGTCTGCTTACTTTAACACACACCTGTCACCATCGTTACGCGCACCAGCACCTCATCAGACTCACCTGTACCTTCCTGATTACCTTCCCTATAACTGTCACTCCCTTTGGCTCTTTCCAAAGATCTTATTGACTCTGTTTTGTGTTCCATGTCTGTATGCTACTTGTGTTTCTTGTTTTGGTCTATGTTCATTTATTTCTTAAATACACTCCCAGTACTTGCTCCCCGACTCCCAGCTTACACGTTACAGGGGTGTGGATCAGTAGACCAGTCAGTACCTGGTGTGACCACCATTTTCCTCATGCAGTGCGACACATCTCCTCCGCATAGAGTTGATCAGGCTGTTGCGACATGGGGCCGTGAGTTATCATGCTGAAACATGAGGTGATGGCGGCAGATGAATGTCATGACAACGGGCCTCAGGATCTCGTCATGGTATCTCTGTGTATTCAAATTGCCATTGATAAAATGCAATTGTGTTCGTTGTCCGTATTTTTTGCCTGCCCATACCATAACCCCACCGCCACCATGGGGCACTATGTTCACATCGTTGACATCAGCAAACCGCTCGCCCACATGACGCCATACACATGGTCTGCGTTTGTGAGGCCGGTTGGATGTACTGCCAAATTCTTTAAATTGACGTTGGAGGCATTTTTGACACACCTGTCAGGTGGATGGATTATTTTGGCAAAGGAGAAATGCTCACTAACAGGGATGTAAACAAATTTGTGCTCAACATTCTAGAGAAATATGTTTTTGGTGAGTATGTAAAAATCTTGATCTTTTTTTTCAGCTCATAAAACCTACACTTTACATGTTGCATTTATATTTTTGTTCAGTGTATTTAAAATATAGGGAAATCACGTTTTTGACTGACAATGGGCCTTTAATTTAAGCCTGCCAGTATAATTCTTTATAACTTGTTATAAGCATATGAGGCTTTGTAATATCAGGGACATTTCTGTCTGTTCATCAACATTTCAATTGCCTTAAAATGTCTGGTATTTTGTCAGGATCTGTATGAGTTTTTTTTTTTACTGTCAGATAGTTCAAAAACGTCATAAGCAGTTACAACGCTTTTATAACAAGTCTTGCATTCATTATGCCGGCAGGCTTGGACGGTATTTTCACTTAAACGCCTATCATTCCTTTCACAGATCACCGGCACACCTTTCACCATACCCACCACCCGCTGTCCACCCATCTACCCCCACCCCAGCGCCTACGCAAGCGGGTGCTCAGCATGGACCGCAAACGCCGGCGCAAGAAGAAGCGCAAGAACAAAAAGACCTCCATGGCGCCCTCGGAGGTCACACCCACCATCCATGAGGTAGACGAGGAGGAGGAGGAGTCTGAGACAGAGGGGAGGGACGTGGCAGCCACGCCCACCGAGCAGCCCGACGACCAACAGCAGGTAACATAACAGAGAAATGTGTGATCATGTCTGACAGCTTATCAGAATACCTCTTTTTGTTATTGATCATTTATTGTTTATAGAGTCCAATACAATGTTTGGAATGTTGCAAGTAGAAGTTTAGTTGATTAATTTGTTATATATTCATTCAGTGTCTTCATTTCAAAGACACTCCAGACAGAAATATCTGTCACACATGACATGAGAGGTACTAAGACCAATGTAACCAACTCCCTCTCCTCTTAGTTTAGCCTGGGGAGTGAGGAGAATTTGGAGCCGGCTGTCCCGTTAACTTCCTTCCACATGGAGAGCGAACAACAACACCCGCCGTCGGAGAAGGCCACACTGGCCACGGCAGAGGTGGTGGAGGGGGAGTTGGAAGAGGCGCAACAAGACCTTCGGGAGCAACCAGAGGATGAGGAGGGTGATGAAGAGTCCACCAACAGGTGTGACCAGAATCAGATGTTTGGATGCATAAAGCAATGTGACAGTAGCTAGCAGGAGATTAGGTACAGTAACTTGGCTGTGTGGTGAAACAATGTTTTTTCAAATCAACCAATTGTATGGATCACTTCAATATGCAGCAACCAGCAATCATCTCTTATTTTGTTAGCAAAGCTCGCCGTAAGACACAAGGTGATACTAGGATGTAACTAGAAAGATGATAGGCTTCATGAATTGTGAACGAAGAAAACACAGAACTAGAGTGCACTAAAAATAGTACAGTGCCTACAATATTTATGTTGTATGACAGAGGTGAGTAGTCAATATTTGAAGATATTTAAAGGGCTCATCAAACAAATAGCTCTTCATTTTAAAAACTTCAAAAATTCTGTGCTCATTTCTCCCGATTCTGGAAGATTTATCTGTTTTTTAAGTGATCATCTAAAAACAATCAAAACATTTATGTGGCTTAAAAGGACACCTTGTACCTATCACCATCATGTGTCGTGTCCTAGATAGGTTTGCTCATAAAGATCCTATCTGACTCATCAACACAGAGCTATGAGAATATGAATTATTTGGTAATGGATTGAATAACATATGCATTCATCCTGGGACGTCAGAGACTGTGTGGAGTCGAGGGTCATATTCATTAGGGCTCAACATAGAAAAATATTTTGCAACGGAAACAGAAAATGTACATTTCTTATTGGACAACTCCAGGTATTCCTTCCCTGTTTCATTCTGTTTTCTTCCGCTTGGAGCCTAATGAATACAACCCAGGTACTTGTTTCCCTCTCTGCAGGTCGGTTAATCTCACTGATTTATTATTATTGCAGCAGCAAAAAAAGGAACGTAGTCACAATGTCATGTAATGTTATGCTATTGTTGCCTGAGTTAAAGCAGCCAACGATTCACCGGGTGAGGAAACCAGTGTTGCAGTGCTGTGTTCTGGTGCCCTCTGTTGCATGATGGACCACACTACACCCAACGATCTGACCCCTCCCAGATTATTCATACTGTGTGTGTGTGTGTGCCAGTCAAGATGTTTGTTTGTATAGACTGGGTTGACGTTTGATACCATGTTCATTTTAAAGAAGGATTTAGTGGATTCTGGAGTTTTAACACTGGGACGAAAAACTCAAACTCTGAACTGGTTTATGGCTGATGGTCCTTCATGATTTGTATTTATTTATTTTATTTAACCTTTATTAAACTAGGCAAGTCAGTTAAGAACAAATTCTTATTTACAATGAATGTCTGGCAAAAGGCCTCCTGCGGGGACGGGGGCTAGAATTAAAAAGAAAAAGAAATTAAATAAAAATATAGGACAAAACACACATCATGACAAGAGAGAGACCTAAGACAACAACAGAGCATGGCGGTAACACATGACAACACAACATGGTAGCAACACAACATGGTAGCAGCACAAAACAGGGCACAAACATTATTGGGCACAGACAACAGCACCAAGGTCAAGAAGGTAGAGACAACAATACATCACACACAGCAGCCACAACTGTCAGTAAGAGTGTTCATGGTTGAGTCTTTGAATAAAGAGATTGAGATGATACTGGTAGTTGATAGTTGACACAATGGATAACAGATAGTTATCTGACATACTTCAAAAGCAAATTTTTGAAGAATCAAATACAATATTATCTCTATGATGGGTTTTCACACATACTCAAGTGATCCCGCTGCACTCTCCGTGATTCCCCCCTATGTTCCCCTCCCCAGGTGCCCCCCCTCTGCGGACCCCCCCACCCGAGGCTGGTTCAGGAGGAATCCTCTCCACCCTTCACCGCGGACCAGTTACGACCTGCGGGAGCGCGTCTGTATCGGTAGCATGACGGCCATGGAAACAGCCGTGTACCGGGAGGTGCCCACCGACGAGGCTGAGGCTCAGATGTTGGCTAGCGCCGACCTAGACGACATGAAGAGTAAGACACACACATACACACCAGAGAGAACGGACCGTTCCCAAATCAACCCCTCTAGCCCACCCTCCTGCGGCCCTAATCTACCACACCTGATTCTACTAAACAGCTGCTTATCTGGACTTTGGTTGAATCGGGTGTATTTATGTAGGGCTGGAGCAAAAGCCTGCATACCCAGCTGCTGGAGGAGGGTTGACCACCCCTGCCTGGTGTAGCCCCTTTTTCCTGAACAAGGGCATACCATTTTTAATGAAAGTAGAGGGTAAAGGTAGTGTAGTTTAATACAAAGTAACGTTTGGTGGCAGGTTTAAATAAAAAATTCATACCTTGAGACTTGGAACTTAGTAAATATATTTTAACCAAACCTTTGGGTTCCTCACTTGGTGCCTCTTGATGGACAGACCCAGTCAGCATCCTGTACGCCTGACAAAGGCAGGTTGCTCCAATTAGATGCCATGCTCCAGTTGCCTTCCCAGCTGTTCTGCTGTTGGACAGTTTGAGGGTGACAGTTTGAAGCAGGTCTGAGTATAGGGATAAAATATGAATCACTTACACCGCAGGATTGATGTACTGTAATAATGCCACAGTAGATAAGTGTGGCAATATGTTTAATGATACTGTACTGTACAACCATAGTTCATATTCTTGAACGTAACAAGTGGAGGGAAAATCTGCTAGTTTAGGGCACCCTCTATTGACGTAACAATATAGGACATATCTGTCTAATATATCATCTGTGTGATATTCTATTTAGGGTATATGTCCTTATGACAGAGTGTAATACATGGTGTTGCTATGTTTTAGTACTAGGATATACTGTGATTTGATAGGGTGGATATGTGAATACTGGGATTTGATAGGGTTGATATGTGAATACTGTGATTTGAAAGGGTGGATATGTGAATACTGGAATGTGATAGGGTGGATATGTGTATACTGTGATTTGATAGGGTGCATATGTGTATACTGGGATTTGATAGGGTGGATATGTGAATACTGGGATTTGATAGGGTGGATATGTGAATCTGTGATTTGGTAGGATGTGAATACTGGGATTTGATAGGGTGGATATGTGAATCTGTGATTTGATAGGGTGGATATGTGAATACTGGGATTTGATAGGATGTGAATACTGTGATTTGATAGGGTGGATATGTGAATCTGTGATTTGGTAGGATGTGAATACTGGGATTTGATAGGGTGGATATGTGTATACTGGGATTTGATAGGGTGGATATGTGTATACTGGGATTTGATAGGGTGGATATGTGAATACTGGGATTTGATAGGGTGGATATGTGAATACTGTGATTTGATAGGGTGGATATGTGTATACTGTGATTTGATAGGGTGGATATGTGAATACTGGGATTTGATAGGGTGGATATGTGTATACTGGGATTTGATAGGGTGGATATGTGTATACTGGGATTTGATAGCGTGGATATGTGAATACTGGGATTTGATAGGGTGGATATGTGAATACTGGAATATGATAGGGTGGATATGTGAATACTGGAATGTGATAGGGTGGATATGTGAATACTGGGATGTGATAGGGTGGATATGTGAATACTGGAATGTGATAGGGTGGATATGTGAATACTGGAATGTGATAGGGTGGATATGTGAATACTGGAATGTGATAGGGTGGATATGTGAATACTGGAATGTGATAGGGTGGATATGTGAATACTGGAATGTGATAGGGTGGATATGTGAATACTGGAATGTGATAGGGTGGATATTTGATAGGGTGGATATGTGTATACTGGGATTTGATAGGGTGGATATGTGAATACTGGAATGTGATAGGGTGGATATGAATACACTGTGATTTGATAGGGTGGATATGTGAATACTGTGATTTGATAGGGTGGATATGTGAATACTGGAATGTGATAGGGTGGATATGTGAATACTGGAATGTGATAGGGTGGATATGTGTATACTGTGATTTGATAGGGTGGATATGTGAATGCTGGAATGTGATAGGGTGGATATGTGAATACTGGAATGTGATAGGGTGGATATGTGAATACTGGGATTTGATAGGGTGGATATGTGAATACTGGGATTTGATAGGGCGGATATGTGAATACTGGGATTTGATAGGGCGGATATGTGAATACTGGGATTTGATAGGGCGGATATGTGAATACTGGGATTTGATAGGGTGGATATGTGAATACTAGGATTTGATAGGGTGGATATGTGAATACTGGGATTTGATAGAGTGGATATGTGAATCAAAAGGGACAGAAATAAGACAGCGAAAGGAATGTGTGAATGTTGAGAACATTTGCTATATGTGAATGACAGTGCGTGTGCGTATGGCCTCCCGAGTGACGCAGCGGTCTAAGGCAGAGGCGTCACTACAGACCCGGGTTCGATCCCAGGCTGTGTCACAACTGGCCGTGACCGGGAGTCCCACAGGGCGGCACACAATTGGCCCAGTGTGGTCTTATAGCGCTCTGGCGACTCCTTGTGGCGGGCTGGCTGACTTCGGTCGTCAGCTGAACGTTTTTTCCTCCGACACATTGGTGCGGCTGACTTCTGGGTTAACGGGCGGATGTTAAAAAGCGAGGTTATGGCGGGTCAAGTTCCGGAGGACGCATGACCGACCTTCTCCTCTCCAGAGCCCGTTGGGGAGTTGCAGCGATGAGACAAGATCGTATTTGGATATCACAAAATTGGGGAGAAAAGGGGGGTCATTTTTTTTTCAAGAACGTGTGCTTGTCTGTTCACTAGCCGAGTGAGAAATAAACCACAGAGAGAGACAAATAGAGCGAGTGATACAGAACAGAGAGAGAGAGAGAGAGACAAGAGAGAGGCAGGAACCTGGACTTTGTCATCCTACAAGAAACATGGTATAGAGGAGATGGACCACTGGTTGCCCTCTAGGTTACAGAGAGCTGGTAGTCCTATCCACCAAATTACCAGCTGTGAAACGGAAGAGTCTCAGGGGGTATGCTAATTTGGTATAGAGCAGACCTAACTCACTCTATTAAATTAATCAAAACAGGAACATTTTACATTTGGCTGGAAATTCAAAAGGAAATTATCGCAACAGAGAAAAATGTTCTCATGTGTGCTACCTACATCCCCCCACTAGAATCCCCATATTTTAATGAAGACAGCTTCTCCATCCTGAAGGAGGAAATCAATCATTTCCAGGACCAGGGACATGTAGTAGTCTGCGGCAGTTAAAACAGGGCTGTGGAGTGCAGCTTGAGCCCCACCCTCTTCAACATACTGTATATAAACAAATTGGCAAGGGCACTAGAACAGTCTGCAGCACCCGGCATCACCCTACTAGAATGTAAAGTCAAATGTCTACTGTTTGCTGATGATCTAGTGCTTCTGTCCCCAACCAAGGAAGGCCTACAGCAGCACCTAGATCTTCTGCACAGATTCTGTCTGACCTTGGCCCTGACACTAAATCTCAATAAGTCAAAAATAATGGTGTTCCAAAAAATATCCAGTTGCCAGGACCACAAATACAAATTCCATCTAGACACCATTGTCCTAGAGCACACAAAAAACTATACATACCTCGGCCTAAACATCAGCGCCACAGGTAACTTCCGCAAAGCTGTGAATGATCTGAAAGACAAGACAAGAAGGGCATTCTACGCCATCAAAAGGAACATAAAATTCAACATACCAATTAGGATTTGGCTAAAAATACTTGAATCAGTTATAGAACCCATTGCCCTTTATGGTTGTGAGGTCTGGATTCCGCTGACCAACCAAGAATTCACAAAATGGGACAAACACCAAATTGAGACGCTGCATGCAGAATTCCGCAAAAATATTGTCTGTTTCCAACGTAAAACACCAAATAATGCATGCAGAGCAGAATTAGGCCGATACCCGCTAATTATCAAAATCCAGAAAAGAGACGTTAAATTCTACAACCACCTAAAAGGAAGCGAATCCCAAACCTTCCACTTACAGAGATATTAACCTGGAAAAGAGTCCCCTAAACAAGCTGGTCCTGGGGCTCTGTTCACAAACACAAACAGACCCCACAGAGCACCAGGACAGCAACACAATTAGCCCCAACCAAATCATGAGAAAACAAAAACATAATTACTTGACACATTGGAAAGAATTAACAACAAAAAAATTGCAAACTAGAATATTTGACCCTTAACAGAGAGTACCCAGTGGCAGAATACCTGTCCACTTTGACTGACGCAAAATTAAGGAAAGCTTTAACTATGTACAGACTCAGTAAGCATTGCTATTCGAGAGGCCGCAATAGGCAGACATGGCTCTCAAGAGAAGACAGCCTATGTGCACACTGCCACAAAAGGAGGTGGAAACTGAGCTGCACTTTCTAACCTGCCAAATGAATGACCACATTAGAGACACGTATTTCCCTCAGATTACAAAGACCCACAAAGAATTGTAAAACAAATCCATTCTTGATAAGCTCCCATATATATTAGGTGAAATACTACAGTGTGCCATCACAGCAGAAAGACTTGTCACCTGTTGCCCAAAAAAAATGGCTACCAGTGGAGCACAAACACCATTTTAAATACAACTTATATTTATCTGTTTATTTATCTTCACTTCACTTATCACTCACTTTCACTTTCAAATTGAATTGAGAGAGAGAAAGGGAGAAAGAGGGAGAATATATTTGATTGCATTCTCCATGCCATCAACACCTTTTGAATGTAATTTAATTGAGAGAAAGAGAGGATGGACCATTTTGGCAAATAGATGGGCAGCACTCTCTGGTCTATCCCATGATCCTGCGGCAATAATTAACACGAGATCAGTGGTCGATTCTCCTTGACAGCGACCCTGCCCCAGGCTCTTCCTGCTTTTACCCACCCAGCATGGGAATCATTGACCGGCCGCTCAGACTAGATTAAAATAGAACCAGAAACAGACAAGCTATCAGGGGACGGAGAGAAAGATTTCAGGCTATACAGCATATATCCATTAGCTGATGTATTTTCCACCTCTTCCACTTTGATGAGTACATATTGTAATTCAGTCACAGCACACAGTAGTGTATTTATCATGCGGGATGATAGTTGAATGTGGTACTGGTTGATGGTTTGATGTTTCGTGATGGTTAACTGACATTATGTAAGCCGTAGAATAGATTTTTTTTTAACAGGACATAACTGTCATTAATTACTATTCCAAACAAATGAAACTTCTCCATTGACTTGTTTGACTTGTTCAGCAAAGTCTTGTCACAGTAAAACGTCCAGTAGAGTACTGCAGTTTAATGTAGTACTGCAGCAGTCATGACAACCGTTTCAAATGTTGACAAGAGGTTTGCCCTGTCTTGCCCAAGGCACTGTGAGTTCCATTGCCCCACTGAGAGTGTACTTGTTCATTCACTGTGAGTAACATGGCTGATGTGGGCTACCAATGGCTGATGTTGGCTACCAGCGACCATGCTTGACACAATGCTATGGAGCAGGCTTGCTTTGAAGCTTAACCAACTTGTGCTTATGTTTAGAATGCCTCTAAGCAAGTGAAACGCACACGCTGTAAACACAGGTCTGAGGAAAGGTCAGTGTTCAACTCAGGTACCCGTTGTGGGCGAAGGATGACAGGACATTTAGAAGTAATCACCGTTTCCATGGAGACAGCGCTGGAGACAGGCTCTTGCTCCTAACCAGAGTTCCATTCTGTACAGAGGCAGTAGGACTACTGTTTTTCTGTCTCTGTGTCTGTGGTTGGTTATAATGCATTTCTCAGTTGTTTGGATTTTTTTCCTGAGAGAAGAAGAGAGCTTTCACTTCCATGTTTTTTATTGAGCCTCTGGTTTAGCCTTGACTGTGCTCCTGCTGCCTGCCCTGGCTGTGACGGGGTGCCATGGAAACCAAAACGGGGGTGCGTCACCCCACCCGCATGCCCCGCCTCATCCCAGCATCTATCCCAGGATCAATGGACGGCTGGCATCACGGAAACTGGTGAATCAGCCCAATAGATTAGAGGAAGGTCTGAAAACAAGTGCAGCAGTTTGTATCAATATTTATTTTTGGAGTGACAGCTTGAGCCAATCTGCTGCTGAATCGTGCCCAGCCTAAATCTACCAGAGACACCACTACCTCTCTCTGCGCCACTGAGAGGACAGCAGCAGTGACCTTTCTTTTCCACTTTTGTGTTTGAAGATAAATATCTGTTTTTAGTCTTTTATTGTCAGCTTTTTTATTCCAAACCGTTATCTAGAGTGGACTTCCAGTGACAGCAGATACTTCATAAGAGGACCTATTTATAGTAGTCTGCAGAGTGGACATAGCCTTTTTGTAACCAGTAGCCACTACTTCAGCTTGGCTTGTGCTGCAGCTTCTGTTCCTGACGAATAGCAACCCCATCAAAACACAGAACCGCTCTCTGGTTCCGTGAGGCTCAGGCTTGGATAACGGTGAGAAGCAGCAGGTGAGAGAACGCCAGAACCCTGGATGAGCAGGGCGCCCACCCGGAGTGGGGTGGGGAAGAGGCACCACAGACACCGTCACAGACCCAGGAGATGACAGACCCCGTGGGGCAGGAGATCCAGGGACCACCAGCCCCCTGTCCAGAGGTGGTGGTGGGGGAAAAACACCCAAAAACCAAGAGGACCACCAACAGTCTCACACCAGGGACCTTGGGCACCCCACATCAGCGCCCCTCTGTGAACCACCGGCACAACGAGGGAGAAGAGGTTGTGCGCCGCGCCTCGCAGTTCAACATGGAGGGCTTGGAGGACTTTGAGGAGTTTGTGTTGAATTTTGACGATTATGACCTGCTTGAATCCATCCATGACCACCTGGGGTCCCCTGAGGACGCAGTCCCCCTGGAGCCCGACCATGACCAGCTGGGGTCCCCTGAGAACCGAGAACCCTTGGGACCCATCAGTAAGTACCAGAGCTCTCACCCCCCCAGAGGGAAGCAATGTGTGGCCATGGAAGAATGGGAAACACTTAGCATTACGTTGATCTTCATTTAGGCTAGTGTAACTGTATAAGGAAATGACAATCATACATACATTATGTTGCTGCTAGTTACTCTGGCAGAGTTCTATGAAACGTGACTGTATGATTTAATCACGAATGAGGAGTCAGTGTGTGATAACCTTTTTTGTTTGGTATACTGTTTCCAGATAAGGTTCTTATTTATCAATATTAGAACGTTTTATTCTCAGATGCATGGGTCTCATTCAAGCATGTCTGATGTAAAGTATAACTGGTGAGATATCTAGTTACTATTTGCTTAATAGTTTTTTTTTCATTGACATACGCTGGATTTTTGGAAACACATTATTGCAGTGTTTCCCAAACTGTCCTCGGTACACCAAGGGTTGCACGTTTAGTTCCCCCCCTAACACAGCTGATTCAAATGATCAAAGCTTGATGAGTAGTTGATTCTTTTTCATCAGCTGTGTGGTGCTAGGCCAAAATGTGCAGCCCTTGGGATCCCGAGAACCAAGTTTGGGAAACCCTGCATTATTGGTAAACTTAATTGTTTCCCTTGGCTATAAACACTGTATCTCTGTTTACAGACATGCATCATAATTCCCATTCACTAATGTACTTCATAGCAACTCCAGCATTCCAGTAATATTACATAGCTGTTTCCATACTCACGAGTGTGAGTCTGACGTGATGGAATAGCACTCTGCCCTTTTGGTGGAAAGCCCTGACATTGGCAATTGATTGTGGAGAATTCAGAGTTGTTTTCATTGATTTGTATGTAGAAACAAACACAAGCTAATTAATGCCAATGCTTGGTTGGCCTGGCAATGGTGGTGTGGAAATCAAAGCTCTCTCAAGTCCTGGGTCATGGGTGAATTGGCACCCTCTCTACCTCTCGCCGTTCCCTGCTAACCTATTGATCGTTTGGCCCTGGGGGGCCTCTCCACTTACTGGACTGGAAAGATATCCCATTGACAAACTGTACTGCTGTTTTTCTGACTACCATTGGATTGGGACACACTGGTATTCTGCAGTAGTGCTGTGAGGGTTAGCTAGGTGCTGGTCACTATGACATTGTAGCGAAGAGGAGGCTAGTGGGAGGAGCTATACGAGGATCGGATCATTGTAATGGCTGGAACGTAATTAATGTAACGGTATCAAACACATCAAACATATGGAAACCACATGTTTGACTCCATTCCATGCATTACAATGAGCCCTTCCTCATATAGCTCCTCCCACCAGCTTCCTCTGGTGTAGCGCTGCTGTACAACGATGGATAGAATGGACATGAAGGGCAAGCTCCTAAAGATCTCCTCAGCGAGAGACAGAAAGAGAGAGAGAGAGGGGGCGGGGAAACATGACAGAGAGAGGGGTGGGACAGGACAGGTAGAGAGAGAAAGAGTGAACCAAGGCCTGATCATTCAAATTGACAAAAAAATAAAAATAATCCTCATTTGTTGATTTAAAAAACAACAACATTTGACTCAATTTGGCTTGAGGGTCTGCTATACAAATTCATGGACACCGTTGTTGGGGGGGAAGCATATGACATTATAAAATCAATGTACTCAAACAACAAGTGTGCAGTTAAAATTGGAAATAAACACACGGATGTCTTTCCTCAGGGCCATGAGATGAAACAGGGATGCAGCTTGAGCCCCACCCTCTTCAACATGTATATCAATGAATTGGCAAGGGCTAATTAACTAGAACAGTCTGCAGCCCCCAGCCTCACCCTACTGGAAAGGCCCGGTGTCTAGTGTTTGCAGATGATCTTTTGCTACTGTCCCAAAACAAGAGGTCTTCTGCACAGACTTGAGCCATGACAGTGAATCTCAGTAAGACAAAAATAATGCTGTTCCAAAAAAGGTCCAGTAGCCAAGACAACAAATACAAACTTCTATCTAGACACCGTTGCCCTACAGCACACAAAGAATTACACCTAACTAAACATCAAAACCACAGGTAACTTTCTCAAGGTCGTGATCGATCTAAGAAACATGGCAAGATGGGCCTTCTATACCATCAAAAGGAACATAAAACTCAACATCCCAATTAAATCCTTGGCTATGTACAGACTCAGTCAGAAAAGTATTGCTATTGAGAATGGCTGCTATAGACATGCCTGGCTCTAGAGATGACAGGCTATGTGCCCACTGCCCACAAAATGACCTGGAAACTGAGCTACGTTTCTTTATATTCTTATTTTTTTCTCCCAATTTCGTGGTATCCAATTGGTAGTTCGCCTCTCCCGTACGGACTCGGGAGAGGCAAAGGTCGAGAGCCGTGCGTCCTCCGAAACTCAACCCAGCCAAGCCGCACTGCTTCTTGACACAATGCCCGCATAACCCGAAAGCCAGCCGCACCAATGTGTCGGAGGAAACACCGTACACCTGGCAACCATGTCAGCGTGCACTGCGCCCGGCCCGCCACAGGAGTCGCTAGAACGCGATGGGACAAGAACATGCCTGCCGGCTAAACCCTCCCTAATCCGGACGACGCTGGGCCAATTGTGCGCCGCTCCATGGGTCTCCTGGTCACGGCCGGCTGCAACACAGCCTGGACTCAAACCCAGAATCTCTAGTGGCACAGTTAACACTGGGAGTGAGCTACATTTCTTAACCTCTTGCCAAATGTATGACCACATTAGAGACACACATTTCCCACAGATCACACAGACCCACAAATAATTTGAAAACAAATCAAACATTGATAAACTCCCATGTCTGTTAGTGTAAATACCGCAGTGTGCCGTCACAGCAGCACGATGTGTGGCCCGTTACCATGACAAAAGGGCAACCAGAGGAGCACAAACATTGTAAATACAACCTATATTTATCTGTTTCTTTATTGTCTCTTTCGTACTTAAACTACTTGCACATTGTTACAACACTGTACATAGACAGTTATATAACATTTGAGATGTCTACATTATTTAAACACTTTTGTGAGTGTGATGTTTACTGATCATTTGTATTGGTTATTTCCCTTTTTGTTTGTCTATTCCATTTCCTTTGGTATTGTAAACATATGTTTCCCATGCCAATAAAGCCCTTTGAATTGAATTATGCAAGAGGGAGAGAGACAGAGGATGCATAATCTAGTTGATGGCTCTGTATAGATGAGCCATAATGTTTATTCGTTACACCTTCCATAGGGTACGTATAGGGGTTACCTTAGGGACACAACCAGCCCCAGGGATTTGTATTTATTTAACCAGGGAAGTCAGTTAAGAACAAATTCTTATTTATAAGGACAGGCTACTCCTTTCTCTCTGTCAGGGAATTGAACCCCAGTCTCCCACGTGACACACAGTGACACACACCACTATACTAAAGAGGAGAAGGTGAGGATGATGGTGAGTGGATGATCGATCAATATCTCAATTGGAAAAGTCACAAAGTCACTCTGTCGTCAGGAATTGACAATATACTACATGTATAAACCACATAATACGCATTTGTGCAATACTTCTACACTGTTGATGAAAGGCAATAAAGGGGCTACAAAGAGACCTGTGGTAGAATACAGAATGAACGAACATGACTTCCTCACTAAGGGGCGATAGAAGATTCACAGAAGGAGACGAGACCAGCTATATGGGGTGCTACGTTGGAGAGACTATGGCAAGGAAATGGGGTGTCCATTTCCACTACTGTGTTCATCTGAATCAAAGCTGTGCCATTCAGAGTGGTAATTGTAGAATCGGAGGGGCAGACAGGGAAAAGTGGTGTTCTCAAGGGCATATTCAGTGGCACAAAGAGGGTATGGGAAGGGCCGAGCGAGAGAAGTGCTTTTATAGAGGGTTTAGAAGGGACACAGAAACCAAATTGAGCCTACAGACAGGACAATATGGACTACTGAAGGACACAGAGACCAGGTAGAGCCAACAGACAGGACAATAGGGACTACTGAAAGACACAGAGACCAGATAGAACTAACAGACAGGACAATAGGGACTACTGAAAGACACAGAGACCAGATAGAGCCTACAGACAGGACAATAGAAACTACTGAAGGACACAGAGACCAGATAGAGCCTACAGACAGGACAATAGGGACTACTGAAGGACACAGAGACCAGATAGAACTAACAGACAGGACAATAGGGACTACTGAAGTACAAAGAGACCAGATAGAGCCTACAGACAGGACAATATGGACTACTGAAGTACACAGAGACCAGATAGAGCCAACAGACAGGACAATAGGGACTACTGAAGGACACAGAGACCAGATAGAGCCTACAGACAGGACAATAGGGACTACTGAAGGACACAGAGACCAGATAGAGCCTACAGACAGGACAATAGGGACTACTGAAGGACACAGATACCAGATAGAGCCTACAGACAGGACAATAGGGACTACTGAAGGACACAGAGACCAGATAGAACTAACAGACAGGACAATATGGACTACTGAAGTACACAGAGACCAGATAGAGCCTACAGACAGGACAATATGGACTACTGAAGTACACAGAGACCATATAGAGCCTACAGACAGGACAATATGGACTACTGAAGTACACAGAGACCAGATGGAGCCTACAGACAGGACAATATGGACTACTGAAAGACACAGAGACCAGCTAGAGCCTACAGACAGGACAATATAAACTCCTGAAAGACACAGAGACCAGATAGAACTAACAGACAGGACAATAGGGACTACTGAAGAACACAAAGACCAGATAGAGCCTACAGACAGGACAATAGGGACTCCTGAAAGACACAGGCGATACTTTGAGAAGTTATGATGATCACTTGAATTTACATTGACATGCGTATTGTAGTGACATTAACCCAACAGCTATCGGCCTCGTCAAGGATTTCTTGGCGTTCGCCGCTAAGGTGTTGGATTGACAAGCTATACGGAGCTCCCCTGAAGGAAGTGGGTAGTGTAGCGACCTTAACCCAACACATAGTGTCCTTGTCAAGAGGTTAAGATAAGGTATTAGGTTGACAGTCGCTGGCCCTGGGTTCTAGTTCCAGTTGGGGTGACATCCTGAATTAGCTCCAAAATATTATCCCATTATGAAGTCACAACAATGACTTCTTATTATGGTTAACTGGTGAGACAAAGGGACTGTGAAATGGCATCTGTCAAAAGAATGTGTGTTGTTGTTAAGCGAATGCACTTTACGAGCAGCAGAAGAACTTGTACTTAGCTAGCAAAGCTCAGTGCGAGTCCAGCCAAAGGGCGTCTCTTCCAGTTCAATACCGACTTCTCCCTGGGAGCACTCCCAGACTTGTTAGCACAGAGCCTTTTTTATTATGAATATATTGTCTGAACAGAACCACACAAAGAAGAATGGAAGGATAGAGGGATGAACTTTGGGTCAGAAGGATGGAGGATGAGAAAGGGAACATTGTTTCTGGCAATCTCTGTGGTGGGTGTGTCTAGAACACAACACAGAGCAGCTGAGGCCTAGAGGTGGTCTGGTCTTCTCCCCAGATTGTCTGCAAAACCAGCCCTCTGATTGGCAGTGCATCTAGCATCTACCCAAAGCTGTGAGTGAGGTCCCACCCCCATTCCCCAGGGAGATGACACAGCCCACGGTCGAGCATCTGAATACACACAAGAGTATTCTCTCTCACACACACACACACACACACACACACACACACACACACACACACACACACACACACACACACACACACACACCTGGCTAGCCTTTTCCCCCAAACGTTGTCCTTAGAGGGCCCTCTCCCTCTTTCCACCCCCTCATAGCCTCACTAGGCCCTCTCCCCCTATATCCTCTCCAGACCCTCTTCCTTGTTCCACCCCCTATACTCTCCAGGCCCTCTCCTCCGATAGCTTCACCAGGCATTCACCCTCTATCCCAGCCCTCTCCCTCATTCCACCACCTATAGCCTCGCACTCTCCCTCATTCCACCCTCTATAGGCCCTCCAGGCCTTCACCCCCAATTGTTTTGCCATGCTCTCTCCCTCGTTCCACCCCATATAGCCTCACCGAGCCCTCTCCCTCGTTCCACCCCCTATAGCCTTGCCCTCTCCCTTGTTCCACCCCTCTTGCCTCTCCAGGCCCTCTCCCCCTATAGCCTCTCGAGGCCCTCTCCTCCGAAAGCCTCACCAGGCATTCACCCTCTATCATCTCGCCAAGCCCTCTCCCTCATTCCACCACCTATAGCCTCTCCCTCTCCCTCATTCCACCCTCTATAGGCTCTCCAGGCCTTCTCACCCCTATAGCTTCGCCATGTCCTCTCCCACTTTCCACCCCATATAGTCTCGCCATCTCCCTCCTTCCACCCCCTATATCCTCGCCAGGCCCTCTCTCTCGTTCCAACCCCTAATAGCCTCTCCAGGCCCTCTGCCCCTATAGCCTCTCCAGTCCCTCTCCCTATATTGCCTCTCCAGTCCCTCTCCCCCTATAGCCTCTCCAGTCCCTCTCCCCCTATAGCCTCTCCAGTCCCTCTCCCCCTATAGCCTCTCCAGTCCCTCTCCCCCTATAGCCTCTCCAGGCCCTCTCCCTATATAGACTCTCCAGGCCTTCACCCCCAATTGTCTCGCCAAGCTCTCTCCCTCGTTCCACCCCATATAGCCTCACCAGGCCCTCTCCCTCGTTACACCCCCTATAGCCTTGCCCTCTCCCTCGTTACACCCCCTATAGCCTTGCCCTCTCCCTCGTTACACCCCCTATAGCCTTGCCCTCTCCCTCGTTACACCCCCTATAGCCTTGCCCTCTCCCTTGTTCCACCCCCTATAGCCTTGCCCTCTCCCTTGTTCCACCCCCTATAGCCTTGCCCTCTCCCTCGTTCCACCCCCTATAGCCTCACCAGGCCCTCTCCCTCGTTCCACCCCCTATAGCCTCACCAGGCCCTCTCCCTCGTTCCACCCCCTATAGCCTCACCAGGCCCTCTCCCTTGTTCCACCCCCTATAGCCTCACCAGGCCCTCTCCCTTGTTCCACCCCCTATAGCCTTGCCCTCTCCCTTGTTCCACCCCCTATAGCCTCACCAGGCCCTCTCCCTCGTTCCACCCCCTATCGCCTCACCAGTCCCTCTCCCCCTACAGGCTCTCCTGGTCCCTCTCCTGATGAGTAGATAATGCCATTTACGCAAAATTCAATAAAATATTTTTTGTGGCCTGAAGAGCTTTAAAATTGAATAAGGATTATTTTTAGCTTCTACTGGTCTGTTGTGGACGAAGAACCACCCAAAATAAGCTCCCCTGTGCGTTACCCTAGCTGTGCACAGAACCTCAGTTACCTCATGCACCTGCTGCTTCCCCTTATTTCTTTGTTCTCTTTATTTCCAATGGAAACTTAAATGAACACCTAAAATATGATTATATTTTTATTGACATAGCACCGCCATAGAGAAAGTGCTCAGCCAGTCTTTGGCCCTAGTACACACAGGTTGTATAACGCATTTGGCACAATGATTGTGATAAAAAAAAAAAGATGGAGACGGTTCTGTTGTGCAGACAAATAAAAACAAATGTCAAATGTGTCATACATCAGTTGGACAACCTGAGTGTGTACTATCGTAGGCCTTTGAGTGAACACAGTTGACCTTTTCTGCAGCTGACCTCATTAACAATAGCTCCTGTTGTGGTGCTTTAAGGTCACCGATTCGAGGACAACCCTGGGGTGAGGCGTCATCTGGTGAAGAAGTCATCTCGATGCCAGCTCACTCAGAACAGCAACAGCTCTCCGCCCCAGTCCAGCCTGAAGAGGAAGAAGAGAGTGGCTGACAAGAAGACCCATGAGGTGAGACATCAGACAACACAGCGCCAGTTGATTGGTTAATTGATAAATTCATTGATTGGATGTATTAGAAAATTAATAGCACACGATCTTCCGAGTAATTTTTTACTAAAGATTAAGCAGCTCTAAAGCCAGGGGACTTCACTTTACAGTAAGGACTTCACTTTACAGTAAGAACACGTGTTGCCAGAATCTTCTGTTGGAGTCATGACATAGGCCTAAACCCTCAGTCATGAGTTTAGGAGATCTATTTTTAGACTGTATGATTTAATCAGTGACCATGGGAACATATGTTTTACATTTGTTTACTATTTCTATCAGTGTTATCTGAGTAGATCACATTCTGTCCCATTTGCAACGGAGTGACTGTTTGGTCCCCTGAATGTTCCTGGAAGGTTAGATCTAACATCTACTTTATTTTTCTCGGTTATTGGACTAGAAAAGAAGACACAGTTGACTTTTTGGTAACTGTAGGTGAAGTAATGGATGACTAGTTGTCTGTTTGGTACCTTTTGGTGAAGTTATGGAAAACTATATCAATCAAATGTATTTATATAGCCCTTCTAACATCAGCTTTACTCACAAAGTGCTGTATAGAAACCCAGCCTAAAACCCCAAACAGCAAGCAATGCAGGTGTAGAAGCACGGTGGCTAGGAAAAACTCCCTAGAAAGGCCAAAACCTAGGAAGAAACCTAGAGAGGAACCAGGCTATGAGGGGTGGCCAGTCCTCTTCTGGCTGTGTCGGGTGGAGATTATAACAGAACATGGCCAAGATGTTCAAATGGTCATAGATGACCAGCAGGGTCAAATAATAATAATCACAGTGGTTGTCGAGGGTGCAACAGGTCAGCACCTCGGGAGTAAATGTCAGTTGGCTTTTCATAGCCAATCATTCTAAGTATCTCTACCACTCCTGCTGTCTCTAGAGAGTTGAAAACAGCAGGTCTGGGACAGGTAGCACGTCCAGTGAACAGGTCAGGGTTCCATAGCCACAGGCAGAACAGTTGAAACTGGAGCAGCAGCATGACCAGGTGGACTGGGGACAGCAAGGAGTCATCATGCCAGGTAGTCCTGAGGCATGGTCCTAGGGCTCAGGTCCTCCGAGAGAGAGAAAGAAAGAGAGAGAGGAGGAGAGAATTAGAGAGAGCATACTTAAATTCACACAGGACACCGGATAAGACAGGATAAATACTCCAGATATAACAGACTGACCCTAGCCCCCCGACACATAAACTATTGCAGCATAGATACTGGAGGCTGAGACAGGAGGGGTCGGGAGACACTGTGGCCCCGTCTGATGATACCCCCGGACAGGACCAAACAGGCAGGATATAACCCCGCCCACTTTGCCAAAGCACAGCCCCCACTCCACTAGAGGGATATCTTCAACCACCAACTTACCATCCTGAGACAAGGCCGAGTATAGCCTTGAAGATCTCCCCCACAGCACAAGTGACGTACCCCTCCGAGGGATGGGATGGAGGAGCACCAGTAAACCAGTGACTCAGCCCCCGTAATAGGGTTAGATGCAGAGAATCCCAGTGGAGAGAGGGGAACCGGCCAGGCAGAGACAGCAAGGGCGGTTCGTTGCTCCAGTGCCTTTCCGTTCACCTTCACACTCCTGGGCCAGACTACACTCAATCATATGACCTACTGAATATATTTTGTCTGTTAGTTGTCTGTTTGGTACCTGTAGATTAAGTTATGGATAACTAGTTGTCTGTTTGGTACCTGTAGATTAAGTTATGGATAACTAGTTGTCTGTTTGGTACCTGTAGATTAAGTTATGGATAACTAGTTGTGTGTTTGGTACCTGTAGATTAAGTTATGGATAACTAGTTGTCTGTTTGGTACCTGTAGATTAAGTTATGGATAACTAGTTGTCTGTTTGGTACCTGTAGATTAAGTTATGGATAACTAGTTGTGTGTTTGGTACCTGTAGATTAAGTTATGGATAACTATCTGTCTGTGTGGTACCTGTAGATTAAGATATGGATAACTAGTTGTCTGTGTGATACCTGTAGGTGATACCTGTAGTTATGGATAACTAGTTGTCTGTTTGGTACCTGTAGATTAAGTTATGGATAACTAGTTGTGTGTTTGGTACCTGTAGATTAAGTTATGGATAACTATCTGTCTGTGTGGTACCTGTAGATTAAGATATGGATAACTAGTTGTCTGTGTGATACCTGTAGGTGATACCTGTAGTTATGGATAACTAGTTGTCTGTTTGGTACCTGTAGGTGAAGTTATGGATAACTAGTTGTCTGTTTGGTACCTGTAGGTGTTTGTGGAGCTAAATGAGCTGATAGTGGATAAGAACCAGAAGATGCGCTGGAAGGAGACGGCTCGTTGGATCAAGTTTGAGGAGGACGTGGAGGAGGAGACAGACCGCTGGGGAAAACCCCATGTGGCTTCACTCTCCTTCCGCAGCCTGCTGGAGCTCCGCAGGACCATCACACATGGTGACGCGCACACACACACACGCACACAGATACACGCACACAGATACACACACACAGATACACACACACACACACACACACAGATACACACACACACACACACACACACACACACACACACACACACACACACACACACACACACACACACACACACACACAGATACACACACACACACACACACAGATACACACACACACACACACACAGATACACACACACACACACACACACACACAGAGACACACACACCACAAACACACAGATACACACACACACACACAGATACACACACACACACACAGATACACACACACACACACACAGATACACACACACACACACAGATACACAGATACACACACACACACGCACAGATACATACGCACAGATACATACACACACACGCACACACACACACACACACAGATACACACACACACACAGATACACACACACACACACACACACACACACAGATACACACACACACACAGATACACACACACACACACACACGCACACACACGCACAGATACACACACACACACACACACGCACAGATACACACACACACACACACACACACACACACACACACACACACACACAGATACATACACACACACAGATACATACACACACACAGATACACACACACACAGATACACACACACACACACGCACAGAGAGATACACACACACACAGATACACACCCAGTCATAAAACCTTGTCTCCCCCCTCCATGCCACCCCCTAAGGTGTCGTCCTGTTGGACCTGGAGCAGACCACTCTGCCTGGCATCGCCAACCTGGTGGTGGAGACCATGATCATGTCAGACCAGATCAGAGCGGAGGACCGGGCCAACGTGCTCCGTGCCCTGCTGCTCAAACACCAGTGAGTGGTCAGCTGCCCAGGCTTTAGCTCAGAGGACGTTAAGATTCCACACCCGTTAATATACATGCTGTCAAGAACGTGTATCATCACCACGAAGTCTTAATCAGATGTCAATCAGAGAGAGGAAGTCCAGGGCTGTTTTCCAAACTGCACCCTGTTCCCGATGTAGTGTCTTACTTTTCAAATTAAATCAAACTTTATTTGTCACGTGTGCGGAATACAACAGGTGTAGTAGACCTTACCGTGAAATGCTTACTTACGAGCCCTTAACCCACAATGCAGTTGAAGAAATAGAGTTAAGAAAATATTTACTAAATAAACTAAAGTTAAAAAAGAAAACAAACAAAACTGTGCTGCCCTACTGTTTACCAAAGCCCATAGGATCTGTGGTTCTGGTCCTACTGTTTACCAAAGCCTATAGGATTTGTGGTTCTGGTCCTACTGTTTACCAAAGCCCATAGGATCTGTGGTTCTGGTCCTACTGTTTACCAAAGCCCATAGGATCTGTTGTTCTGGTCCTAATGTTTACCAAAGCCCATAGGATCTGTCGTTCTGGTCCTACTGTTTACCAAAGCCCATAGGATCTGTGGTTCTGGTCCTACTGTTTACCAAGCCCATAGGATCTGTGGTTCTGGTCCTAATGTTTACCAAAGCCCATAGGATCTGTGGTTCTGGTCCTACTGTTTACCAAAGCCCATAGGATCTGTCGTTCTGGTCCTACTGTTTACCAAAGCCCATAGGATCTGTGGTTCTGGTCCTACTGTTTACCAAGCCCATAGGATCTGTGGTTCTGGTCCTACTGTTTACCAAAGCCCATAGGATCTGTGGTTCTGGTCCTACTGTTTACCAAAGCCCATAGGATCTGTGGTTCTGGTCAACAGTAGTGGACATTTTAGGGTATAGAGTGCCATTGAGAGGCCACATCTACAGGGGTTCCAGTAAGTGATGTTAACCCTCAAACCAAGATTACAAGTGAGAGGTCAACAGTAGATAGCAGAGATTGTTGCATAAGACAGATAAAACATTTGTTAAAAAAGCCTCACTTGACAAAGAGATGTAAATCTCAATGTGAATTCCCCGGTGAAATAAGCTACTGCAGAGTTTTAATTCAAATATAAGTCATTTCTGTCCTACATGAAAATACAAAAGAGTATCACCCCGATGCCAACCCTCCCTCCCAGCCTCCATTGGTTTATCTATCTATTGATCTACAGTTCATTACCATTTGCCCTAACAGAGCTGCTGCGTTGGCGGCACATGATAGATTTCAACCAGAATTATACAGAATCATGGAGAAAAAAGGCTTGATTAATATCAGCAGTCAAATGTGATTAGGATGAGGGAAGAGAAGGATGAACACATGAATGAAGGATAAAGGAAGACTTTCTCTATGTGTGTTTTGTTGTCTTTAATGTGGTGGTTTGCCACAGTTCAGTACAACCCCAAAAGTTGCCTTATGTTTGTTCACAGGCCTATGTGGCATCAATGCATCTCAAACTATACACATGCACACACACCTTTTCAATATGTGTGAACCCTCCCTTCTATCGGTCTCTGAACTCAGATTCAGTTTTTGCTAAGCCCAGATTGATCCCTAGGCCCAGATTGATCCCTAGTCCCAGTTTGGTCCCTAGGCCCAGCTTGGTCCCAGCTCTGTCCCCAAACCCTCCAGTGAAGAAGAGGACAGAATGGTACCATGTTTGTCCATCAACAGTATTAATTTAACATGGTGTTACTCTGTGGTGGAACATGAATGTTTTACGGAGACTCATCAGTCATGGTTTTCTGACTAGTGTTGTGGTGTGTTCCTGGTGTTTGCTTGAAGCAATCATCCATTTTTATTTTAATGGTATGCCTTTTGGATGATCGGATGGATAACTCTCGGCCTTTTGGGGTCAGTGTCTGAGATCGATCGTTGTGTTGTATTAGTGCGTTCTTTTAGACCTGTTGCTACAGAGCCTTTGGATTGGTATAGGTTACAATCACCTCATTTCAGAGTCTGTCAGAAGGGACAATAGGGAAATAGCATCAATAATGTCTCTTATGGAAATCAAAGTCCTTTTTATAGTTGTGATATTGAAGCTTGAGGACAAATATGGTTTCAGTTGTATTAAGTCCATACATTGTCAAGGTATTCTGGCTTCATCCCAGAAGTAGCACCTGCCTAGTCTCTGTCTTATGATGCCAACCTCCCTGTACGCCATGTTACACCAAGGGTCAGTGACAAGTCACCTGACAGTCTGTCACCAACCATAGAGCAAACTGGGCCAGGTGGCACCTCTGTCAACCTTCAGAGAGATTCACTGTATGTGCAGCATACACACACACACACACACACACACACATAACAGACGGCGATCAACACCCACGCCACCAGGCCTCGTCACACACACCCCATCAGTTGAACCCTTTCGGCAACGTTTCCCACCATGTCACCAGCTGCTTTCCATGGGAAAAAGCTGTATAATTGGCTGAGCCAGTTCAACATAGGAATTGATGATGTGGAAAGAAAGACATCAAGGTGGCTGTAGAATTTAGCTCATGGCTTACTCAGTCTGGGCGCTGCCTGAGCACAATCCGGTGTGGTGTCACACCTTGTTCCTTTGTTTTGTTGCGCTTTTGTGTCCAACTCGGGAGGCGGGTAACGAGAGCAAACGGACCTAATGATGGTGGTGATGTCACTTTTGGGTTGGAGCGGGAGTGTGATCAAACTGTCTGAGTGTTGTGAGGGGCCTGCTCACACACACACACACACACACACACACACACACACACACACACACACACTGCAGTGTCTTTGTTAACAGGGACACACCCATTACAATCCAGTGGAGCCCATATGCTGAAAGAGCTGTTGGACAGTATGTATGGAGGATTGTTCCCTTTCTGTTTCCTTTCCTTTCTGTCTGCATAAACTATCAGCCACTCACCAACTTATTGAAGTAACACATTATAGAGTATAACAACCTGAAGTTCCAATCCTATTGCATTGTGTCCCTCTCCCAGTCCCATGCTTTTAATGTAATACAACCTCCTGTATCTCCTGCTTCCAGCCACCCCAACGACGAAAAGGAGGGCCTTTTCCATCGCAACCACTCTACTAAAAGCCTTCACGGCAGCTTCCAACGCAACCACAACCACGTTCCCGACACCACGGTGCCCCTAGTGGCTGAAGATCCTACAGAGGTCCTCCACCATGAAAAGAAGCAGCAGACCAGAGATGTGTTTGTGAGCTTGTCTGTTTAGTTTAGTGCACATCTATAGGCTTGTGTGGAGATGGGTGCTGCTTGGGTGCTGCTTGGGTGCTGCTTGGGTGCTGCTTGGGTGCTGCTTGGGTGCTGCTTGGGTGCTGCTTGGGTGCTGCTTGGGTGCTGCTTGGCTGCTGCTTGGAGGCTGCTTGGGTGCTGCTTGGGTGCTGCTTGGGTGCTGCTTGGGTGCTGCTTGGGTGCTGCTTGGGTGCTGCTTGGGTGCTGCTTGGGTGCTGCTTGGGTGCTGCTTGGGTGCTGCTTGGGTGCTGCTTGGGTGCTGCTTGGGTGCTGCTTGGGTGCTGCTTGGGTGCTGCTTAGAGGCTGCTTGGCGGCTGCTTGGCGGCTGCTTAGAGGCTGCTTGGCTGCTGCTTGGAGGCTGCTTGGGTGCTGCTTAGGAAGAATGTTGCTCTTTATTTTATTTTGTCCAGCAGGCAGCCTAGTGGTTAGGCAGGCAGCCTAGTGGTTAGACAGGCAGCCTAGTGGTTAGACGGGCAGTCTAGTGGTTAGTGTGCCCAGTGTGGCAGCCCCACGCACCTCTCCAAAACCTGTATATCAAATCAAATTGTATTGGTCACATACACATGGTTAGCAGATGTCAATGCGAGTGTAGCGAAAAGCTTGTGCTTCTAGTTCCGACCATGCGGTATGTGGGGCAGCAGCGTAGCCTAGTTGTTAGAACATTGGACTAGCAACCGAAAGGTTGCAAGATCAAATCCCTGAGCTGACAAGGTACAAAATCTGTCGTTCTGCCCCTGAACAAGGCAGTTAACCCACTCTTCCTAGGCCGTCATTGAAAATAAGAATATGTTCTTAACTGACTTGCCTAGTTAAGAATGTAGGTGTGTCTTTTGGTTTAAAAGCAGTCAAATTTCAATTCGTGTGCAATTGACCAATAAAGTGATCTAAGGGCTCTAATTCATCTGGATCACTGAAGTGTTACAGATTGTGCGATAGAAATGTAAAGGTCATTTCAGAATGAGCCGATATAGGCAGCATTTACCTTGAATGCTGTCTGCACTAACGCGGGAACAGTGCCAAACACGGCTGTAACGCTGAACTTCCATTATACGGATTGAATAGAGCCCAGTAGTTCTTCATCTTAAACAGTCGGCTGGAGTGGAGATGGATGTTTACAGTTGTGGTCCAGTACAGTTAGAGTTGCGGAGACAATTGTAATTTTACATTTGTGTCTACATCTGAGTCACACGCCTGCATCGTCCTTCAGATGGACAGACTACACTGCTTCGTGGCTCAATAGCCTTGTCCAATTCCTCTGAAAACATTAGAGGAGTCATTAGAGTAGATGAGTACAAGTTCTGAGACATGGAGGATATTACATACAATCCACCTTGAAATGTCATATCCTATTCTATTTTGACCCCATTATATACACCTGTCTATAACATACATTAGGCCAGGGGTATTCAACCCTGACCCTACGAAGTCCACAGCCTGCTGGTTTTATCTTCTACCTGATCATTAAGTACACCCACATGGTGTCCCAAGTGTAAATATGTCCCTGATTAGAGGGAAACAATTTTTAAAAAGCAGTGGAACTGGCTTTGAGGTCCAGAGTTGAGTTTGAGGGCATTATCGAGTGTGCTAAAACATCAGATATATGCGGCTAGTACAGTAATGCAGCCACGGTGGGAAACAGAGATACACAGATAGTTCTTGGAATTGGAAACAGAAAGAAAGCTCCTATTAGCCACTCCACATGTGGCGAATTAGGTTCTTAGTCAGCTTACAGAGGTGCTCCTTGTTAAAACTTCTTGACTGTGAAATTGTAATGTGCCCCGTGGCTTGAAACGTTGGAAAATGTCATACAACTCATAAAAATCAATAACTCCAGTCGTATTAAAAACATTTCAAAGGGATTTTACCATTTCGTACTTTTGTCACTTTGTCGATTTCTGTATGTCAGGGGTAGACGACTAGATTCAGCTTCGGGCCGATCTTTGCGGAGTGGATGGTCATGGGGGCCGAAACATAATTATAATATTTTGTACTCTGCAAATTGATCCCAACTAAGCTCAAAAAGAGATTGTATTTGAAAATAACAAAAAATTAATAACTTGATTACATTGAGACATGATCACGTATGTTTCTTTGTTTGTCCCCACAAAGTTTTTGTCATAAACAAGACTGGAAAATCACTGTAAAATCACCAAGAATTCAGCAAAAAATATATATATATGAATTCTTGGTGATTTTACAGTTATTTTACAGTCTTGTTTATGACAAAAACTTTGTGGGGACAAAAGAAAAATCCCTCACGGGCATTTAGCCGACCCCTGGTGTATGCTATAAAACACTGATATTCACTGTTCGACTGTTCGAGGTTCATAACAGTCAGTAAAATTGACAAACGTAGCCTTTTTTTTAAATAAATGTGAGCTTTGGACCAACTGAGGCCAAGGAAAGAGCCTGTGCTGTGAATGTCTGGTAAAAGCTTTGTGTTAGCACATGCCACAGGCTTAACATGAAATAAATTCTGAAGTTGATCTTTTACCCACCTGTTAACGTTTGTCTGGTTTATCACATCAGAAATCACTCCATCCCCCCCTGCCGATGGCCCTCCAACAACAGGTTACCAAACACACAAAACTCCTAGCCAAGATTCCCAAGGACGCAGAAGCAACTGTGGTCTTAGTGGGTAAGCTTAAGGAGTGTGTGCGTGTGGGCGATGGTGCGGGTGCCTATTTGCAAGCATGTGTGCAGGAGTGTGTGTATTTGTGTGTGTGTGTTTTTGTATGTGTGTGTCTGAATGTATGTTGCGTGTGTTTTGGATGTACATGTATTTCCAGGCTACATTTGTAAATATTGACTTTTTCCGTTCACGTGACAGGCCAAAGGCGTTGTGTACCAGGGTTCTCCCCAAAGAATGCAAGCGTGGCGCTGCGTCACCTTGTGGACTGGCTGTGCCACTATGTCAAATATATATATTTATATATATATATATATATTTTTTTTTAACCTTATTTGTTATCATTTAAGGCCGTGCACCATACCTTAATATAGTATTTTTTTTTGCTCTAGATTTCAGGAAATGGCAGTTACTTATAGGTGTTAAAAAAACTAAAATCTCTGAATCACTCCCCCTCTCCAGTCACCGCCTCCACCCCCCGCCGTACTCAGCAGTACCACCTTGTTCAAAAATCCTGGGGTGAACCCTGTATACCAATTCATTTAATTTCTAGCTGGCACAACCTCTCCCCTGATAGTGATAGCAAATGCGATTTCTCAAACAAAATAGCTGCCCTGGAATCACCCGTTGGATATATCCAGTCCATGCATTGTTAGCATAACTTGCCTTTGTTAGCCATCACCCATCAGCACAAGCATTGCTCCCAGAGATCCTCCACTGTGTGTCATTCCTCAGGTTGCGTGGAGTTCCTGGAGCAGCCAGCCATGGCCTTCATCAGGCTGAGTGAGGCGGTCCTGCTGGAGTCGGTCCTGGAGGTGCCGGTGCCGGTCCGTTTCCTCTTTGCACTGCTTGGACCCGCTCAGTCCAACATGGACTACCATGAGATTGGACGCTCCTTCTCCACCCTCATGTCTGACAAGGTAGCCAACCTGGAAGAAAAAAAATGTCACAACTTTTTCCCTAATTCCTCTGAGCTGTAAATGGTACCAATAGTACAAACATTCAGGGCTGGTTTCCCGGAGTCAGATTAAAACTAGTCCTGGACAGAAAAATCATCAGTAATCAACCTCCATTGAAAGTGCTTCCAAGTCAAGAACTAGGCTAAATCTGGGTCAGGGAATCAGTTCTTCAAGATCTTACAGACCATTGCCCATCTCTTTAAAAACCTCCCCAGAACTTCCACGAGGTGGCCTACTTTGCGGATGACCGGCAGGACCTGCTGAACGGCATTAATGAGTTCTTGGACTGCAGCATCGTCATCCCCCCGTCGGACGTGGAAGGCAAGGACCTGCTGAAGACAGTGGCCTCCTTCCAGAAGCAGATGCTGCGCAAGAGGAAGGAGAGAGAGACCACCAAGACCCACACCACCCCCTGGACAGACCAGGAGACCAAAGGTGATTATAATGTCTTTGATTGATTGAATTACTTTTTATTTTTGGATTTTTTTGGATTCATACAGTCCATATATAACAATAAGGGTATATTTTCTAAGACCATTCATTTATTCAGCCGATACCTTATGTGTGAAGCACATATGTACCCGTTTAGGGTCCCAGGACTAGATTGAGAATCACAGGCATAAGTTTCTGTCTGTCTGTCTGTCTGCCTGCCTGTCTTTTTTTTTTATTTTTTTTTTATTTTATTAAATTCACCTTTTTTTTCACCTTTATATAACCAGGTAGGCCAGTTGAGAACAAGTTCTAATTTACAACTGCGACCTGGCCAAGATAAAGCAAAGCAGTGCGACACAAACAACACAGACTTACACATGGGATAAACAAACGTACACAATAGAAAAATCTATATAGAGTGTGTGCAAATGTAGTAAGATTAGGGAGGTAAGGCAATAAATATTCCATAGTGGCGAAATAATTACAATTTAGCAATTAAACACTGGAGCGATAGATGTGCAGAAGATGAATGTGCAAGTAGAATGAATGAATGTGCAAGTCTGTCTGTCTGTCCAAACCGCAGAGGTGAGCCAGGATGAGCAGGAAGATGAGGAGGATCAGGAGGTGGACCCCATGAAGAGGTCGGGCATCCCCTTTGGAGGCCTCATCCATGACATCAGGCGGCGCTACCCGCGCTACGCCAGCGACATCAAGGACGCCTTGGACTCACAGTGCATCGCCGCCGTCATCTTCATCTACTTCGCCGCCCTCTCACCCACAATCACCTTTGGAGGGCTGCTGGGTAAGAGAGCATGGGGGCTCATGCCCACAATAATTGTTTTTCTTCTACCTCAAGAATGTGATTGACTGACTTGTCAGAACAAACAATGACTTGTTTGCTATCTGTCCTAAGAGGATGTGTACTCTATAAAGAGCTAGCTAGCTAAATAACCAGCTAGCTTGATAGATCCTCAAATTTGGAAAAACATTTGTGACGACCTAGCTAGCTGGGCATCACCATTTCCTTGTATCTCTACTGTACATGTCACTGTAGGTTTTAGATACTGATTCGTTCATTGTTACTGTACAGTGTTCTCATTAACTAGAAAGTAGCTGTTACTGAATGAGAGGAAGTTTCAAACTGTCTGTCAATATCCTTCTGCCTTTCCATTTAAACAGGAGAGAAAACAGAGGGCATGATGGGAGTGTCTGAGCTCATCATCTCCACAGCGACTCTGGGGGTACTTTTCTCTCTGATGGCTGGACAGCCCCTCCTCATCATCGGCTTCTCAGGACCCCTGCTGGTGTTTGAGGAGGCCTTCTACAAGGTGCCTGAACAGAAACATATTTACAGCATGGCGATGGTAGATTATAATCCATCCAAAAATCACAGTCATTTTATGCATTAAAAAAATTGTCATGACAACGTTAGGAAAGTTCATGTTCCATTTGAAAACCTATTTTCTTCTATTCTGAGCCTAATAGGCCTCTCCTGCAGTCAAACGACCTAGTGGCCTCATGGGTGGAATGTTATACATTTTATCAGAAATAGTAAACAATATTTTTTTAAACCCGCTGAAAGGTGTTTCTATGTCAAACCGTTTTGTTATATTTCAGTCTTCTGTGATGTATGTAAAGTGTAATTTTGGGATGCACATTTAAAATGTAATACATTTCAACTCTATATCTGATGTGGTACATGTGTCTTCTTTATTCTAAGGCAAAAACCATGTGTGTGAGGTGTATACTTTTGTTTCAAAGTAGATTTGTTTAAGACGACCAAGAAACACTCTGTCTAACCCTGATTTAGACCTCTGCAGTAAAAGATTAAACATCTATTTAACCCTCCCTCCCTTTTCCACCCTCAGTTCTGCCAGGCCCAGGGCTTTGAGTACCTGACGGGCCGGGTGTGGATCGGCTTCTGGCTCGTCTTCATAGTGCTGTTGATAGTGGCGGCCGAGGGAAGCTTCTTGGTTAAATACATCTCACCCTTCACCCAGGAAATATTTGCCTTCCTCATCTCACTCATCTTCATCTACGAGACCTTCTCCAAGCTCATCAAGGTACAACCAGTAGACAATGTTTTACATGACGACAGTCTAAGGGGCTGTAACTTTGTTGTTCTTTGGAAAATAATAGAATAGATCAAATTGACCAGATGTGGTATTTGGCATATAATAATCACTGAAATTCAAATAAATCATTTTATGGTAAGTCCCAGCTGGTTGCATGGGATCCGTCCATTTGACTGTGACATGGGTATTTTTGCTTTTTACAGGTATTCCAGGAGCATCCTCTGATGAGAAGCTACCCGCCTGCCTTTGGCCTTCCCGGCATGGAGTTCACCAACCCCACAGACCCCCACGGCCCCATCCTAAACCAACCCAACACGGCCCTGCTGTCTTTCATCCTCATGCTTGGTACCTTCTTTGTGGCCTACTTCCTTAGGAAATTGCGCAACAGTCGATTCCTGGGCGGGAAGGTAACCTATCGCAGCCATTTTCTCAGAAACCCCTCATGTGTTTTCTATGGGCTCATGTCAAATTTCTGTCTATGTGTATCTGTCTTACAAATTACAATAACAATTTGATCACAAAAAACTTGAAGTGTCATGGATGCAGTATGAATTTCCTGTTTTAGGCCTATATGATCTCTGCAAGTGAGCCTGTGATGTGAAGAATTCACTTTTATCATGTGATCCCCCAAGGCCAGAAGAATCATCGGAGACTTTGGCATCCCCATCTCCATCCTGTTCTCTGTACTGTTGAGTTACTCCGTCCCCGACACATATACCCAGGTAACCATGACAACTAACTCCTACATCTATCCGTACAGATATCTAAAGGCTCCACTCCATCCCTGATAACTACACGCCCTAACTCACACACCACTAACACATTGAATATTTAAATAACGTAACTCTCACAACCAACTCTCCTGTACTTCCTCGTCATAACAACTGGTCCTGTTCTTGTCGCTTGGGGTTTTACAGAAGCTGAATGTACCGTCTGGTTTCTCAGTCACGTCTCCTGACAAGCGGGGCTGGTTCATCAGTCCGTTCGGCGACCTCAAGCCCTTCCCCGCGTGGATGATGGGGGCATCGGTGGTGCCCGCCCTCCTCGTCTTCATCCTCATCTTCATGGAGACACAGATCACCTCGTAAGTGTTGCAGGTTGCTATGGTAAAACAGTTCACTTTTGTTCAGTGAAGAGAGTGTCAATCGGTATAGTGGTGCCTGTCAGATGTTAGACTAGATCAGCTTGTGATCAGGATACAGGTTGGCTCATGCATACAGTTGAAGTCGAAAGTTTACATACACCTTAGCCAACTACATTTAAACTCAGTTTTTCACAATTTCTGACATTTAATCCCAGTAAAAATTCCCTGTTTTAGGTCAGATAGGATCACCACTTTATTTTAAGAATGTGAAATGTCAGAAAAATAGTAGAGCGAATGATTTCTTTCAGCTTTTATTTCTTTCATCCCATTCCCAGTGGGTCAGAAGTTTACATACATTCAATTAGTATTTGGTAGCATTGCCTTTAAATTGTTTAACTTGGGTCAAACGTTTCAGGTAGCCTTCCACAAGCTTCCCACAATAAGTTGGGTGAATTTTGGCCCATTCCTCCTGACAGAGCTGGTGTAACTGAGTCAGGATTGTAGGCCACCTTGCTTGCACACACTTTTTCAGTTCTGCCCACAAATGTTCTATGTGATTGAGGTCAGGGACTTGTGATGGCCACTCCAATACCTTGACTTTGTTGTCCTTAAGCCATTTTGCCACAACTTTGGAAGTACGTTTGGGGTCATTGTCCATTTGGAAGACCCATTTGCGACCAAGCTTTAACTTCCTTACTGATGTCTTGAGATGTTGCTTCAATATATCCACATCATTTTCTTGCCTCATGTTGCCATCGATTTTGTGAAGTGCGCCAGTCCCTCCTGCAGCAAAGCTGCCACCCCCGTGCTTCACGGTTGGGATGGTGTTCTTCAGCTTGCAAGCATCCCCCTTTTTCCTCCAAACATAACGATGGTCATTATGGCCAAACAGTTCTATTTTTGTTTCATCAGACCAGAGGACATTTCTCCAAAAAGTACGATCTTGTCCCCGTGTGCAGTTGCAAACCGTAGTCTGGCTTTTATATGGCGGTTTTGGAGCAGTGGCTTCTTCCTTGCTGAGCGGCCTTTCAGGTTATGTCGATATAGGACTTGTTTTACTGTGGATATAGATATTTTTGTTCCTGTTTCCTCCAGCAACTTCACAAGGTCCTTTGCTGTTGTACTGGGATTGATTTGCACTTTTCGCACCAAAGTACGTTCAACTCTAGGAGACAGAACGCGTCTCCTTCCTGAACAGTATGACGGTTGCGTGGTCCCATGGTGTTTATACTTCTGTACTATTGTTTGTACAGATGAACGTGGTACCTTCAGGCGTTTTGAAGTTGTTTCCAAGGATGAACCAGACTTGTGGAGATCTACAATTTTTTTTCTGAGGTCTTGGCTGAATTCTTTTGATTTTCCCATGATGTGAAGCAAAGAGGCACTGCGTTTGAAGGTAGGCCTTGAAATACATCCACAGGTACACCTCCAATTGACTCAAATGATGTCAATTAGCCTATCAGAAGCTTCTAAACCAGGATATAATTTTCTGGAATTTTCCAAGCTGTTTAAAGGCACAGTCAACTTAGTGTATGTAAACTTCTGACCATCTGGAATTGTAATACAGTGAATTATAAGTGAAATAATCTGTCTGTAAGCAATTGTTGGAAAAATTACCTGTGTCATGCACAAAGTAGATATCCTTACTGACTTGCCAAAATTATAGTTTGTTAACAAGAAGTTTGTGGAGTGGTTGAAAAACTAGTTTTAATGACTCCAACCTAAGTGTATGTAAACTCCCCACTTCAACTGTACCCCGCCAGGCTCCAAGACAATGTGCTGTAGGACGTTGGTATTGAGCTAAAGGCTAGAGCTGCTGCTTTCAAGGAGCGGGAGACTAATCCGGACGCTTATAAGAAATACCACTATGTCCTCAGACGAACCATTGAACAAGTAAAGCGTCAAGACAGGATTAAGATATCATCCTACCACACCGGCTCTGGCTCTATTACGGACTACAAAGGGAAACCCAGACGCGAGCTGCCCAGTGACGTGAGCTTACCAGATTAGCTAAATGCCTTTTATGCTTGCTTCGAGACAAGCAAAAATGAAGCATGCACGAGAGCACCAGCTGTTCTGGATGACTGTGTGATAATACTCTCAGTAGCCGATGTGAACAAAACCTTTAAACAGGTTAAGATTCACAAAGCAGCTGGGCCAGACAGATTACCAGGACGTTCTCAAAGCAAGCGTGGACCAACTGTCAAGTGTCTTCACTGACATTTTCAACCTCTCCCTGGCCGAGTCTGTAATACCTACATGTTTCAAGCTGACCACCATAGTCCCTTTGCCCAAGGAAGCGAAGGTCACCTGCCTAAATGATTATCTCCCGTGGCACTCACGTCGGTAGCCATGAAGTGCTTTGAAAGGCTGGTCATGGCTCACATCAACAGCATACCGCCCCAACAGATCCACAGATGAGGCAATCTCAATCGCACTCCACACTGCCCTTTCTCACCTGGACAAAAGAAACACCTATGTTAGAGTGCTGTTCATTGACTACAGCTCAGGATTCAACACTGCAGTGCCCACGAAGCTCATCCCTAAGCTAAGGATTCTGGGACTTAACACCTCCCTTTGCAACTGGATCCTGGACTTCCTGAAGGGCCGCCCCCAGGTGGTAAGGGTAGGCAAAGAACACGTGTGCCACGCTGACCCTTAACACTGGGGCCCCTCAGGGGTATGTACTTAGTCCCCTCCTGTACTCACTGTTCACCCACAACTGCGTGGCCAAATACGACTCCAACACCATCATTAAGTTTGCTAACGACACAACAGTGGTAGGCCTGGTCACCGACAACGATGAGACGGCCTATTGGGAGGTCAGAGAACTGGCAGTGTGGTGCCAGGACAACAACCTCTCCCTCAATGTGCACAAGACTAAGGAGCTGATCGTGGACTACAGGAAAAGGTGCGCCGACCAGGCCCCCATTAACATTGCCGGGGCTGTAGTGGGTCGAGAGTTTTAAGTTCCTTGGTGTCCACATCACCAACGAACTATCATAGTCCAAAAATACAAAGATAGTAATGAAGAGGGCACGACAAAACCATTTCCCCCTCAGGAGACTGAAAAGATTTGGCATGGGTCCCCAGATTCTCAAAAAGTTATACAGCTGCACCATCGAGAGCATCCTGACCAGTTGCATGACCGCCTGTTATAGCAACTGCTCGGCATGTGTAAGGCGCAACAGAGGGTTGTGCACACGGCCCAGTACATCACTGGGGCCAAGCTCCCTGCTATCCAGGACCTATATAATAGGCGGTGTCAGAGGAAAGACCATAAAATTGTCAAAGCCTCCGGTCACCAAAGTTATAGACTGTTTTCTCTGCTACAACACGGCAAGTGGTACCGGAGCGCCAAGTCTCAGACCAAAAGGCTCCTCAACAATTTCTACCCCCAAGCCATAAGACTGCTGAACAATTCATAAAATCGCTACCGTACAATTTACATTGACCCCCCCCCCCCTTTTCGTACACTGCTGCTACTCACTGTTTGTTATCTATGCATAGTCACTTCCCCCCTACCTACATGTACAAATAACCTCAACTAACCTGTACCCCCGCACACTGACTCGGTACCGGTGCCCCCTGTATATAGCCACGTTATTGTTATTCTTTTTGTCTTACTTTTTATGATTCTTTTTTACTTTATTTTATTTGGTCAATATTTTCTTAACTCTTCTTAAACTGCACTGTTGGTTAAGGGGTTGTAAGTAAGAATTTCATGGTAAGGTCTACACTTGTTGTTTTCCGCGCATGGGACAAATAAAGTTTTGATTTGGTACCCAGCCAGGCTCCAAGACAATATCCTGTAGGACGTTGGTACCCAGCCAGGCTCTAAGACAATGTGCTGTAAGACGTTGGTACCCAGCCAGGCTCCAAGACAATGTGCTGTAGGACGTTGGTTCCCAGCCAGACTCCAAGACAATGTGCTGTGTGACGTTGGTACCCAGCCAGACTCCAAGACAATGTTCTGTAAGACGTTGGTACCTAGCCAGTCTCCAAGACATTGTGCTGTAAGACGTTGGTACCCAGCCAGGCTCTAAGACAATGTTCTGTAGGACGTTGGTACCCAGCCAGGCTCTAAGACAATGTTCTGTAGGACGTTGGTACCCAGCCAGGCGCCAAGACAATGTTCTGTAGGACGTTGGTACCCAGCCAGACACCAAGGCAATGTTCTGTAGGACATTGGTACCCAGCCAGGCTCCAAGACAATGTCCTGTAGGACGTTGGTACCCAGCCAGGCTCCAAGACAATGTTCTGTAGGACGTTGGTACCCGGCCAGACTCCAAGACAATGTGCTGTGTGACGTTGGTACCCAGCCAGGCTCCAAGACAATGTCCTGTAGGACGTTGGTACCTAGCCAGGCTCCAAGACAATGTGCTGTAGGACGTTGGTACCCAGCCAGGCTCCAAGACAATGTCCTGTAGGACGTTGGTACCCAGCCAGGCTCCAAGACAATGTTCTGTAGGACGTTGGTACCCAGCCAGGCTCCAAGACAATGTGCTGTAGGACGTTGGTACCCAGCCAGGCTCCAAGACAATGTTCTGTAGGATGTTGGTACCCAGACAGGCGCTAATGAGTCTCTCTCTCCTCACTGAATGAATGACAAATGGGTGAATGGGTGATAATTGTGCATCTTACATCAAAATGTAATTTAAATTAGGAATAACTGAATGACAAGAAGGGGAAAGAGGTTGATTTAATTTAGAAAGACAATAGTGTACTGATGAGTTTGTGTTCTGCCTATTCATCAGCAGCAAGTTATTTGACTGCAGGTCTTGTGGGTTGATACCATTCTCTGTTTTAATTCATAAAAAGTTATTATGGGACTTTTATTTACTATAACTCTATTACTAATCAAATGTATTGTAAGTGAAATGAAAACATGCTATGTGTTGCAATATGCCTTTAGAATAATCCAAAATCCTTGACTCTATCCAAGTTGATGAGCAGGAAACAAACGATGCCAGTCAAGCTGCACAGCCGGCCAATCGAAACTAATTTCACACATAATAAGATTTAGCCTGTATTCTGTTAGCATATTCTGCAGTTTCTATTACACTTACCTTTGTCAAATAATTCTCAGAATTCAGGAGGTGCAGCACTATTTCCAAATGTCACCTTTTCCAAGAATATCCGTGCTGTCCATGCATTCAGCACATGACCACTCGCACTGCAGCATTGCTCTGCCTACTAAGCAAAAACTAGTAACATAATAAACTTTAAATTAAAATATGCTATTCCGGATGAATGGGCAATAGAAACGTATAATGGTGCATGTGACTTCAATGAACTGAATGATGAGGAGGGGGAAGACGGTGATTGAATTTAGACCAAAAGTTTAATGATGATGAAGAATTGTGGATGTTGTGGGCGGTCTAATTATTTTATTATAAAAGGCTGGAAAAAAGTGTTAAATTTCCCCTCAATGAGTCAAATCAGACACTAAGTACAACACAATGTGTGTAGTTCACAATGGCAAGCCCAACCAAACGAATGAACCCACTGACAGCATTGTAAATGCTGCAGAATTTCGTTGAGTTGGAGTTGGAGTCGGATGAAGGATCAGATATTGATCTTGAAATCGACATTGCTGATGAAGAGTCTTCATCAGGCACTGCCTCGTAACCGCTTCAGAGAGACCGTGCCACGTAACCGCTTCAGAGAGACCCTGCCACGTAACCTCTTCAGAGAGACCCTGCCACCTAACCTCTTCAGAGAGACCCTGCCACCTAACCTCTTCAGAGACCCTGCCACCTAACCTCTTCAGAGAGACCCTGCCACCTAACCTCTTCAGAGAGACCCTGCCACCTAACCTCTTCAGAGAGACCCTGCCACCTAACCTCTTCAGAGAGACCCTGCCACCTAACCTCTTCAGAATATTTATTCATACAATTCATCCTTTACAATTGTTCATGCACTGATTCTTTTGTTTTGAAATACAGCAAATCACTTCACCTGGCTGGTTAAGTTATTATTATCTTTTTTCATTTCTACTTTGTCAGAAGAATCTGTAACTGGACTTTATTTATTTCTATATCTCTATTACTAATCAAATATACAAATAAAGTTGATCAAATAGATTACACTGTAATGTTTTTATTGTAACGGAAACTAAAATAGGCCAACTTTTTTTATCGAGGACTTTGTAGAATTGTAAAAAAAAAAGATCCTTGACTTTTAGTGTTAACCAACAGACATCTGATCCATCTCTTGAATTAACCAATCAGATTGTAGTAAAGTGAAGAGGAAAGACGTTACACAATTACGATCTTCATATCACAGGCACAGAACCAGATACTCTGTGTAACGATAACCAACAAATAACAACATGACAATAGGGCTTCTTTCTACCTGTGGTGTCCTGGAACACATAAA
Source organism: Salvelinus fontinalis (assembly GCF_029448725.1). Classification (NCBI taxonomy): domain Eukaryota; kingdom Metazoa; phylum Chordata; class Actinopteri; order Salmoniformes; family Salmonidae; genus Salvelinus; species Salvelinus fontinalis. The sequence goes on from NC_074687.1 coordinate 9,925,422, forward strand.
GGATATGTGCTGTGCATTTTCTTGTGTGTATGTGAACATGCTGACGTTTGTGTATGTGATTTTGCACTTATAGTGTGTGTGTGTGTGTGTGTGTGTGTGTGTGTGTGTGTGTGTGTGTGTGTGTGTGTGTGTGTGTGTGTGTGTGTGTGTGTGTGTGTGTGTGTGTGTGTGTGTGTGTGTGTGTGTGTGTGTGTGTGTGTGTGTGTGATTTTGCAGACATATCTGTGTGTGTATGATTTTGCACTAATGTGTTTCTGTATGTGTGTGTGTACAGGAGTGTCTATTTACACCTCCCTTACACCTCCCTTACCCCCCTCTCCCCCCATCCCAGACTCATCGTCAGCAAGAAGGAACGTCGCCTGGTCAAGGGCTCTGGCTTCCACCTTGACCTGCTGCTCATCGTCACGCTGGGCGCCATGTGCCCTCTGTTAGGCCTGCCCTGGCTCACCGCGGCCACGGTGCGCTCTGTCACGCACGTCAACGCCCTTACTGTCATGAGCAAGGCCACAGCGCCCGGCGAGAAGCCCGTGATCCAGGAGGTGAAGGAGCAGCGGTTGACAGGCCTTGTAGTCGCCGTGCTCGTGGGTGAGCAGGATGCTGTTGTTCTAGAAAGGGTTGGATTGGATATCTAGGTCCTGGGGTGGTTGTTGTGATGTGAAGGAAGGTGTTCCTCATAGTATATAGTGGTCCATTCTGAGGTGTCTTTGAATCAGGACTCGGGAAAGCAAACCAAGAAATAGGAAAATAAACAGACAATGAGTTGACAGTGACTTCAGTCTGGTTGTAGATATGTTATTTATCTGTGTATAACAATGCTTCCTCTGGTTGTAGAGGTGTTATTTATCTGTGTATAACAAGGCTTCCTCTGGTTGTAGAGGTGTTATTTATCTGTGTATAACAAGGCTTCCTCTGGTTGTAGAGGTGTTATTTATCTGTGTATAACAAGGCTTCCTCTCGTTGTAGATGTGTTATTTATCTGTGTATAACAAGGCTTCCTCTGGTTGTAGAGGTGTTATTTATCTGTGTATAACAAGGCTTCCTCTGGTTGTAGAGGTGTTATTTATCTGTGTATAACAAGGCTTCCTCTGGTTGTAGAGGTGTTATTTATCTGTGTATAACAAGGCTTCCTCTCGTTGTAGATGTGTTATTTATCTGTGTATAACAAGGCTTCCTCTCGTTGTAGAGGTGTTATTTATCTGTGTATAACAAGGCTTCCTCTGGTTGTAGAGGTGTTATTTATCTGTGTATAACAAGGCTTCCTCTGGTTGTAGAGGTGTTATTTATCTGTGTATAACAAGGCTTCCTCTGGTTGTTGATGTGTTATTTATCTGTGTATAACAAGGCTTCCTCTGGTTGTAGAGGTGTTATTTATCTGTGTATAACAAGGCTTCCTCTGGTTGTAGAGGTGTTATTTATCTGTGTATAACAAGGCTTCCTCTGTGATTAAAACTAACAAACCTTGTATTTATGTTCCTGTTTGCTGTTCCACCTGAACAAAAAGCTTGTCAATTTTTTGTTATGGATTAACATTTAGTTCTGGCTTAACATTTAGTCTGTACTTAACCTTTAGTTTTAGCTTAGTATTTAGTTCTGGGTTAACATTTAGTTCTGGTTAACATTTAGTTCTGGTTAACATTTTGTTCTGGTTAACATTTTGTTCTGGTTAACATTTAGTCTGTACTTAACCTTTAGTTTTAGCTTAGTATTTAGTTCTGGGTTAACATTTAGTTCTGGTTAACATTTTGTTCTGGTTAACATTTAGTTCTGGCTTAACATTTAGTCTGTACTTAACCTTTAGTTTTAGCTTAGTATTTAGTTCTGGGTTAACATTTAGTTCTGGTTAACATTTAGTTCTGGTTAACATTTAGTTCTGGTTAACATTTAGTTCTGGTTAACATTTTGTTCTGGTTAACATTTCATTTTGTTTAACATTTAGTTATGTTTTAAGATCTAATTCTGGATTAGCATTTAGTTTTGGATTAACATTTTGTTTTGGATTAACATTTAGTTGTGATTTAACATTTAGTCCTCGCTTAACATTTACTTGTGGCTTAACATTTACTTGTGGTTAACATTTAGTTCTGGTTTAACATTAGTCTTGGGTTAACCGAGATTGACTACCCTACAGATCCCTAGGCAACCTAGATGTCACACATTGTACCTTTCACCTTTGACGTTCCATAGGCATGTCCCTCGTGATGACAGATGTGCTTCGTCACATTCCGCTGGCCGTGTTGTTCGGTATCTTCCTCTACATGGGCGTCACGTCAATCACCGGCATCCAGCTCTACGAGCGCATCACTCTCATGTTCACGCCAGCCAAGCACCACCCCGACCACATATATGTGACCAAGGTGAGCCCTTTACCAGAATATCATGGAGAGTCTAACCACATATACTGTACGTGACCAAGGTGTTCCCTCTACCAGAATTTGATGATCAGTTTCTGTTATAGATGTCTGGTTTCTATTCCTGGTCTGTTTGTGATTTTATTGAGATTGTGTGTGTGGACTTAATTTGAAATAAAATTTAAGAAATATATAAAAATCAATAACAATATGATGAAGCCCCAATACATTGATCTAATGTCACTTTTGTGATCAATGTAAGTAAAAGACTAGAGGAGATCCACCCAGTAGATGGAGCTCAATCCATCTAATTCTATATAACAAATTCCATACGCAGGGTAACAACTATTTTTTGTCTGTCTGTCTGTGTGTGTGTGTGTGTGTGTGTGTGTGTGTGTGTGTGTGTGTGTGTGTGTGTGTGTGTGTGTGTGTGTGTGTGTGTGTGTGTGTGTGTGTGTGTGTGTGTCTGGCATGTCAATTGTCCTGCCCAGAACATTATCCCTAAACAAATGATTTCCAAACACTGTTAATTGGCAATAAAGTATGGCATCAATACAATTCGTAACACTGTACTTAAATCATGCAGGTATAATACATTACGAGGCAGTTATAATGGATTGTAAGGCTTGTCATAAGCATGTATAACCCCATAATTTTGTGTGTGTGTGTGTGTGTGTGTGTGTGTGTGTGTGTGTGTGTGTGTGTGTGTGTGTGTGTGTGTGTGTGTGTGTGTGTGTGTGTGTGTGTGTGTGTGTGTGTGTGTGTGTGTGTGTGTGTGTGTGTGTGTGTGTGTGTGTGTGTGTGTGCTGCAGGTGAAGACGTGGCGTATGAACATGTTCACCATCATCCAGCTGGCCTGCATCATGTTGCTGTGGGTGGTCAAGTCCACCGTGGTCTCGCTCGCCTTCCCCTTCATCCTCATCATGACCGTGCCGCTCCGCCGCCTCATCCTCTCCCGGATCTTTGAGGAGCGTGAGCTCCAAGCGGTAGGTGGAGATTCCTGGAATTATCCGAATTCTGGCCCAATCATCTGGTCTGGGCAACAATGGGTCACACATTAGAAGTAGTAGCATGGCCCTGCCTACACCTAAAGACTTACTTTTTAAATTAGATAAGCAAAAAATATTCCACTTTATTTGGAACAGCAAGCCAGACAAAATTAAACAGCCCTATTTATATAATGAATATGAATTTGGAGGGCAGAAATTATGAAATATTAAAACATTGGACCTCTCAATAAAGGCTTCAGTCATTCAAAAGCTATACTTAAATCCGAAATGGTTCACTAGCCCACTGGTTCTCAACTCTGGTCCTGGGATCCAAAGGGGGCACGTTTCTGTTTTTGCCCTAGCACTACAAAGCTGATTCAAATGATCAACTCATCAAAAGGCTTTAATGATTTGAATCAGGTGTGTAGTGCTAGGGCAAAAACAAAAATATGCCCCCTTTGGGTCCCCAGGACCAGGATTGAGAACCACTGCTAGCAGATTAGTAAGAGTGGCTCACCCCGTGTTCAAGAATGGCCTTTTTCCCTTTATTCAGATTACAACCTCTCACTTTCGGTTGTTTGACAACTAAATCATCTCCAAAATATAGCTATTTTTAAAACAAGCCATAGAAAGCTGGTTGAAATGTCAGTTTAATCCACCAGAAAAGACAGAACAAATATTAGATAAAATATTATGGTTAAACTCAAATTAACAAATTGGTAAAAATATATATAAAAATTACTTGAGGAAAAAAAATAAAATCAGCATAATCTTTGTAAATGATGTCATAAATAGGACTGGTGGAGATATGTCAGACATGCAGCTAGCAAAAGTATATGGAAATGTCTGCTCTACTCAAAATTACATGCAACTGAATGCAGCATTACCTCAAAAATGGAGGAGAAGTGGAAAGGGAAGAAGGTAAGGAATGTATATGTCGGCCCTGCATTAAAGACCAAAATTGTTTTAAGTAAAAAAGTAGACCAGTTTAATTTAAGGACACAAAAATTGTCAGCTTGCAAAATAGTTGGAGGAGATTTTCAATGTACCGATTCCATGACACATGGTTTATGAACTGATACACAAAACGACACCGGATTAAGAAATTCTTGCAGCCAATATAATGTCATATACATGAACAAAAAATATAAGCGCATTCAACAATTTCAACGATTTTACTGCGTTACAGTTCATATAAGGAAATCAGTCAATTGAAATAAATTAATTTGGCCTTGATCTATGGATTTCACATGATTGGGCAGGGGCACAGCCATGGGTGGGCTTGGGAGGGCTTAGGCCCACCCACTCACCCACTGGGGAGCCAGGCCCAGCCAATCAGAATGATTTTTTTCCCCACAAAAGGTCTTTATTACAGACAGAAATATTCCTAATTTTCATCAGCTGTCTTAGACGATCCCGCAGGTGAAGAAGCCAGATGTGGAGGTCCTGAGATGGCGTAGTTACACATGGTCTGCGGTTGTGAGGCCGGGTGGACGGACTGCCAAAATCTCTAAAATGTCGTTGGAGGTTGCTTATGGTAAAGAAACGAACATTCAATTCTCTGGCAACTGCTCTGGTGGACATACCTGTAGTCAGCATGCCAATTGTACGCTCCCTCACAACTTGAGTGGCCACCTTAAAACGGCACATTTTAGAGTGGCCTTTTATTGTCCCCAGCACAAGCTGCACCTGTGTACTAATCATGCTGTTTAATCAGCTTTTTGATATGTCACACCTGTCACATGGATGGATTTTCTTGGCAAAGGAGAAATGCTCACTAACGTGGACTTAAACAAATTTGTGCACAAATTTGTGCACATTTGAGAGAAATGATCTTTTTGTGTGTATGGAAAATTTCTGTGATCTTATATTTCAGCTCACAAAACATTGGACCAACACTTTAGATGTTGCGTTTATATTTTTGTTCAGTGTATATGGGGGAAACAACCATCCCAGCTTTAAATCAAAACTGGATGGTGTTCAGAGATAGATGGCAGGGGTTAAGGGTAGCTGAAGGCTGGGACTGGATGGTCTTCAGAGATAGATGGGAGGGGTTGAGGGTAGCTGAAGGCTGGGACTGGATGGTCTTCAGAGATAGATGGGAGGGGTTGAGGGTAGCTGAAGGCTGGGACTGGATGGTCTTCAGAGATAGATGGGAGGGGTTGGGGGTAGCTGAAGGCTGGGACTGGATGGTGTTCAGAGAAAGATGGGAGGGGTTGGGGGTAGCTGAAGGCTGGGACTGGATGGTCTTCAGAGATAGATGGGAGGGGTTGGGGGTAGCTGAAGGCTGGGACTGGATGGTGTTCAGAGATAGATGGGAGGGGTTAAGGGTAGCTGAAGGCTGGGACTGGATGGTGTTCAGAGATAGATGGGAGGGGTTGGGGGTAGCTGAAGGCTGGGACTGGATGGTCTTCAGAGATAGATGGGAGAGGTTGAGGGGAGCTGAAGGATGGGACTGGATGGTCTTCAGAGATAGATGGGAGGGGTTGAGGGTAGCTGAAGGCTGGGACTGGATGGTGTTCAGAGATAGATGGGAGGGGTTGAGGGTAGCTGAAGGCTGGGACTGGATGGTCTTCAGAGATAGATGGGAGGGGTGTGGGGTAGCTGAAGGATGGGACTGGATGGTCTTCAGAGATAGATGGGAGGGGTTGAGGGTAGCTGAAGGCTGGGACTGGATGGTCTTCAGAGATAGATGGGAGGGGTGTGGGGTAGCTGAAGGCTGGGACTAAAAACAAACAAAAGATAACTAATGTAAAATATACTGTCCATAAAATGTATATAGTGTAGCATGTATAAAATGGAAGTAGAAGCCTAAATATTGTTGTCCATTAGTTAACTCCAATTAGGGAGGGGTGGTAGGGTTAGGGTAAAATAATAAAAAAGGAAAGTATTATACATAATATATATATTTACAATAACAGCAAAAATATATATGGGGGGGATTGGAACTGATGCAGACAAATACATTGATGGATGCTACAATCTGTCTCCATTAAAGCTGGTCTACACCCCTAATTAAAAATAAAAAGTTGTAGCATGAAATGCACTGTATTCTCAGTGAATTTTAGTTTGTTTGTGAAAGGTACACAACTACAGTACTGTAGTATTTCATTTGACTATTCAAACATAATCAGCTTTCTGTTAAAATATTTATGTCCTTGAAATCAAGGCTCCACACCTCATTATCTAAATGACAACAACTTGAGAACGGACTTTGTCAAAACACAGAGGATAATGGTGTGTGTGTGTGGTGTGTGTGGTGTGTTTCACTCTATTGGCCCAATGCATCAAGACACAAATCTAATGAATCAAGATGATGATGACATCCCAACCCTCACCCTCACCCTCTCCCTCAACCTCTCCCTCACTCTCATCCTCTACAGCTCGACGGGGAAGACGAGTCATCCCCCAACTTTGACGAGGATGGTCAGGACGAGTATAACGAGATTCACATGCTTGTGTAGACACGTGACACGGGGAGGCCCAATAGGCTTTCACTGTCTCCCAACACTAACCAATTACGAGCAAGCTTCTTTGGAAGGCAAACCTTATTAGGTCTGGGTAGCTGTGTTTTTCAACCCCCCCCCCCCAGATGTGCTGAGGGTAGAATATTTGTCCAACAGAGAAACATTATTATGTATACATATATATATTATATGCGTATATTACTGTGTACATATACATTCAAATCTGTCTCCTCTTTGATCTAAAAATGCTGTAAAGGAATAACCGCATTGTTATGATTTGTTTCTGTTTGTCCTGCTCCAACTATATATTTTTTCTCTCAGACGGTCAGTAACAACTCTACTGCCATACTGTGACAGAGTGGGTGAGGAATCCTAAAGTGTGTGACGCGGACAATGCACCATTTCAACACAGACCAATCATTTAAAAAGGCTCCTCCCTACACAAACTCTGAACATGGGTTCCTCCCATTTGCTTTAACGGTCACGCTCACGACAGATTCCAGGCGTACGTGTAATGTCGACAACCCCAAGGATTCCAGTAGGTTGGTTTCCTCTCCCAGTGTTGGAGTCCCATATTTTTGGGGCACCGGTGGGATGAACACTGGTTGTACGACACCCTCACATGTTTCACCAGGAGCCAATACTCCACTGCCTCCTCAGCGTAACTGCCTTCCCCCTCTTCTTCATACTGTAGGCATTATCAGTGCAGTTTGATGACGTCGCTAACCAAACAGTATGACGTTCCCTTTTATTTGTTTTTAGTTGTTTGCTACTCGCAAGGACACGTTCACCTTTGACCTTTGCGATTCACCTGCACTGCCACACCAGTTCCCTGGTCCAAGAACAGAAGAATCATTGGATGAGACCTCTCAGGGCATTTCCACTGAAACGAAGATGCTCTGAGGACTGCTTGTGTGTTGGAGCTGTTTTTCTTTATGAGGTATATTCGGCGTTACATGCCAGTCCAATGATGTCACTGTGGATGTATATGTGAACACATTGTGATCTGCTGACCTTGAATACGTTTCAATTGTTTCTTTAGTACTTCTGACCATATGAATGAAATGTTATCCTACCTATTTATTTACATGTTGTTTTAGTTGCCAAAATTCTATGAAGCCATATTGACATATGGGATTCTTTCTTAATGTCTGTTTGTTCAATTAATAACTTTATTTGAAACCTTTGTCACAGTCACTGGAATTATGCCACAGTTATCAAAATCACTGTATAGCACCACTGCCATTGTGTACTTACATGTTCTGAGGGCAACTGTTGGATATGAAGGGTACTGAAGCTTCATACGAACCTAACCCTTGAACTGCAAATAGATCTTTGACCATTAGTTTGTTGTTCCTGTTGTGAACACAAATCAGTCATGACATTTTAAAATGTTTTTCAAGTTATACACAGTTAGTTCAGAAGGGATTCTATACAACTTAGCATTTGTTTAACATGTACAGTCTCTGGAATGGACTCTTTACCCCAAGGTTCAGAGTTATACCCCACACAGAATGGCTTTGTGTTTAAAATGTACGTTTTCATGAGCTGTGTTGCAGAACCATTTTTGACTCTGGTTGTATTAATGCTAAATGCTAGGATTGGAGACTTATTGAATGCAGATTGTGTATGGACAACCTACTTAGCCCCACACCATGTGAGACTTATTGAATGTATAGGCCTACCCAATGGGCACACACTGGTTGAGACAACGTTGTTTGACGTTGAATCAACGTGGAATAGACGTTGTATTGCGGTCATTGGGACAGAGAAAGACCGACACTCAAAAAAAAGTCCTCAGTCAAGAATTGGAATTGTGGTTTTTATTCCAAAGAATAATAAGGGTTGATCTGTCAGTATTGTCTGAGTGTTGGAACAGGGAACATGAACATTGAATTGTTATGGAGCAAAGGGAAAAAAGGCCTGGCATGTTAGACGTTGGGAATCCACAATGTTTCGTCACCTGATACCTCCATGCTAGCACAGACCAGACCACCCACCCAAAATCTAGGAATATAGCCTTGTTATTTTTGAAACGACGCTACCTAGACCTCTCGCTTGATTGAAAGTCTCCGGGCACATTTTTTTCCCCCTCGTGATTGGATGTCTAGGACAAGGAATGTTTTTGTTGTCTGTACATTATGCACACTTGTGAAGGCTATTAATTAATAAGTAGACAATCAGAAATGTACTCCTGTATAGCTTTATGTATCTACTGTCATCAGGAATATGATAGAACCGCTAACCCTGTGGCGACATCCTATTGTATAATGAGCTCGTTTTTCCCCAGTCCTTTTTTGTACTGCATATTCATTTGAATTAATGAGTCATTCTAAACTTGTTTGCGCCATGTAATAAATATGACGTTATAAAGGTGAAGATCCCCTTTAAATAGTTATTATTCTCTTTAGAATTGTCTAAGCGTCAGGTCAGTGATTATTTAAAGGGGAATTTTACTTTAATTGAGTGTCTTGAGGCATTGAAAAGATGTCCTGCAGGCCACTTGTAATGAAGCACTTATGACATACTATTTATGCTTCAGTACAGGACAATGACTTTAGTTTGAATGGTTTTTACATGCTATACTTGTGTGTTAAAATCAGCATGAGGTCATGTCACACACAAATATAGTGACACACACATAAACATATTGCCACACTCAAACAGAGCTATAACTCGTTCTGCTCTGAAAACGATACCTGACTGTAATGACGAAGTGTGGTTTGTCAGTCTGAGAATCTATTTTTAATGTGAGTTTATTTTATGGTAAATTATTAATTACTTTAGCATTAGCAATACTGAAATATACTTGTGTTATGTGGATACTTGAATAGCAATTCAGCCTGCTGTTATTGTGAAGGGGTTTTCAAACTATGGTAAAACAAATTATTTTTTTGGTCTGAAAATAAATATTTATTATGTGTTTCAAATAAATCTATCAACTCTTTATTCAATTCTCAATTCTCACTATTAGCACCATAGTTTAATATATGGGTGTGCAGTGGTGATATGTCACGTGTGGTAGGTGGGGTGGAGCCCTACCAATATCCAGGAGATTTGCATTAAATTCTGTTATTGCATGTCACAACAATATAGGATAACAGTTAGCAACCATAACCTTTTATTATATAAAAAAAAATGCTTGATTTTATAAAGCATAAGTGGTCACGTTCCCATTGTATTGTTGTTTTCGTCAGTTTTCGTTGAGTAAGGCAGCTCCAAAATTCCGCTATTTCAGCCTCCTTCTGTGCTTTCTGTGTTGGAGGGGCAGACAGAAAAAGTACAGAGTGTAGGCGTCGTTGATCTTGTCTGTTTGCGCGTTATTGGCTCAGGGTGTTGTCACTCATGGGGACACTACATCACAGGTGCTGCGGTCATGTAGTGTGGGAGAGCTAGCCAGGAAAAACGCCTCTTTGGTGCTCCATTGGTTTACAGTAGAAGTGCCCGCCTAAGAAAGCTCATTGTCCACTGATAAATCAACGTCTTGTGTCTGGTAACTTTGATTGCACTGTCAACTTCATAGCTAGTTAGTTTTTTTCTATGTACTTTTACCATGTCTTCAAGCTAGGTAGCTTAGCTAGCTGAAACATGTTGACTAGCTTAGCTATCTCCTAGCAAATAATTTTCAAACAGCCTTATGAAAGAAATGTAGAGATAAAACGTCTTGATGCTCATTAGCCACTTAAACTTTAAAATATGTCCATCCGTTAAAATAAAGCAAGCTGGAAAAGAAGATTCAACTCAAGTGGTTGGTGGTGGACCATGGAGCAGTGGCTAAGATCTGTTTTGAGGTAGGCTAGCTATAATATCCTATATGTCTTATTGTTGATGTTTGATGGTAGACTGTAATACCCATGGAGCCACATGTTGAAGAAGGGTTAGTTATAAATATGTTTGATGTAATTGAAACTGTGCAATAGCTGAAGCGAGGGAAAAACTTTATGAACTATGCATATTGTTAACAGGCAGGCAGACACACGAAGTGTCGCAATATTACAGACCGATTACTAGCTAGTTTACTCTATAAAGTATGCTCCACTACAGTCGTCTTCTAATATGATTTAAAGATATGGGAAGTAGCCGTAAACTGATCATAACCCAAATGTTTTTTTTTTTTTTTTTTTTTTGGGGGGGGGGGGTGGATCAGCTTAATATTGCGGAAAGAATGTTGCTTCCAATGTAATTGTCTGCATCATTTCCAATCCCCCATATTTTTTTGGGTAAATATATATATCCATACACGTATGCATACATATACACATATATACATACACATACCTACATAGACATACATACTTTTTTTAAAGAGTATACCTTTATTATTATTCCCCGCAAACCCTACCACCGATCCCCCAATTGGAGTAAACTGATAAACATTTCTGTTTTTACCTTCAATTTATACATCTTATACACATTTTACAGACACAGTCTACTTTATAATAGTTCTCTCTTGTTTGTTCTTAGTCCTTCCTCTTTCTGTAGTCCATCCAGTTTGATTTCCACTTGTAACTGTGCTATTTCACAATAGCTCCGCACCTATACACATTTCACAGATCCCGTATGCCCTACATTGTTTATCTTGTTATTAGTCCCACCCTTCAGCTCCACTCAACCCTTCCCATCTATCTTCCAACATCATCCATTTCGGATTTTTATTTGCCATATATTTTTCAACTGTGCTGTGATGCTTCACAAAAGATTTGAATCTTCCTATTCTCATAGCTTCCACGGATTGTAAATTAAAAAGAAACATTTTTGCTAAAATAATTATTATATTATTGATTGATTGACTATGGCTTTTCAGATCCCCCAGTATTGCTATCTGTAGCGTTAGTTCTACGCAAATGTTGCAATTCTTCAACCATTCCTGGACCTGTGACCAAAAACGAGCTACATGCGGACAATACCAAAATAAATGGTCTAATGACTCTGCCTCCTCACAGCAGAATCTACATAACCCAAATGTTACAATGTTTGTATGTCTGACACAAGACTAAATTCTGGGAATAGTGATGGGGTGATGTGGACACAGCAGGGGGAGGAGCTGAGTGGTGATGTGGACACAGCAGGGGGAGGGGCAGAGTGGTGATGTGGACACAGCAGGGGGAGGAGAAGAGTGGTGATTTGGACATAGTAGGGGGAGGAGCAGAGTGGTGATGTGGACACAGCAAGGGGAGGAGCAGTGTGGTGATGTGGACATAGTAGGGGGAGGAGCAGAGTGGTGATAAGGACACACTAGGGGGAGGAGCAGAGTGGTGATAAGGACACAGCAGGGGGAGGAGCAGAGTGGTGATGTGGACACAGCAGGGGGAGGAGCAGAGTGGTGATGTGGACACAGCAGGGGGAGGAGCAGTGTGGTGATGTAGACACAGCAGGGGGAGGAGCAGTGTGGTGATGTGGACACAGCAGGGGGAGGAGAAGAGTGGTGATGTCGACACAGCAGGGGGAGGAGCAGAGTGGTGATGTGGACACAGCAGGGGGAGGAGCAGAGTGGTGATGTAGACACAGCAGGGGGAGGGGCAGAGTGGTGATGTAGACACAGCAGGGGGAGGAGCAGAGTGGTGATGTGGACACAGCAGGGGGAGGAGCAGAGTGGTGATGTGGACACAGCAGGGGGAGGAGCAGAGTGGTGATTTGGACTGTAGCATCGTATTACAGTTCTCTATTACCTAAATATATTGGACTGTAGCATCGTATTACAGTTCTCTATTACCTAAATATATTGGACTGTGGCATGGTATTACCGTTCTCTATTACCTAAATATATTGGACTGTAGCATCGTATTACCGTTCTCTATTACCTAAATATATTGGACTGTAGCATCGTATTACAGTTCTCTATTACCTAAATGTATTGGACTGTAGCATCGTATTACAGTTCTCTATTACCTAAATGTATTGGACTGTAGCATCGTATTACAGTTCTCTATTACCTAAATATATTGGACTGTAGCATCGTATTACAGTTCTCTATTACCTAAATATATTGGACTGTGGCATGGTATTACAGTTCTCTATTACCTAAATATATTGGACTGTGGCATGGTATTACAGTTCTCTATTACCTAAATGTATTGGACTGTAGGGAGAGGCAATAGATTTATCTGAGAGTAGCACTCTCTCTGTGGGGCTGTGTCCAGTGTTTTCTCCCCCCTACTGCTATCTCCTGAGTATGCCGTAAATCTGCTCTTAGTCCTGCTCTTGACCCCTGTGGGTCTCCAGAAGCTTAGCAAGTCAGAAGGCAATGGGGAGTATGGTGTGCTGTTCTGTTTCATGAGTAAAACTGTGTGGATTGTGACGTGAGTAAAACTGTGTGGATTGTGACGTGAGTAAAACTGTGTGGATTGTGACGTGAGTAAAACTGTGTGAATTGTGACGTGAGTAAAACTGTGCAAATTGTGAATTGTGAGTAAAACTTGGGCTACATTTGATTTGACCTAAATAGGCCCAACAGCTATCTGCAGTAGTTGTTGGCCCTACAGATGTTGTCTACAGTTTGATTCAGTTTAACACTATGACCGACAGTATCATTGCATTACAAATTTACTGAACGTTATTGCTGAACGTTAATAACTCTACCTACATGTACATATTACCTCAATTACCTCGACACCGGTGCCCCCGCACATTGTCTCTGTACCTGTAACCCTTGTATATAGCCCCGCTATTGTTATTTACTGCTGCTCTTTAATTATTTGTTATTCTTGTCTCTTACTTGTTTTGGTATTTTCTTAAAACTGCATTGTTGATTAAGGGCTTGTAAGTAAGCATTTCACTGTAAGGTCTACACCTGTTGTATTCGGCGCATGTGACAAAGACCATTTGATTTAATTTGATTTACTGGATTTTATAAGCTGGGTGGTTCGAACCCTGAATGCTGATTGGCTGAAAGCCATGGTATATCAGACCGTATACCAAGGGTATGACATAACATCTATTTTTACTGCACTAATTACGTTGGTATCCAGTTTAAAACAGCAATAAGGCACCTCGGGGGTTTGTGGTATATGGCCAATATACCACAGCTAAGGGCTGTATCCAGGCTCATAACAGCCCTTAGCCGTGTTATATTGGCCATATACCACACCCCCTCGGGCCTTATTGCTTAAGTGTACTGTGAGGGATGTTTTTCATGCACACACAGTATTAGGCAAGCTGTTTTTCAACACACATACCACACTGACTGAGATGGACAACTTCATATTACTCACCCAAAAGTGTCTCAATCCTAATGCTGGAAGGTAGTTAACCTAGCGGTTAAGAATGTTGAGCCAGTAACTGAAAGATCGCTGGTTCAAATCCTGAGCCGACTAGGTGAATAATCTGCCAATGTGCCCTTGAGCAAGGCACTTAGCCATAATTTCTCCTGTAAGTCGCTCTGGATAAGAGCATCTGTTAAGTCGCGTAAATGTAAAATGTACCAAACACAACTCAATCACTGCCTCTACTGCTCAAGCAAAAGGTTTACTTGTTTACTTTTGGTCATCTCTTTGTATAGTCAATATGCTCCACAGAAGTCTTTAAAAAAAACTTTCATCACTTAATAACCGCCTCACTTATTTTTAAACTGACTGAATTATTCACACATTTTTTTCTCAATCTGTTCCTTTTTATCTAATAGTAAGAAAGGCGCATGCCCTAAGTGCTTAAAGACAACACTCAGTCTTTGCTTTTGATTGACTACTAAACTGTACTATACTATATTATACTATGCTAAACTATATTATACAGTACTATGCAATACAATACTGTACTATATTATACTGTACTATACTTTACTATATTATACAGTACTATGCAATACAATACTGTACTATATTATACAATACTATGCTATTCTATATTATACTGTGCTATGCAATACAATACTGTACTATATTATACTATACTATATTATACTGTACTATGGTATACTATATTATACAGAACTATGCAATACAATACTGTACTATATTATACTGTACTATACTAAACCCAAAGGAGCAGTAGCAATGTCTGAATAAGCCTCATTCACTCATAAGCCCATGGTTAAGTCCATGCCTGTCTGGCTCTTTCTTTACTATCTAAAACACAGCTAACCAACATAGAGCTGTGTAAACAGAAAAGCTTTTAGAAGTCCTGCAGACTGTGACACTCACCTCTCAACACATTGACAGGGCCCAGACAGCCAGTGCAACAGGAGTGATATCACGCCCCTGTCATTGCTTAGAGACCGTATGTTTGAGCCTATGGTTGCCACTGTGAGGGAGACATGTTTATTACCTTGGCAACCACTTGCACAACAATACAGTCCCCGCCCCTCTGTATGCCTGACAATGTTATTGTTGAATCCCAAAATTTAATGCAATCTGTTCTCTAAACTTTGAAGAATATTAATTAAATTACATTTTGAAGTGTCTGTTTAGGGTTGTGTGGCTATAGAAGTTTCCTAGGAGAGAATGGTTGAACTTTTCAAGAAGTCTGTCTTGTTCTAGTAATATCTCGGATCTCAGGACAATTCTTCTGGAATGCAGCACTCTGGGAATGTTCCCGAGATGGATTGAAGAATGACAAGAGGCCTGGATTGCACATCACAACTGTCAGAAGGATCTGACCAGCATCCAGCCCTACCACAGTAAGTCATGGACACACACTTCTTAAAGCATTCACACTTGAAGGTCCCCACTGTGTCTTTACAATTCAACGAGAAATTAAAGCAAAGCTGGAACATTTTCCCCTCAAACCTTTCATCTCGTCAGTCTAATGTTCTGTCTTGGGTGTTAGCTTTGGTCCAAACAGCACCCGTCCATTCTCTCTGCTCCTTTCAATTAAACTCAAGAATGAGCAATGGAAAATTTTAACACCATTGTGTAGTGTTTCATTTGCCTCGACTACACAACCACTTTAAAGATGGACCTTTCAGGAGTCCTGTGAAAACACTTTTCAACACCCCTGTCAGGTATTTTTTCCCTAAGTGCAAAATTGAATGATTTGACGATTTCGCTAATGCATCTTGAGTTGCCAGGCAACATACACATGATATAATAACAACGCATTTGCAACTGGAGAAATGTGCAGGAGGGGTCATAAGAAAATGTTTCCATTTCACTTAGTTGTCAGCATAATACCATTAGTGTCAGAGCAAACATACAGTATAGACAGGACAGGGTCCGAACTAAAAACACATTTTTTTTTGTGAAAGTTAATTCATGTGCTGTTTGGACAGTGCGTCTCATTGGTGTAATGGAAAATATTGTCTCAGATAGGTGCTGCTCGGTGGAAAAGCACGAGCCATGAATAACCTGTACACGTGCCTCAAGACAGAGATAGCCTCCTTCCAGGACCATGTCCAGCAATGCAAACACTCCTTCAACATGGACGCTCTTCACCCAGTCTTGAGTTCCCTAACCACGAAACAGCAGGATGAAATCAACACTTTGGAGCAGCTGCGGGTTCTCCTCTCCAAGGTTCAAGAGGAGCCTGCAGTGGCAGTCAGTGGCTACAGCGGCTCAGAAATAAAACGTTGCATCACCTGGCTTCTCTCTTTCGTGGAAAATCTCGGCGCCATGAAAGAGACCTTTGACGAGAAAGTGGTAGTCCCTCTCTGCGAGAACCTGTACGTAATTGAGGAAGACGAGAGCACTGCCGCTTCTTCTGATCAGACTGTCCCTTTCACCTCTGACCCTCAAAGCCCGCCCCCTACATCTGTGACTAAGGTGGCCAATGAGCTCCTTGTTCTCCGACGCAGATGGGCTTTGATGCTCGTCCCTGGTCTAATCAAGGCAGAGAACTTCAGTGTACTGACCAACACTGATGGCTCTGAGCGGTTCACTGAGCGATTCGCCAAGGTCCAATGGCTTGTACCAGATATCCTCTATATGAGCTCTAGGGCTGCCCAACTTGCCTATCAGTGGGTGGACCTGCACCAGTGTGGGCACAGGGGTAGAAAAGTAGGGGCCAGTGGGTTGGAGGTTCCCGAGACAGCCCCAAGGAGGTCTACTGGCCAGAGACGGGAAGCGAGTGATGAACAGGGCATCCTGGTTGCGGTAGAAAGGAGAGGGGAGGGAACGGCCGGAGAGGCCCAAGCCAGACTGATGGAGTCTAGGATGGAGCTCATGGCTTTTGCCGGGAAAGAGCATAGGGTGCTATCTCTGGAGGTGAGGTTAGAGAAGGCCACCTACAGGATCCAGGACCTCCAGGCCAAGCTCCGACAGGAGAGGTTGATGGAAGAAAGTGCGGCCCAGCAGGAGGCCAGTGATGTGGAGGAAAGGAAGACAGAGGAGCTGGTCCTCAACCCAAGTCTACAGCTGGAGAGGAGGCTGAGGATGGAAAGGTACCATCGGAAGATACTTCTGGGAGACCTGCTGATGGAGCTTAAGATTCGCCCAGTTCTCATACGCTACACTGATATGGTGAGTGGAGAAGTGAAAAAGAATATTCACGTTTCATCTAGCTGGCATCGTATCCATTTACGGATAGCATCAGAGTCATAACGAGTTGGCGTCAGACTCTGGCTGTCCTAATATGGACGAGTTGGAGTCGGACTCAGGCTGTCCTAATATGGAAGAGTTGGAGTCAGACTCAGGCTGTTCTAATATGGATGAGTTGGTGTCGGACTCAGGCTGTCCTAATATGGATGTGTTGGAGTCAGACTCAGGCTGTCCTAATATGGATGTGTTGGAGTCAGACTCAGGCTGTCCTAATATGGACGAGTTGGTGTCGGACTCAGGCTGTCCTAATATGGATGAGTTGGAGTCGTACTCAGGCTGTCCTAATATGGACGAGTTGGTGTCGTACTCAGGCTGTCCTAATATGGACGAGTTGGTGTCGTACTCAGGCTGTCCTAATATGGACGAGTTGGTGTCGTACTCAGGCTGTCCTAATATGGATGAGTTGGAGTCAGACTTAGGCTGTCCTAATATGGACGAGTTGGTGTCGTACTCAGGCTGTCCTAATATGGATGAGTTGGAGTCAGACTTAGGCTGTCCTAATATGGACGAGTTGGAGTCAGACTTAGGCTGTCCTAATATGGACATTGTACGTTTAAGCTTCTGACATAAATGCTTATACAAAATTCCCTATTGTAGTGTCCTATTTCCATCAGCCTGGTTTAATCTTGAATAATCTGAGCTGGAATCTAAACATGTGATATACTATTTATATTTTGTTTTTTAAGTTATCATTTCAGTTTTACTTGGTGTTATCACTGTTACACACTACAGTGGTGATATAGCTTCAATCTAAACCACAGTTGTCAGTGTTCTAATCTACTGTGTTCCTTAATTTCTAGTTGAGGGATCGATGCAAACAGCAGGAGGAGACACTACGGGCCATGGAGGGCAGTATGGGTAGCAGGTTCCCTTCAAAGCCTGAGAGCCTCAACCTCTCCAAACAGTGAATCCATCTTCTCTAGCCTGTTGTCCCTCACATAGACACCCAGCGAGAGACACTCATCCTGGGGTACAAGTCTAGGCTGCCTCCGGCTCATACTCCTAGGGTTGAAGGAGTCCTTCATCCCTGGGCCTCCAGATGGACACTCAACCCAACAAATGGATTGTTGCCTGGGGGATGCATCCTAATGAATCCTGGACAATGCTCCAGCCTCACATTAGGCCCCTCAGAAGTGATACCACCCATATTTGATTTAGTTTCTTAGTTTAAGTCTTTCTTTTCATTCCACCTAATTTAGTCAACGATGAACACACACACACACACACACACACACACACACACACACACACACACACACACACACACACACACACACACACACACACACACACACACACACACACACAGTCATGTGTGACTACAAATTGTGTTTATTACCAGAATCAGCCAAATTAAGACTGAAACATTCTTTATTAATAGTTAACTACAGTAGTGACTGTCCTTAACCCAGTCTGTAACTACAGTAGTGACTGTCCTTAACCCAGTCTGTAACTACAGTAGTGACTGTCCTTAACCCAGTCTGTAACTACAGAGGTGACTGTGTTTAACCCAGTCTGTAACTACAGTCTGTAACTACAGTGGTGACTGTCCTTATCCCAGTCTGTAACTACAGTGGTGACTGTGTTTAACCCAGTCTGTAACTACAGTAGTGACTGTCTTTAACCCAGTCTGTAACTACAGTCTGTAACTACAGTGGTGACTGTCCTTATCCCAGTCTGTAACTACAGTAGTGACTGTGTTTAACCCAGTCTGTAACTACAGTCTGTAACTACAGTGGTGACTGTGTTTAACCCAGTCTGTAACTACAGCAGTGACTGTGTTTAACCCAGTCTGTAACTACAGAGGTGACTGTGTTTAACCCAGTCTGTAACTACAGTAGTGACTGTCCTTATCCCAGTCTGTAACTACAGTAGTGACTGTGTTTAACCCAGTCTGTAACTACAGTGGTGACTGTCCTTATCCCAGTCTGTAACTACAGAGGTGACTGTGTTTAACCCAGTCTGTAACTACAGTAGTGACTGTCCTTAACCCAGTCTGTAACTACAGTCTGTAACTACAGTGGTGACTGTCCTTATCCCAGTCTGTAACTACAGTAGTGACTGTCCTTAACCCAGTCTGTAACTACAGTCTGTAACTACAGTGGTGACTGTGTTTAACCCAGTCTGTAACTACAGCAGTGACTGTGTTTAACCCAGTCTGTAACTACAGAGGTGACTGTGTTTAACCCAGTCTGTAACTACAGTAGTGACTGTCCTTATCCCAGTCTGTAACTACAGTAGTGACTGTGTTTAACCCAGTCTGTAACTACAGTGGTGACTGTCCTTATCCCAGTCTGTAACTACAGAGGTGACTGTGTTTAACCCAGTCTGTAACTACAGTAGTGACTGTCCTTAACCCAGTCTGTAACTACAGTCTGTAACTACAGTGGTGACTGTCCTTATCCCAGTCTGTAACTACAGTAGTGACTGTCCTTAACCCAGTCTGTAACTACAGTCTGTAACTACAGTAGTGACTGTCCTTATCCCAGTCTGTAACTACAGTAGTGACTGTCCTTAACCCAGTCTGTAACTACAGTAGTGACTGTCCTTAACCCAGTCTGTAACTACAGAGGTGACTGTGTTTAACCCAGTCTGTAACTACAGTAGTGACTGTCCTTAACCCAGTCTGTAACTACAGTAGTGACTGTCCTTAACCCAGTCTGTAACTACAGTAGTGACTGTCCTTATCCCAGTCTGTAACTACAGTAGTGACTGTCCTTAACCCAGTCTGTAACTACAGTAGTGACTGTCCTTAACCCAGTCTGTAACTACAGTAGTGACTGTCCTTATCCCAGTCTGTAGCTACAGTAGTGACTGTCCTTAACCCAGTCTGTAACTACAGTAGTGACTGTCCTTATCCCAGTCTGTAGCTACAGTAGTGACTGTCCTTAACCCAGTCTGTAACTACAGTAGTGACTGTCCTTAACCCAGTCTGTAACTACAGTGGTGACTGTCCTTAACTCTCTGTACACAAGCCAATACAAGAAAACAATGAATGTCCCAAGAGAGCACAACACACTTTTGTGTCCTCGTCATTAAGAAGAAGAACAATGTGATTGATCACCATGACACGGCTTGCTACGTGTTGCTTGATGACACACAGTACATAGCACTGATGAGGATTCATCCACACAGAGAGACTGCTAGTTCCATCCTCCTTACTCAGCAACATTATTTATATCCCTGCACAATAAGCTGCCTGTGTGTTCTGGCATCAGATGCAGGGTCGCCATGGGTCAACTCGTAGTTCAAAAGCCACATCAAGCAAATTGGCTGTGTTGTTTGGGTAAAAGTTAATTATAGGGCTGAGAAATGTGTACACTGTGAGAAGGTTCACACGCTCCACATATTATCATTCATCTGACCTTGTGGGTCAGGGGCCTGACATTCCATACAGCATGTGAATCAGAAACAAATGAATACTTGGTAAACTGTATGGACTGGTGAGCTAATTGAGGGGGTGAAAATAGTGCTGTATCTTCAGCTCACCACTGTGCTCAAACTTCAGGGAGAAAGTCATTGATTGGTTATTGGCAGTCGTTTATTACATAAAAATGTATGTATCGTATATTACATAAAAATCTCCACCCATCTGTCATTGAACTTGCCTGTGCATGCTTAATATGCTTAATATTTTAATATTTTAATTTAACCTTTATTTAACTAGGCAAGTCAAACACATTCTTATTTACAATGACGGCCTACACCGGCCAAAACCCGGACAACGCTGGGCCAATTGTACGCCGGCCTATGGGACTCCAAATCACTGCCAGTTGTGATACAGCCTGGAATCGAACCAGGGTGTCTGTAGTGGCGCCTCTAGCACTGAGATGCAGTGCCTTAGACCGCTGAGGCAGTCGGGAGCCACTTAGAAGACTCAGGGGTAGAAATAATGTGGTAATGACAGACAGTTGTTGGATATCTCCAGAGAATTCCATTCCATACCCAGTACCGGGGCTACTAGAGCACTTTGAGGATATGAAGTTACCCCTAGTTTTGTGTTTCCCTTTCTAGTGGTTAGGGTAAGATATTGGGGAAGGTATAAGCTCATTCTATACATGTGCCTAAGGATAATTTCAGCACTGAGGATATTACTGTAGAACAGTGGCAGTCGGTGCCATTTAAGATGAGGGAGGGCGCGCATTTTTTTTAATGAGCATAGCATTATTTCTATTAGACCGTATTGGATGACTGCCATTCATATTCCATTCACCCAGTTCAACGTAACATCGATAGGTGTAGGCTACTACGTGATGCTAGAATGTTCCCTGTACCCATCATGAGGTTGCTACAACCTAGTCTATGAATGAAAGTTTCCAACGTAGGTGCACATAGTTCAAGAGAAGATTTTGAGGTGACAGTTGGTGATGCATTCAATACCGCCTTGCACACTTTTGCCTGCTTCTAGGTGATCTAGGGTGTAACCATTAGCCGAACAGTTGCAAACGATCATTTCTATTGGGCAAATGTATGTTTCTGTCATGCCCTGATCTGTTTCACCTGTCCCTGTGATTGTCTCCACCCCCCTCCAGGTGTTGCTTGTTTTCCCCAGTGTATTTCTCCCTGTGTTTCCTGTCTCTCTGTGCCAGTTTGTCTTGTATGTTTAGTCAAGTCAACCAGCGTGTTTTTCCCGTACTCCTTTTCTATTCTCTTTTTGATAGTCTTCCCGGTTCTGACCCCTGCCTGACTCTGGACTACTTTCCTGCCTGCCTGATCATCCTGCCTCCCCTGACCTTGATTCTGCCTGCCCTTCGGTACCTTTTGGACTCTGATCTGGTTTTGACCTTTAGCCTGTCCACAACCATTCTCTTAATAGTAGTCGTGGACATGGGATTACCATTAACAGCAACTACAACAACAATATTAATGAGAATAACAATACATTAAAGCAATAGTAGTAGACCAGTCTCAACCTGAGAAGCCACATGACATGGTATGAAAGCCAAAACAAAACTAAATGGGAAATATTATTGACATGACATTGTACTTTTCACTGGCTGTCCCTCAGGTTGTGACAGGAGGACACATATTTGGCTTTTCCCCCAATAAATATTAGATTTTTTCTTAATCTTTTATAGTCTCAAATTCTTTGTACTGAATGATCATTTTGGGAAATAAATATTCTCTTAGATCTGAGTATTTGTCACAGTGTAACAGGAAATGCAGCTCTGTCTCTACCTCTCCCATGGAGCAGAGTGAGCACAGCCTGTCCTCTCTGGGCAGCCAGGTTTGCCTGTGATGACCGGTCTCTATAGACAGACTGTACTCACTGAGTCTGTACCTAGTCAATGTTTTCCTAGGTTTTCTATTAGTCACAGTGGTCAGATAGTCAGCCACCATGTTTAGAGTCACATAGCATCGAAGTTTACTTATATTTTTTGTGGTGTCTTTCCAATAGGTGATATATAATTTGTTTTGTTTTGTGATGATTTGGTTGGGACAGATTTTCTGAGTGATGTCATCAGGCTCTATGGGGTTGGTTTGGGTTAGTGATCTGAGCGTCAGAACCATCTGGCTGAGGGGACTCTTCTCTTGTTTCATCTCTTGACATTGTAGAGCTGTGTGATGGAATGTTTTTGGGTCACTGTTTTTAGATGGCTGTAAAATATGATGGCTCTTTTTTATATTCGAATAAGGAGGGGGTATTGGTCCAATTCTGTTCTACATGTGTTATTTGGAGGTTTTCTTTGCACTTGCAATACAGTCTTGCAAAACTCTGCATGCAGTATTTCGATTGATGTTTGTCCCATTTGTTAAATTCATTATTAGAGAGTGGACCCCATACGTCACTGCCATATAGAGCTATTGGTTCTGTAACTGATTGAAACATTTTGAGACAGATTTTCTGACCTTTTTTGAATATCATTATATTCGTTTTTTTGTGTCATTATATTTGTATTTTTTATATTCGTGGTCTGTTGTACGATAACTTTTTAGACATCCAATGCTCAGGACGTTGAGTTCATCAAGGAAATTACATAGTTGGCTATTTATGATACTGCAGAGAATTTTCCCCAAGTTGCTGTAAACGCAAATTCCTCTGTAATTATTTGCGTCAAATTTGTCTACATTTTTATAGATTGGTGTGATCAATCGTTGGTTCCAAATATCGGGGAAAATACCTGCAGTAAGGATCATGTTTTTTTACAATCCTTATTAAACCATTTTTAATTTTCTCTACTTTTGGTTTGATCTTATGTTTCTTTAGATTAGCCAAGGAGGCTAATTTGTACAAAATAAAGTTTATGTTCCAAACGGCTGTGGAAAATGTTAAGGATAAAAAGTTGTCAAGTTGAGATTGTATTTTTTAGCTACTAATTGCTTTTTGGTAGATTTCTGTAATGTTTGCATTCCATCTATAGGCCGGTTTAGTACTATGTAATTTATTGGGCCGTGATGCTTCATGGTTGGGTTCCACTCTTCTCAGATACACTGTGATTTTACTGTGGTCTGAGAGAGGTGTTAGTGGGCTGACTGTGACCCAGTGTTCGACAGAGCTTCAGGAGCTGTACTCCGTTTTTGTTTTTCACTTTGTCATAGTTGTTTCTGTGGGGGTATGTGGGGAGGGAAAGGTTGTTGCTTCCTGGTAGGTGTTTGTCTCCATGACTGTTAATAGTGTCTAGTTCTTCTGCTGTTCTCGCATGCAGGTCTCCACAGACCGGTAAGTTGCCTTGTGTCACTCTAACTTTTTAATATATTTAGTATAGTTTTATCTAAAAAAGGATAACTTTTTAAATGCTTCACTTTTTACATTTTTATGAAAATTCACTGAGGAGTATGGTCCTCCTTTGAGGAGCCTCCACTGCTGTAGATGATCTTGTAAGTTTCTGCTGTCCATGTCACAGGAGGTTGCTACATTAATTGGGGAGGAAGGGCTCGTGGTGATGGCTGGAGAGGAATCAGGGGAATGGTATCAAACACAGCACACACATTGTTTCCTTGTGTTTGATGACATTATATTGGCTTCATTCCAGCCATTATTATGAGCCATCCTCCCCTCAGCAGCCTCCTGTGGTCCATATGCATACTAAATATAATAACCCATTACACAATGCACATTTAGTGAGTATTCACTGTTCCCTTAAAGGGTGACCACTGGCAAGACAGCATATCCATGGCAGACCTGGGTCCATGGTTTCTTTTGAAAGACTCTAGTTGATTGATCTTGCCTGGCACAATGGAACCAATTTATGGAATAGTCCCAAAAGTGTAAAGCTGCACTCAGCGGAGACTCAATCAGACGCAGGTATGTAAAAATGCCTTGGTTATGCTCTGACATGAGACTGTCAACTGTGATACCTGTGAGAACTTTTTTTTTTACCCAAGTCGGATCCACAGTTGCTGAAGTGTAGGGTAGGTGTGGACAGACATGGTGATGAGAGAATGCACGGACAGAGAGACATTACCTCACATGCTGGGCACAGTGGAGGCCTCCCAGGCTGGTCCCAGATAGCGGCACACAGAGACCAGCTTTGACATGACCGGCAAGGCTACGCTGTAGGCTGGAAATCCCAGTGCCTACTCCAGGGTTAGACACAGGAAATGTGGGAAAGTATGTCAACTGGAAAAGGTACACCGGTGTTCTCCCTCCCACCTGATTGCCCAGTGTGGCATCCTACAAATATTATGTGGCTACCCTGAGTCCTGATCACACGAAATGTGAGAATTTTCCTGCAGGAAATGCAGATAAGCATTTGAAGGCACTCCGAAAGAGCTCCAGAGTGCCTCTGTGGAGATGGGAGAAGCTTCCAGAAGGACAACCATCTCTACAGCACTCCACCAATCAGGCCTTTATCGTAAAGTGACCAGACAAAAGTCACTCCTCAGTAAAAGGCACATGACAGCCTGCTCGGAGTTTGCCAAAAGGCACCTAAAGACTCTCAGACAATGAGGAACAATATTCTCTGGTCTGATGAAACCAAGAATAGACTATTTGGCCTGAATGCCTTGCGTCACGTCTGTTGGAAACCTGGCACCATCCCTACGATGAAGCATGGTGGTGTAAGCATCATGCCGTGGGGATATTTTTCAGCGGCAGCGACTGGGAGACTAGTCATGATCGAGGCAAAGATGAACGAAGCAAAGTACAGAGAGATCCTTGATGAAAACCTGCTCCAGAGCGCTCAGGACCTCAGACTGGGGTGAAGGTTTACCTTCCAACAGGACAACGACCCGAAGCACACAGCCAAGACAACGCAGAAGTTGCTTCATGACAAGTGTCTAAATGTCCTTGAGTGGCCCAGCCAGAGCCCGGACTTGAATCCGATCTAACATCTCTGGAGACACCTGAAAACAGCTGTGCAGTAATGCTCCCCATCCAACCTGACAGAACTTGAGATGATCTGCAGAGAAGAATGGGAGAAACTCCCCAAATACAGGTGTGCCAAGCTTGTAGCATCATACCCAAGAAGACTCAAGGCTATAATTGCTGCCAAAGGTGCTTCAACAAAGTACTGAGTAAAGAGTCTGAATACTTATGTAAATGTGATATTTAAGTTTTTATATTTTTTATAAATTAGCAACATTTTCTGAAAATCTGTTTTTGCTTTGTCATTATGGGTTATTGTGTGTGTGGATTGGTGAGGAAAAAAATATATATTATATTTTAGAATAAGGCTGTAACGTAACAAAATGTGGAAAAAGTCAAGGGATCTGAATACTTCCGAAGGCACTGTACACAAATTAACCGAAAACACACACTAACACACAGCTATATTAACAGTATTGCAATTTTCATGTAGCCTCATTTTGGCCAGCTAATAGCCTAACCACAGTTCAAAAAAACATTATGGATTTAACATAAAAATCCTGTTGATGCAGGATTATTTTGCCGCAACAAAACTTGTCAAATTCTTCTTCTTAATTTACTTTTAATATTAACATATGGTGTAACCTAAGCCCCCAAAGCATTCTTTGACCCCTCAAATGCTGATGTATCACTGGCTCCCAGCTACATAATTGCTTTGCTTGTCATGTGAAAGTTTATGTTTTCGTGGGTAAATTACATTTAATTTCATACTGTAGATGTTTGAGAGATCTGTATAGCATATTGTGAATCCTCAAATTAATGGACTTTGTGTTGATAAGTTGCTTTTTAATAAGTGGTATAAGGTTCTACATAAATAGACATCTCCATCCAAACTAGCTTCTCAGTTTCCTCCTCCTTCACGTCACAATTCATTCCAGAAAGGTAACCTGCTGCCCACACATATGTATATACACAAATGTGCTATCTTTGCCCCCCTTGAGTCAACAACCATTGCTCTCCGCGGTGGCCAAGAGATACAGACACCCTGTATATGTTTACAGAAGCCTGTTTGGTGGATAAGCACAACTGCTACTCGCTACCAAGAAATCAATGAGACGTACTGGGGAGGGAGAGACATTTTTTTTGGTCCAAAAGGCACAGCTTTAATTAAGTGTCAATGAACATGCGAGAAATGGAGTGGTCGTGTCAGAGACACTCAGCACACGCTGTAATATTATCTGTATCGTTGAAACATACTCTTATGAAGAGCAAAGGGATCTTGACATACTGGCTGAATCGTATGAATGCTTAGGATAATTCTTCAGTAAGGACAGCAGTGCAGCCTAAGATAAAATATAAAGTTTTCTTATTAGAGATAATATCATTAGAAAGCACACAGCAGGCTCTTGCTATTATCGAAGCATGGATATTAACACACAAACACATAATTATTCAAAAATTGACATTGTACAATTTGTTCCTTCAATAATTTGTTATCCATTGCGCACAAATGTTTTTTTAAGAGACAACCCACTACTAGATACATGTAGTCACCTTCAATTTTGACAGACACTATCAGAAACATGACAGTGGATAGGACCCTGAGGTTTGCACCACTGGGTCTCTCTCCTGTTTGCTATGCTAACACAGATGACAGTTGCACTTTTGGACACAAGGTTCACATCCTTATCTTTTCATGTTACTCTAAACAGTACAGCTAGAGGCAGAATGGTGCTATATTTTGGCTGCGGTGTGCTTCTGCTTACGTTACTTGTTCTGCCGGGTCTATTTCTCGGTGACTTGGTATTCCATTGTCCGAAATGCACTGCGGAGCGCCAAACTGCATGTCCTTATCTCGCCACCAACTGTACTGAGATAGTCAGGGAGCCCGCCTGTGGCTGCTGTCCGGTGTGTGCCCGGATAGAAGGCGAATTCTGTGGCGTCTACACACCGAGGTGTTCCACAGGGCTGCGTTGTTATCCCGCTGCAGATTCAAAATTGCCCTTGGAGCAGCTGGTTCAGGGGTTAGGGCGATGCTCACAAAAAGTGGAGTACCCAGTACCCAACAGCACTCAAGAGCCAGTTGACAGGAGTGGTAAGTAACTAGACTGTCACTAAGAGAAGGTTATCATTAATTTAGGGTAAGTATTCTGTGTTATACATAGGGCCCTGTGTTTTGGTTAATCATGTCACATGACCTGGATTTTAACCTTTATTTTAAGCCTTTTCCAGAAATGAGAATTAGACAACAAATTACAGCATTTGTCTGAGGATGGTGCTGAACCATCTGATATAAAAACAAAAGGGGACAGTTTGATGAAAATTATTTAAATAAAAAGTAAAATCCAGGTCATGTGACATGATAATCCAAAACATAGGGTGTGAGTTATTTAATTGGCCACAAAGGTCTCCACACAATGAAAGTGCATGGAATCTGCTGAATGTCATGTCACATAACCTGGTATCATACGGAAAATATATTGCTTCTCCTGGTGTTTCTATCATAATTAGATCAGCAATATATCTATTGTCTTTTTTAATGGCTTCTATTATTAATCAGCATGCAACAATTCCTTCATTAGTTGTAAATGGCACCAGGCCAGCGGCAAAACATGCATTTTGTTTCTCCAAAGCAAAATATGTGTTCAAATGGGTCACTATTGATTTCTGGGAATAAATGTTGACATGGTATGTTTGGACTAACTGGTAGATCCAAATGCTATTGATCTTTGAGGCAAAACAAGCTAACCTCTTTTTGTCAAACTGCTTTTTATTTCATATTTTTTGTTTCTTAGAGAGTAGATCAGCTTTAATATTGCAGATAGATGGTACCTTCCATCAATGTAATTGTCTGCATCATTTCCAACCCCCCATAAAAAAAATGTTGAGTGGAGGATGGGACTAAAAACAAACAAAAGATAATTACTGTAAACTATACTGTGTCCGTAAAATGTATATACTGTAGTATGTATAAGCTGGAAGTAGAAGCCTAAGAGTTATTGTCCATTCGTTTACTCCAATAAGGGGAAAATAAGTACCAAAATATCTATCTCTGAACACCGTCAAGTTTTGATTTCTTTTTGCCATATATTTTTCAACTGTGCTGTGATGTTTCACAAAAGTTCTGAACCTTTCTAGTTTCATAGATTCTAAAGATTGTAAATTAAAGATAGAAAGTTTTGCTAAGAGTATTATTATATTATTAATTGATTGACTATGACTTTTTAATCACCCAGCTGTGCTATTTGCAGAGTTATCTGCAGGTAAATGTTGCAGTTCTTCAGCCCTTCCTGAACCTGCGACCAAAAACAAGCTACATATGGACAGTACCAAAACAAATAATCTAATAATTCTGTCTCATTGCAGCAAAATCTGCAGAGCTGGGATTGTTGTATCCCCCATAAATATACAATTCTATTGGTTGCAAGAATTTTGTATAATAATTTAACAAGAATTCAAATATACATTTTTTTAAAGTTTTGAATCCAGTGTTGCTTTGTGTATCAGTTCATAGACCATGTGCCATGGAATCTGTACATTGAAAATCTCTTCCCAATTATTGTACAATCTATATGGCACAGCTGTCAATTTTTTGGTCCTTAAATGTAACTGGTCTATTTTTTTTATCTAGCACAATTTTCTTTAGCCAATGATGGTCTTTAATGCAGGGTCGTCAGACAAGTTCCCTACTGTCTCCCCTTTCCACTTGCCTCTTCCATTTGTGCAGTAATGCTGCAATTAGTTGGTTGTAATTTTGGGTAGAGCAGACATTTCCATATATTTTTGTTTGCTGCATGTCACAGAACTCTACCAGTCCTATTATGATATAATTTACAAAGATTATACTTTTTTTTCTCAAAAATATCTTTTTTTTTATCCATTAGTGTATATATTTTGTTGAACTGCTAATCATGTTTGGCTGACCCCATTTCTCAGATTTTTTTAAACGGAAAGTAAATGTTTAACAATTTCCCCCCTTTTTTAGTTCCCAGAGCACAGGTCAAACATGAATACTGCTGGCAGTAGCTCTGTGCCATCTGACATACAGCATACCCTTCACATCATATTCCACTTCATGAGCAGAGGTGCTATCAGGTGCCAAGTTGTCTTTTATTTGAGGGGAAATGTCCCAGATCTACCACCTTGGGGCTCGATACATTGTCATTAATTAGGTAGCACGTCATACACCGACACAGAGTCTTCCCCCTTTCACCCTCCATCGTGTGTTTGTTTGATAACAGTTGCTGTTATTGGCATGACATCACATCTTGGAGCAAATTGAAGAGCTGCGTGAACTCATGCACCATGTGCTTTCGTTCCCCCGAAACACACAAAAACAAACTTGAGAGTACGTACAGTACACCCTTAACTCAATGGTTTCACTCATCACTTTAAAGGGATTATGTGCTTGGATGGATATTTGAACCTTTGTCCTCATCTGCCTGAGTGCACATTGCACAGGCTGGAGCTACATTCTGTCTCTCACTGTTCTGACACAAAACTTTCCCAGATGGGGAATAATAGTTAATAGTGGCAGTTTGGTAGCAATCAAATCCATGTTCCTGTTGTCGCTCCATGACTGATGTTTGACCATAAGTCTGTTTAGGGTTGCAAAGTTACCTGTATTTTACCAAAGTTACCTTTGGCAATCGATCGTAACTTCGTTCATTTATAATTAAATAACTGCACATATAGTATTCATTTATTATATTTGTGTCCATGTTGTCCATGAGTTTCTAGTAGATTGACCATATGGTTGAAGAGGAAATGGCCTAATTCATTTTTTAAAGCATGTCATCAACAATGATTATTATTTTTAAATAACAAAACAACTCTTCCAAATATTGTATTTTTTTCACAACTGCCACCAGTTTGATGACAAAATATTGACAAAAAACACATATTGACATAGGAAAATAAATACATTTGTAAAAAAATAATGCATAAAGGATATTTGATGCTGAAAC
This sequence comes from Salvelinus fontinalis, assembly GCF_029448725.1. Taxonomy (NCBI): domain Eukaryota; kingdom Metazoa; phylum Chordata; class Actinopteri; order Salmoniformes; family Salmonidae; genus Salvelinus; species Salvelinus fontinalis. Next base: position 9,955,910 of record NC_074687.1, read on the forward strand.
CCTCCCATTCAACACCAATGGTATTCACAAAGTTCATGGTTTGTATTTAGGATAATGTTTTACAGCTTTGACATTCTATTGTTTATTTTAAAATCATCTTATTTCATTATTTCATATATATTTTACATGTGATAAAGCCACACAGAGGAACAGAAAATTCTTACTGACACCTGTGATAATCTGTAGTACCTAACAAGGCCACTAGATGTCTTGTGATAAATTACATACAATCCTTGAAAGATACCAAAAATCTGATAGTTTACTGGTAAACTGAGAATGTTTTCAATAATACACCCTCTCTTGCAACCTAAATCTGTTACGTATTTTTGTATCTCTATTTTCTCTCTTTCTCCTCTCGGTGTGTTGTCTTTGGACTGGCATTGCCCTTGTAGCCCTGCAGGTAATGGTGTGCTCAGACTTGGTGTGCTCACACCCCTACAGGTGTTTAATTACTGTGTGTGTGTGCACGTGATTGTGTGCGCGTGTGTGTGCGCGCGTGCGTGCGTGTGTGTGTGTGACAGAGCGAGAGACAAAGATAGAGAGGGAGGGAGTGCTCTGGGTGGAAGCTGCATTTTAGTACATGTGTCCCTGAAGACACTCCCTTCAGGAGAATAAAAAACTTCCTTTTCCAGGAAGGCAATCAGCTGATGTTCTCCTTAATTGAATGCCATTAGCTTGACATTGAACCTGTTCTGAAAGGAGAAGCTATGGGCCTGGAGAATTATGAGCCATTTAGAGGTCAAAACAGGATGGAGACAAGTTGAAAAAGGTGGTTTTCTAAAATAATCAAATACTGTATGTTTTAAAGACAGAGCTCACAATAGTCAAAAACAGCAACTTGTTATCATAAGTTAGCCTGTTTTAGCACATCCTAATCTTGTTCATCAGACTTCCTCCCAATGCTCAGAAGGTCTGGTAGGCGAACACCTCAAACATGGCCTTCGTTGGGCCAGTGGAAAGTTCTGGAAAAAGTCCATAAGCTAATAAAAAGTCAGGGAGAGAGTCCAGATGCATAACCATTGGCTTAACACTCATCAATCATCTCCCACAACACCTCCTCTGTCTTGTCTATGTCTGTGTATGTTTGCCTTTTCTGCGCTCGTCTGATGCAACGTGGAGATTTCATAAAATGTAGCTTGCTGTTTGAGTCCATTCTGTCCTTTTTATTAGGGTTGTTAGTTTTCCCAATGAGTGCGGCACATATTGATCACAGATTTGGATGATGTATAACCAGCAAGGCTGGTATATTAAGTCTGCTAGCTAGATGGTAGCTAGCTAGAGTTCAGCCTCTCAAGCAATGTTGAATGAATGTTAGCACACCACATGTTTCTGATTCACAGTCGTGTGATTTGCTATGTTCAAATAATGACAAATACTTAAGTTCACTCCCATAAAAGACACCTTTTTGTTTATTGGTGTTCCAGGCTCATATGCATGATTAGCCCGAGGACAAGGTTAGGCACATCGTGACTATTTCCTCAGGATAACTTTGTGTGACTTTTTGTGAACTTCCTATGATTTTTTTTTATTTATTTTTTTAGCATAAGTAAGTCACGTTGCAATTGACACATACGACAGCCATGCCTCTCCTTCCCTTTGTAATAATAGCTAAGTCATCAAATACAAGACTTCTGGACTTTTGACTTTGAAGAGTTGGAAGAAGAAGCAACTCATCTAATGTTCTGGGTTTTTTGGCTCGACAAAACCTACTCAATTATTTAACTTGTTTGAAGTGGTTTAGCCTCGAGTGAAGCCTAATACTGTTTTAAGTATGGACATTTCCTTGGCAGACAAGAAAGGTTTTATTTGGAACATACTGTAGTTACCACATTTTGAGAGCACAGTTCTACTGTAAATGACAACCACTATCGAAAAAAAAAAAAAACATTGTAAGTGACATTGTAAACACTGTATATTACTCACTCTTAGTATATTGCTGACTTGAACTGTGAATGTGTACCCAATAGCATTCACAAAGTCCCCAGTTCAGATGACTTTCCACAGGTAAGATGCAGTTTCTATGGCCAAGATTGGATCACCACTATTGTTGCAAAGCGACTCTAACAAGCTGAAACGTGTATATTTCTTTTGAAAGTGTATTTTCAACAGCTTCTGCTGAATCTGGGTCACCTTTATTTGGACTGCCTGAACACTATACTCTCTACTGCTGAGGACGTTTTAACCTGACGTTTTGACAGCCATCCCTGACATTTTGAGGAGAAGCCTACTGAATAAAGTCATGCCAAACTAGATATGAATAACCCCTCTCTCATTCCCTTGTCTTCTCTCTTGCTCGCTCTCTCCGACTCTCCCCCTCTTTTTCTTTCTCTCTCTCTTTCCGACTCTCCCTCTCTCTCTCTCTCGCTCTTGCTCTCTCTCAGACACTCAGGCACGGTCACTGTACTCTCTATGAATACCTTTGTCGAGTCATCGGGTTGCTCTCCCTCCCGGGAGTGATTTAATGTCTCAAAGCCATACTCCTCAGTTTGTGCCTCCCTAATTACAGATAAGAGTTAGTGGAGTGAGACACACACACACGCTCACACAGTGCCCCCGGCAGGTAGTTCACCTCCCCTGAGAAGGCAGGCAGAGAGTCCTTACTCAGCAAGAAAACCAGACTAAAAGTGCTTCCATACTATTCTGTGCTCACTTCCCGTAACGTTCCGCTCCTTAGTCAACAATTTAGTCACCAGTGTTCTCTATTAGAATAGCAACATTCAGCTAAGTTATAAACGTCGTTTCTGGGTTTCAAAAAGTGAATGGGAAATGAGTGTAAGAACATCCGAATGGAGACATTGTGTAATATTGAGCTTCCTAAACTGCATTGTTGGGCCAATTCAGCCTGCTTTTTGGTAGCCGAGCGATGCTGCAAAAGGCCATAGTGTGAAAGACAGTGTAACTGGGCCAGCATGACACATTGTAACGGGGACACCATGACACAGCTTGACCATGTGGTAATACAGATTAGGCATGTTATTGACAATAGATATGATCTTGCTACCATGGTAAGGTAAATACCTGTCTATTTGTGGAAAAATCACCCTGATTAACTCTTCTGTCTTTTCCCTGTTTATCTTTTTGCTTACGGTCTTGCCTACACCTAGTGAAAAGTGATTTAAATTATTTGAGAAAATAATATTCAATTTTATTTGGAATTGGCAATCCAGGCAAAGTTAAATGGGCCTATTTATATAATGAATATGAATTCAGAGGGCAGAAATGATTAAATATTAAAGCATTAGACCTCTCACTAAAAGCTTCAGTCATTCAAAAGTTAAAATTAAATCAGACTGGTTCTCTAGCAAATTAGTAAGAATGTCTCACCCCATGTTCAATAAAGGCCTTGTTCGCTTTATTCAGATTACAACCTCTCACATTCAGTTTGAAAAGAAAAACATCTCCCAAATATCGCTATTTTTAAAACAAGGCAAAAAAATTTGTTTGCAATTTCAATTTAATCCCCCAGAGAAGACAGAATAAATTAGACAACAATGATACAACAAATATACGAACTGATAAAAAAACATAACATTAAAAAAAACTTTTTTTTAAATAATCTTCATCAATGATATTATAAATAGGTTATGCCACAAATGCAGCTATCAAAAATATATGGAAATGTCTGCTTTACCCAAAATTACAACCAACTAATTGCAGCATTACCGCAGAAATGGAAGAGGCAAGTGGAAGGGGGAGAAGGTAAGGAACGTGTCTGTCGGCTCTGCATTGAAGATCAAAATTGTTTACAGAAAATTGTGATAAATAAAAAAGTTTACCAGTTTCATTTCAGGACCAAAAAATTGACAGCTGTGCCTTATAGATTGCAAAATAGTTGGGAAGAGATTTTTGGCATCCCGATTTCATGGCACGTGGTTTATGAACTGAAACGCAAAACGGATTCAAAACATAGCATTTTTTTATTTAAATGATTATACAGAATTCTTGCAACCAATAGATTGTTATTTATATGGGGGATACTACCTTCCCAGTTCTACAGATTCTGCTGCGAAGAGACAGAATCATTAGATCATTTGTTTTGATACTGTCCACATGTAGCTTGTTTTTGGTCGCAGGTTCAGGAATGGCTGTAGAACCAGAACATTTTCCTGGAGTTAACCCTGCAGAAAGCACTACTAGGTGATCTCAAAAATGTCAATCAATCAATACTTTAATAATACTTTTAGTGAAAATGTTTACTGTGTCCGTAAGAACTTTTGTGAAAGAGCACAGTTTGAAAGATATGGCAAATAGAAATCAAACTGGATGGACATCAGAAATAGATGGGAGAGGTTGAGTGTAGAGGAAGGACAGGAGTAATAACAAAGCTGGAAGTAGAGGCCTAAGCATTGTTGTTCACTAGTTTAGTGGTAGGGTTAGAAAGTAAAAATGTAAATATATTTTTACAAAATATATGCATAAACACTACAGGTAAAACATTTAAGAACACCTACTCATTCAAGGGTTTTCCTTTAGTTGTACTATTTTCTACATAGAATAATAGTGAAGACATCAACACTATGAAATAACACATATGGAATCATGTAGTAACCAAAAAAAGTGTTAAACAAATCAAAATATATTTTATATTTGAGATTCTTCAAATAGCCACCCTTTACCTTGATGACAGCTTTGCATCAATGTGACCAAAGATGGTAAAACTTCAAGTGGACCAAACATAGATTGGCAGTTCATCATTTATTTATGTATTGTACAGATGGAGGAGAAGTAGAAGACAGGAGGGACCTCTGATATCACGCAGGCAGAGGCTTGTATACAGTATGTGCAGAGGGCTGTGACTGTAACAGCACAACCAATCCCAGGCTATTTAAAACCTGTAGTATACAGTATGTGCAGAGGGCTGTGACTGTAACAGCACAACCAATCCCAGGCTATTTAAAACCTGTAGTATACAGTATGTGCAGAGGGCTGTGACTGTAACAGCACAACCAATCCCAGGCTATTTAAAACCTGTAGTATACAGTATGTGCAGAGGGCTGTGACTGTAACAGCACAACCAATCCCAGGCTATTTAAAACCTGTAGTATACAGTATGTGCAGAGGGATGTGACTGTAACAGCACAACCAATCCCAGGCTATTTAAAACCTGTAGTATACAGTATGTGCAGAGGGCTGTGACTGTAACAGCACAACCAATCCCAGGCTATTTAAAACCTGTAGTATACAGTATGTGCAGAGGGCTGTGACTGTAACAGCACAACCAATCCCAGGCAATTTAAAACCTGTAGTATACACTATGTGCAGAGGGCTGTGACTGTAACAGCACAACCAATCCCAGGCTATTTAAAACCTGTAGTATACAGTATGTGCAGAGGGCTGTGACTGTAACAGCACAACCAATCCCAGGCTATTTAAAACCTGTAGTATACAGTATGTGCAGAGGGCTGTGACTGTAACAGCACAACCAATCCCAGGCTATTTAAAACCTGTAGTATACAGTATGTGCAGAGGGCTGTGACTGTAACAGCACAACCAATCCCAGGCTATTTAAAACCTGTAGTATACAGTATGTGCAGAGGGCTGTGACTGTAACAGCACAACCAATCCCAGGCTATTTAAAACCTGTAGTATACAGTATGTGCAGAGGGCTGTGACTGTAACAGCACAACCAATCCCAGGCTATTTAAAACCTGTAGTATACAGTATGTGCAGAGGGCTGTGACTGTAACAGCACAACCAATCCCAGGCTATTTAAAACCTGTAGTATACAGTATGTGCAGAGGGCTGTGACTGTAACAGCACAACCAATCCCAGGCTATTTAAAACCTGTAGTATACAGTATGTGCAGAGGGCTGTGACTGTAACAGCACAACCAATCCCAGGCTATTTAAAACCTGTAGTATACAGTATGTGCAGAGGGCTGTGACTGTAACAGCACAACCAATCCCAGGCTATTTAAAACCTGTAGTATACAGTATATACAGTTGCGCACACCGTCGCCAATGAGACTATAGTCCCGACCACTTCTGACACTCACTGCCCAGCAGGAGAAGTGACGTCAGGGTGTGAGACACATACCAGCAGGACGGTGCCTTGAGGCAGCCTATGTGAATCTTTGTCTTCTAAACGTGACAACACATTGTTTACAGAAACGTGTCATTAGAAACACAGTGCTTTAATAGCGACCTTGTGATTAAAGGAGAGCATACGACTGTGAGTGTGTGTGTGTGTGTGTGTGTGTGTGTGTGTGTGTGTGTGTGTGTGTGTCTGTGTCTGTGTCTGTGTCTGTGTGTGTGTGTGTGTGTGTGTGTGTGTGTGTGTGTGTGTGTCTGCGTGTGTGTGAACTCATACACATCATCCCCTGTTTCAGGGCACAGATTCAGTTTTGCTTGACTTAATTAAGGGCATGTATAGGAGCTAAGAAAACAGATTTCATGTGTTCTGCAAACCCGAGAGCCAATACAGGAAAAATTATCTTCAGCACTCACCTTCCTTGTTTGGAACGAGTTTCCTGTGCATATAAACTTGTTATGTGCATATGTCCTTGTTTTGGATTCCTTGCAAATACAGTGCCTTCAGCCACTAGTAATACCTCTTAACTTCTTCCACATTTTGTTGTGTTACAGCCTTAATTCAAAATTGATTAAATATTTTTTTTCCTCACCCATCTACAAACAATAATCCATAATGACAAAGTGAAAAGTGTTTATCTCATGTAGAGAATATTTCACAACCCTGCGTCAATACATTTAGAATCACCTTTGGCAGCGATTTGCAGCTTTGAGTGTTTCTGGGTATGTCTCTAAGAGCTTTCCACACCTGAATTGTGCAACATTTGCACATCATTATTTTCAACATTCTTCAAGCTCTGTAAAATTGGTTGTTGATCATTGCCAGACAACCATTTTCAGGTCTTGCTATAGATTTTCAAGTAGATTTAAGTCAAAACTGTAACTAGGCCACTCAGGAACATTCACAGTCTTCTTGGTAAGGAACTCCATTGTAGTTTTGGCCTTGTGTTTTAGGTTATTGTCCTGCTGAAATGTCAATTCATCTCCCAGTGTCTGGTGGAAAGTAGCCTGAACAAGGTTATCCTCTAGGATTTTGCCGTGCTTAGCTCCATTCTGTTTATTTTTGATCGCGAAAAACTCCCCAGCCCTTAACAATTATAAGCATACCCATAACATGATGCAGCCACCACTATGCTTGAAAATAGATAGAGTGGTACTCAGTAATGTTTTGTATTGGATTTGCCCCAAACATAACACTTTGTATTCAGGACAAAAAATGTATTGCTTTGCCACGTCTTTTGCAGTATTACTTTAGTGCCTTGTTGAAAACAGGATGCACGTTTTGGAATATTTTTTAGTCTGTACAGGCTTCCTTCTTTTCAGACTGTCAATTAGGTTAGTACTGTGGAGTAACTACAATGTTGTTGATCCATCCTCAGTTTTCTCCTATCACAGCCATTAAACTCTGTACCTGTTTTACAGTCACCATTGGCCTCATGGTGAAATCCCTGAGTGGTTTCCTTTCTCTCCAGCAACTGAGTTAGGAAGGACAACCGGTATCTTTGTAGTGACTGGGTGTATTGATACACCATCCAAATTGTAATTAATAACTTCACCATGCTCAAAGGGATATTCAATGTCTGCTTTTTTTACCCATCTACCAATATGTGCCCTTCTTTGCAAAGCATTGGAAAACCTCCCTGGACATCTGTGTTTGAAATTCACAGCCCGACTGAGGGATCTTACAGATAACTGTATGTGTGAGCTACAGAGATGAGGCATTCATTTAAAAATCATGTTAAACACTATTATTGCACACAGAGTTCATGCAACTTATTATGTGACCTGTTAAGTAAATGTTTACTCCTGAACTTATTTAGGCTTGCCATAACAAAGGGGTTGAATACTTATTGACTCACGACATTTAAGTTTTAAATGTTTTATTAAAAGGTAAAAATGTCACACTTTTGACATTATGGGGTATTGTGTATAGGACAGTGACAAGAAAACTCACCATTTTAAATTCAGGATGTAACACAACAAAATGTGGAAAAAGTCAAGGGGTGTGAATACTTTCTGAAGGCACTGAACTAAGCCTTTTGTGTGTGTGTGTGTGTGTGTGTGTGTGTGTGTGTGTGTGTGTGTGTGTGTGTGTGTGTGTGTGTGTGTGTGTGTGTGTGTGTGTGTGTGTGTGCGTGAGGACCTATAGTGGAGCAGCATGGCACTGAGGCCCCCACTCAGAAGAAGCCGATCACAGATGTCAGGATCTGGATATTGTCCAAAGATCAGGCCACAAGGCAGTTCCAGATCGAGCTCAAATCCAAGATGAAGACCAACAACTGTCCCGAGGAACCTAAGACCCAGCTGCCCATCAAGGTCAGGAAAAACCTGTCTTTGTTCACATCTGCTATTCGAGAGATACAGTTCAGAAACGTAATGAGCATTAGTATTCCAGAACTACATAGTTTAGCTTTAAGGGTTTTGGTAGGGTTAACTAATTCTAGAACTGTGTCAGGAGCCTCCCTTCCTCCCTAAACGTGCTGCTGTGTAAATTGATTACAGTTTAGAAAGTGGTATTTGTAATTCAACTCTCCGTAGTTGATTGAATACTGGCCTTAATGCAGAGGTCAGTGGTGTCCCTGGTCGGCATGGTATTTGTAATTCAACTCTCCGTAGTTTATTGAATCCTGGCCTTAATGCAGAGGTCAGTGGTGTCCCTGGTCGGCATGGTATTTGTAATTCAACTCTCCGTAGTTTATTGAATACTGGCCTTAATGCAGAGGTCAGTGGTGACCCTGGTCGGCATGGTATTTGTAATTCAACTCTCCGTAGTTGATTGAATACTGGCCTTAATGCAGAGGTCAGTGGTATCCCTGGTCGGCATGGTATTTGTAATTCAACTCTCCGTAGTTTATTAAAAACTGGCCTTAATGCAGAGGTCAGTGGTGACCCTGGTCGGCATGGTATTTGGTACGGCAGTGCCCTCGCCTGGACGCACGCTCACACAGATTGTTATTTATTCAAATAAAAGATTCTGATTAATTTGGCCCTATTTCTTTTAATACTGCAATTGGTATAACTGTTGCGAAATTCCGTCAAAAATAGACAGCATTTTGACCATCAATACATTTCTATTCCAAAGTAGAAATACCAGAGCCGAGTTGTGGGTTTGCAGAGGGACAACTAATCTGAAGATTCACTATTTTTACAGCCTGGGGTTTGCTGGAATGGTTAAAGATGGGTTTTCTGTTTCCGTGAGTTTTCAGAGTATGAGGTAGATAGTGAGATCATCATTTTCTCCAACTAGAGATTAGAAGACTTAAGTTTAGAGGAGCCTGCTTTTTCTACATTGTCCTTCCCTCAACAGAATGTGTTAGAACTACGTATCATATGGTATTGTAAGATTCAAATAAAATCGCTGGCAGGCCATGCCCCACTCCTCCCAGGCCAAGCCATCAGAGGACCCACTTTGACCCACTATGATGCTTGTCAGATACACTACTGTACAATATAGAACAAACCTTCAGCCCTCAGCTCTGTTACGCTGGGCACCTGTCATACAAACCTTCAGCCCTCAGCTCTGTTACGCTGGGCACCTGTCACACAAAACCTCAGCCCTCAGCTCTGTTACGCTGGGCACCTGTCATACAAACCTACAGCCCTCAACTCTGTTACGCTGGGCACCTGTCAAACAAACCTTCAGCCCTCAGCTCTGTTACGCTGGGCACCTGTCATACAAACCTTCAGCCCTCAGCTCTGTTACGCTGGGCACCTGTCATACAAACCTTCAGCCCTCAGCTCTGTTACGCTGGGCACCTGTCACACAAAACCTCAGCCCTCAGCTCTGTTACGCTGGGCACCTGTCATACAAACCTACAGCCCTCAACTCTGTTACGCTGGGCACCTGTCATACAAACCTTCAGCCCTCAGCTCTGTTACGCTGGGCACCTGTCATACAAACCTTCAGCCCTCAGCTCTGTTACGCTGGGCACCTGTCATACAAAACCTCAGCCCTCAGCTCTGTTACGCTGGGTACCTGTCAAACAAACCCTCAGCCCTCAGCTCTGTTACGCTGGGCACATGTCATACAAAGCCTCAGCCCTCAGCTCTGTTACGCTGGGCACCTGTCATACAAACCCTCAGCCCTCAGCTCTGTTACGCTGGGTACCTGTCATACAAACCCTCAGCCCTCACCTCTGTTAAGCTGGGAACCTGTCATACAAACCCTCAGCCCTCAGCTCTGTTGCGCTGGGCACCTGTCATACAAACCTTCAGCCCTCACCTCTGTTACGCTGGGCACCTGTCATACAAACTCTCAGCCATCAGCTCTGTTACGCTGTGCACCTGTCATACAAACCTTCAGCCCTCAGCTCTGTTACGCTGGGCACCTGACATACAAACCTTCAGCCCTCAGCTCTGTTACGCTGGGCACCTGTCATACAAACCTTCAGCCCTCAGCTCTGTTACGCTGGGTACCTGTCATACAAACCCTCAGCCCTCAGCTCTGTTACTCTGGGCTTCTGTCATACAAACCTTCAGCCCTCAGCTCTGTTACGCTGGGCTTCTGTCATACAAACCCTCAGCCCTCAGCTCTGTTACGTTGGTCACCTGTCATACAAACCTTCAGCCCTCAGCTCTGTTACGCTGGGCTTCTGTCATACAAACCTTCGGCCCTCAGCTCTGTTACGCTGGGTACCTGTCATACAAACCTTCAGCCCTCAGCTCTGTTACGCTGGGCACCTGTCATACAAACCTTCAGCCCTCAGTTCTGTTACGCTGGGCACCTGTCATACAAACCCTCAGCCCTCAGGTCGGTTACGCTGGGTACCTGTCATACAAACCCTCAGCCCTCAGCTCTGTTACGCTGGGCACCTGTCATACAAACCTTCAGCCCTCAGCTCTGTTACGCTGGGCACCTGTCATACAAACCTTAAGCCATCAGCTCTGTTACGCTGGGCACCTGTCATACAAACCCTCAGCCCTCAGCTCTGTTACGCTGGGCACCTGTCATACAAACCCTCAGCCCTCAGGTCGGTTACGCTGGGTACCTGTCATACAAACCCTCAGCCCTCAGCTCTGTTACGCTGGGCACCTGACATACAAACCCTCAGCCCTCAGCTCGGTTACGCTGGGCTTCTGTCATACAAACCTTCAGCCCTCAGCTCTGTTACGCTGGGCACCTGTCATAAAAACCTTCAGCCCTCAGCTCTGTTAAACTGGAATTCTGTCATAAAAACCATCAGCCCTCAGCTCTGTTATGCTGGGCTTCTGTCATACAAACCTTCAGCCCTCAGCTCTGTTACGCTGGGCACCTGTCATACAAAACCTCAGCCCTCAGCTCTGTTACGCTGGGCACCTGTCATACAAACCTTCATCCCTCAGCTCTGTTACGCTGGGCACCTGTCATACAAACCTTCAGCCCCCAGCTCTGTTACGCTGGGTACCTGTCATACAATCCCTCAGCCCTCAGCTCTGTTACGCTGGGACCCTGTCATACAAACCTTCAGCCCTCAGCTCTGTTACGCTGGGCACCTGCAATACAAACCTTCAGCCCTCAACTCTGTTACCCTGGGAACCTGTCATACAAACCTACAGCCCTCAGCTCTGTTACGCTGGGAACCTGTCATAAAAAACTTCAACCCTCAGCTCTGTTATCCTGGGCACTTGTCATACAAACCTTCAGCCCTCAGCTCTGTTACGCTGGGCACCTGTCATACAAATCCTCAGCCCTCAGCTCTGTTACGCTGGGCACCTGTCATACAAACTTTCAGCCCGCAGCTCTGTTACGCTGGGCTCCTGTCATACAAACCTTCAGCCCTCAGTTCTGTTACGCTGGGCACCTGTCATACAAACCTTCAGCCCTCAGCTCTGTTACGCTGGGCACCTGTCATACAAACCCTCAGCCCTCAACTCTGTTACGCTGGGCACCTGTCATACAAACCTTCAGCCCTCAGCTCTGTTACGCTGGGCACCTGTCATACAAACCTTCAGCCCTCAGCTCTGTTACGCTGGGCACCTGTCATACAAACCCTCAGCCATCAGCTCTGTTACGCTGAGCACCTGTCATACAAAGCCTCAGCCCTCAGCTCTGTTACGCTGGGCACCTGTCATACAAACTCTCAGCCCTTAGCTCTGTTACGCTGGGTACATGTCATACAAACCTTCAGCCCTCAGCTCTGTTACGCTGGGCACCTGTCATACAAACCTTCAGCCCTCAGCTCTGTTACGCTGGGTACATGTCATACAAACCTTCAGCCCTCAGCTCTGTTACGCTGGGCACCTGTCATACAAACCTTCAGCCCTCAGCTCTGTTACGCTGGGTACATTTCATACAAACTTTCATCCCTCAGCTCTGTTACGCTGGGCACCTGTCATACAAACCTTCAGCCCTCAGGTCTGTTAAGCTGGGTACCTGTCATACAAACCTTCAGCTCTCAGCTCTGTTACGCTGGGCACCTGTCATAAAAACCTTCAGCCCTCATCTCTGTTAAGCTGGGCACCTGTCATACAAACCTTCAGCCCTCAGCTCTGTTACGCTGGGCACCTGTCATACAATCCTTCAGCCCTCAGCTCTGTAAAGCTGGGAACCTGTCATACAAACCTTCAGCCCTCAGCTCTGTTACGCTGGGCACCTGTCATACAAACCCTCTGCCATCAGCTCTGTTACGCTGGGCACCTGTCATACAAACCCTCAGCCCTCAGCTCTGTTACGCTGGGCACCTGTCATACAAACTCTCAGCCCTTAGCTCTGTTACGTTGGTCACCTGTCATACAAACCTTCAGTCCTCAGCTCTGTTACGCTGGGCACCTGTCATACAAACCTTCTGCACTCAGCTCTGTTACGCTGGGTACATGTCATACAAACCTTCAGCCCTCAGCTCTGTTACGCTGGGCACCTGTCATACAAACCTTCAGCCCTCAGCTCTGTTACGCTGGGTACATGTCATACAAACCTTCATCCCTCAGCTCTGTTACGCTGGGCACCTGTCATACAAACCTTCAGCCCTCAGGTCTGTTAAACTGGGTACCTGTCATACAAACCTTCAGCCCTCAGCTCTGTTACGCTGGGCACCTGTCATACAAACCTTCAGCCCTCAGCTCTGTTACGCTGGGCACAAGCCATACAAACCCTCAGCCCTCAGCTCTGTTACGCTGGGCACCTGTCATACAAAACCTCAGCCCTCAGCTCTGTTACGCTGGGCTTCTGTCATACAAACCTTCAGCCCACATTTCTGTTACGCTGGGCACCTGTCATACAAACCTTCAGCCCTCAGCTCTGTTACGCTGGGCAACTGTCATACAAACCTTCAGCCCCCAGCTCTGTTACGCTGGGCACCTGTCATACAATCCCTCAGCCCTCAGCTCTGTTACGCTGGGCACCTGTCATACAAACCTTCAGCACTCAGCTTGTTACGCTGGGTACATGTCATACAAACCTTCAGCCCTCAGCTCTGTTACGCTGGGCACCTGTCATACAAACCTTCAGCCCTCAGCTCTGTTACGCTGGGTACATGTCATACAAACCTTCATCCCTCAGCTCTGTTACGCTGGGCACCTGTCATACAAACCTTCAGCCCTCAGGTCTGTTAAGCTGGGTACCTGTCATACAAACCTTCAGCTCTCAGCTCTGTTACGCCGGGCACCTGTCATACAAACTCTCAGCCATCAGCTCTGTTACGCTGGGAACCTGTCATACAAACCTTCAGCCCTCAGCTCTGTTACGCTGGGCACCTGTCATACAAACTCTCAGCCATCAGCTCTGTTACGCTGGGCACCTGTCATACAAACCTTCAGCCCTCAGCTCGGTTACGCTGGGAACCTGTCATACAAACCCTCAGCCCTCAGCTCTGTTGCGCTGGGCACCTGTCATACAAACTCTCAGCCATCAGCTCTGTTACGCTGTGCACCTGTCATACAAACCTTCAGCCCTCAGCTCTGTTACGCTGGGCACCTGACATACAAACCTTCAGCCCTCAGCTCTGTTACGCTGGGCACCTGTCATACAAACCTTCAGCCCTCAGCTCTGTTACGCTGGGTACCTGTCATACAAACCCTCAGCCCTCAGCTCTGTTACTCTGGGCTTCTGTCATACAAACCTTCAGCCCTCAGCTCTGTTACGCTGGGCTTCTGTCATACAAACCTTCGGCCCTCAGCTCTGTTACGCTGGGTACCTGTCATACAAACCTTCAGCCCTCAGCTCTGTTACGCTGGGCACCTGTCATACAAACCTTCAGCCCTCAGTTCTGTTACGCTGGGCACCTGTCATACAAACCCTCAGCCCTCAGGTCGGTTACGCTGGGTACCTGTCATACAAACCCTCAGCCCTCAGCTCTGTTACGCTGGGCACCTGTCATACAAACCTTCAGCCCTCAGCTCTGTTACGCTGGGCACCTGTCATACAAACCTTCAGCCATCAGCTCTGTTACGCTGGGCACCTGTCATACAAACCCTCAGCCCTCAGCTCTGTTACGCTGGGCACCTGTCATACAAACCCTCAGCCCTCAGGTCGGTTACGCTGGGTCCCTGTCATACAAACCCTCAGCCCTCAGCTCTGTTACGCTGGGCACCTGACATACAAACCCTCAGCCCTCAGCTCGGTTACGCTGGGCTTCTGTCATACAAACCTTCAGCCCTCAGCTCTGTTACGCTGGGCACCTGTCATAAAAACGTTCAGCCCTCAGCTCTGTTAAACTGGAATTCTGTCATAAAAACCATCAGCCCTCAGCTCTGTTACGCTGGGCTTCTGTCATACAAACCTTCAGCCCTCAGCTCTGTTACGCTGGGCACCTGTCATACAAAACCTCAGCCCTCAGCTCTGTTACGCTGGGCACCTGTCATACAAACCTTCATCCCTCAGCTCTGTTACGCTGGGCACCTGTCATACAAACCTTCAGCCCCCAGCTCTGTTACGCTGGGTACCTGTCATACAATCCCTCATCCCTCAGCTCTGTTACGCTGGGCTCCTGTCATACAATCCTTCAGCCCTCAGCTCTGTTACGCTGGGCACCTGTCATACAAACCTTCAGCCCTCAGCTCTGTTACGCTGGGCACCTGTCATACAAACCCTCAGCCCTCAGCTTTGTTACGCTGGGCACCTGTCATACAAACCCTCAGCCCTCAACTCTGTTACGCTGGGCACCTGTCATACAAACCTTCAGCCCTCAGCTCTGTTACGCTGGGCACCTGTCATACAAACCTTCAGCCCTCAGCTCTGTTACGCTGGGCACCTGTCATACAAACCCTCAGCCATCAGCTCTGTTACGCTGAGCACCTGTCATACAAAGCCTCAGCCCTCAGCTCTGTTACGCTGGGCACCTGTCATACAAACTCTCAGCCCTTAGCTCTGTTACGCTGGGTACATGTTATACAAACCTTCAGCCCTCAGCTCTGTTACGCTGGGCACCTGTCATACAAACCTTCAGCCCTCAGCTCTGTTACGCTGGGCACCTGTCATAAAAACGTTCAGCCCTCAGCTCTGTTAAACTGGAATTCTGTCATAAAAACCATCAGCCCTCAGCTCTGTTACGCTGGGCTTCTGTCATACAAACCTTCAGCCCTCAGCTCTGTTACGCTGGGCACCTGTCATACAAAACCTCAGCCCTCAGCTCTGTTACGCTGGGCACCTGTCATACAAACCTTCATCCCTCAGCTCTGTTACGCTGGGCACCTGTCATACAAACCTTCAGCCCCCAGCTCTGTTACGCTGGGTACCTGTCATACAATCCCTCAGCCCTCAGCTCTGTTACGCTGGGCACCTGTCATACAATCCTTCAGCCCTCAGCTCTGTTACGCTGGGCACCTGTCATACAAACCTTCAGCCCTCAGCTCTGTTACGCTGGGCACCTGTCATACAAACCTTCAGCCCTCAGCTCTGTTACCCTGGGAACCTGTCATACAAATCCTCAGCCCTCAGCTCTGTTACGCTGGGCACCTGTCATACAAACTTTCAGCCCGCAGCTCTGTTACGCTGGGCTCCTGTCATACAAACCTTCAGCCCTCAGCTCTGTTACGCTGGGCACCTGTCATACAAACCTTCAGCCCTCAGCTCTGTTACGCTGGGCACCTGTCATACAAACCCTCAGCCCTCAGCTTTGTTACGCTGGGCACCTGTCATACAAACCCTCAGCCCTCAACTCTGTTACGCTGGGCACCTGTCATACAAACCTTCAGCCCTCAGCTCTGTTACGCTGGGCACCTGTCATACAAACCTTCAGCCCTCAGCTCTGTTACGCTGGGCACCTGTCATACAAACCCTCAGCCATCAGCTCTGTTACGCTGAGCACCTGTCATACAAAGCCTCAGCCCTCAGCTCTGTTACGCTGGGCACCTGTCATACAAACTCTCAGCCCTTAGCTCTGTTACGCTGGGTACATGTTATACAAACCTTCAGCCCTCAGCTCTGTTACGCTGGGCACCTGTCATACAAACCTTCAGCCCTCATCTCTGTTACGCTGGGCACCTGTCATACAAACCTTCAGCCCTCAGCTCTGTTACGCTGGGCACCTGTCATACAAACCCTCTGCCATCAGCTCTGTTACGCTGGGCACCTGTCATACAAACCCTCAGCCCTCAGCTCTGTTACGCTGGGCACCTGTCATACAAACTCTCAGCCCTTAGCTCTGTTACGTTGGTCACCTGTCATACAAACCTTCAGTCCTCAGCTCTGTTACGCTGGGCACCTGTCATACAAACCTTCTGCACTCAGCTCTGTTACGCTGGGTACATGTCATACAAACCTTCAGCCCTCAGCTCTGTTACGCTGGGCACCTGTCATACAAACCTTCAGCCCTCAGCTCTGTTACGCTGGGTACATGTCATACAAACCTTCATCCCTCAGCTCTGTTACGCTGGGCACCTGTCATACAAACCTTCAGCCCTCAGGTCTGTTAAACTGGGTACCTGTCATACAAACCTTCAGCCCTCAGCTCTGTTACGCTGGGCACCTGTCATACAAACCTTCAGCCCTCAGCTCTGTTACGCTGGGCACAAGCCATACAAACCCTCAGCCCTCAGCTCTGTTACGCTGGGCACCTGTCATACAAAACCTCAGCCCTCAGCTCTGTTACGCTGGGCTTCTGTCATACAAACCTTCAGCCCACATTTCTGTTACGCTGGGCACCTGTCATACAAACCTTCAGCCCTCAGCTCTGTTACGCTGGGCAACTGTCATACAAACCTTCAGCCCCCAGCTCTGTTACGCTGGGCACCTGTCATACAATCCCTCAGCCCTCAGCTCTGTTACGCTGGGCACCTGTCATACAAACCTTCAGCACTCAGCTCTGTTACGCTGGGTACATGTCATACAAACCTTCAGCCCTCAGCTCTGTTACGCTGGGCACCTGTCATACAAACCTTCAGCCCTCAGCTCTGTTACGCTGGGTACATGTCATACAAACCTTCATCCCTCAGCTCTGTTACGCTGGGCACCTGTCATACAAACCTTCAGCCCTCAGGTCTGTTAAGCTGGGTACCTGTCATACAAACCTTCAGCTCTCAGCTCTGTTACGCCGGGCACCTGTCATACAAACTCTCAGCCATCAGCTCTGTTACGCTGGGAACCTGTCATACAAACCTTCAGCCCTCAGCTCTGTTACGCTGGGCACCTGTCATACAAACTCTCAGCCATCAGCTCTGTTACGCTGGGCACCTGTCATACAAACCTTCAGCCCTCAGCTCGGTTACGCTGGGAACCTGTCATACAAACCCTCAGCCCTCAGCTCTGTTGCGCTGGGCACCTGTCATACAAACTCTCAGCCATCAGCTCTGTTACGCTGTGCACCTGTCATACAAACCTTCAGCCCTCAGCTCTGTTACGCTGGGCACCTGACATACAAACCTTCAGCCCTCAGCTCTGTTACGCTGGGCACCTGTCATACAAACCTTCAGCCCTCAGCTCTGTTACGCTGGGTACCTGTCATACAAACCCTCAGCCCTCAGCTCTGTTACTCTGGGCTTCTGTCATACAAACCTTCAGCCCTCAGCTCTGTTACGCTGGGCTTCTGTCATACAAACCTTCGGCCCTCAGCTCTGTTACGCTGGGTACCTGTCATACAAACCTTCAGCCCTCAGCTCTGTTACGCTGGGCACCTGTCATACAAACCTTCAGCCCTCAGTTCTGTTACGCTGGGCACCTGTCATACAAACCCTCAGCCCTCAGGTCGGTTACGCTGGGTACCTGTCATACAAACCCTCAGCCCTCAGCTCTGTTACGCTGGGCACCTGTCATACAAACCTTCAGCCCTCAGCTCTGTTACGCTGGGCACCTGTCATACAAACCTTCAGCCATCAGCTCTGTTACGCTGGGCACCTGTCATACAAACCCTCAGCCCTCAGCTCTGTTACGCTGGGCACCTGTCATACAAACCCTCAGCCCTCAGGTCGGTTACGCTGGGTCCCTGTCATACAAACCCTCAGCCCTCAGCTCTGTTACGCTGGGCACCTGACATACAAACCCTCAGCCCTCAGCTCGGTTACGCTGGGCTTCTGTCATACAAACCTTCAGCCCTCAGCTCTGTTACGCTGGGCACCTGTCATAAAAACGTTCAGCCCTCAGCTCTGTTAAACTGGAATTCTGTCATAAAAACCATCAGCCCTCAGCTCTGTTACGCTGGGCTTCTGTCATACAAACCTTCAGCCCTCAGCTCTGTTACGCTGGGCACCTGTCATACAAAACCTCAGCCCTCAGCTCTGTTACGCTGGGCACCTGTCATACAAACCTTCATCCCTCAGCTCTGTTACGCTGGGCACCTGTCATACAAACCTTCAGCCCCCAGCTCTGTTACGCTGGGTACCTGTCATACAATCCCTCAT
Organism: Salvelinus fontinalis; assembly: GCF_029448725.1. Taxonomy (NCBI): domain Eukaryota; kingdom Metazoa; phylum Chordata; class Actinopteri; order Salmoniformes; family Salmonidae; genus Salvelinus; species Salvelinus fontinalis. The sequence continues at coordinate 9,974,689 of NC_074687.1, forward strand.
CCCTCAGCTCTGTTACGCTGGGCTCCTGTCATACAATCCTTCAGCCCTCAGCTCTGTTACGCTGGGCACCTGTCATACAAACCTTCAGCCCTCAGCTCTGTTACGCTGGGCACCTGTCATACAAACCCTCAGCCCTCAGCTTTGTTACGCTGGGCACCTGTCATACAAACCCTCAGCCCTCAACTCTGTTACGCTGGGCACCTGTCATACAAACCTTCAGCCCTCAGCTCTGTTACGCTGGGCACCTGTCATACAAACCTTCAGCCCTCAGCTCTGTTACGCTGGGCACCTGTCATACAAACCCTCAGCCATCAGCTCTGTTACGCTGAGCACCTGTCATACAAAGCCTCAGCCCTCAGCTCTGTTACGCTGGGCACCTGTCATACAAACTCTCAGCCCTTAGCTCTGTTACGCTGGGTACATGTTATACAAACCTTCAGCCCTCAGCTCTGTTACGCTGGGCACCTGTCATACAAACCTTCAGCCCTCAGCTCTGTTACGCTGGGCACCTGTCATAAAAACGTTCAGCCCTCAGCTCTGTTAAACTGGAATTCTGTCATAAAAACCATCAGCCCTCAGCTCTGTTACGCTGGGCTTCTGTCATACAAACCTTCAGCCCTCAGCTCTGTTACGCTGGGCACCTGTCATACAAAACCTCAGCCCTCAGCTCTGTTACGCTGGGCACCTGTCATACAAACCTTCATCCCTCAGCTCTGTTACGCTGGGCACCTGTCATACAAACCTTCAGCCCCCAGCTCTGTTACGCTGGGTACCTGTCATACAATCCCTCAGCCCTCAGCTCTGTTACGCTGGGCACCTGTCATACAATCCTTCAGCCCTCAGCTCTGTTACGCTGGGCACCTGTCATACAAACCTTCAGCCCTCAGCTCTGTTACGCTGGGCACCTGTCATACAAACCTTCAGCCCTCAGCTCTGTTACCCTGGGAACCTGTCATACAAATCCTCAGCCCTCAGCTCTGTTACGCTGGGCACCTGTCATACAAACTTTCAGCCCGCAGCTCTGTTACGCTGGGCTCCTGTCATACAAACCTTCAGCCCTCAGCTCTGTTACGCTGGGCACCTGTCATACAAACCTTCAGCCCTCAGCTCTGTTACGCTGGGCACCTGTCATACAAACCCTCAGCCCTCAGCTTTGTTACGCTGGGCACCTGTCATACAAACCCTCAGCCCTCAACTCTGTTACGCTGGGCACCTGTCATACAAACCTTCAGCCCTCAGCTCTGTTACGCTGGGCACCTGTCATACAAACCTTCAGCCCTCAGCTCTGTTACGCTGGGCACCTGTCATACAAACCCTCAGCCATCAGCTCTGTTACGCTGGGCACCTGTCATACAAACCTTCAGCCCTCAGCTCTGTTACGCTGGGCACCTGTCATACAAACCTTCAGCCATCAGCTCTGTTACGCTGGGCACCTGTCATACAAACCCTCAGCCCTCAGCTCTGTTACGCTGGGCACCTGTCATACAAACCCTCAGCCCTCAGGTCGGTTACGCTGGGTCCCTGTCATACAAACCCTCAGCCCTCAGCTCTGTTACGCTGGGCACCTGACATACAAACCCTCAGCCCTCAGCTCGGTTACGCTGGGCTTCTGTCATACAAACCTTCAGCCCTCAGCTCTGTTACGCTGGGCACCTGCCATAAAAACGTTCAGCCCTCAGCTCTGTTAAACTGGAATTCTGTCATAAAAACCATCAGCCCTCAGCTCTGTTACGCTGGGCTTCTGTCATACAAACCTTCAGCCCTCAGCTCTGTTACGCTGGGCACCTGTCATACAAAACCTCAGCCCTCAGCTCTGTTACGCTGGGCACCTGTCATACAAACCTTCATCCCTCAGCTCTGTTACGCTGGGCACCTGTCATACAAACCTTCAGCCCCCAGCTCTGTTACGCTGGGTACCTGTCATACAATCCCTCATCCCTCAGCTCTGTTACGCTGGGCTCCTGTCATACAATCCTTCAGCCCTCAGCTCTGTTACGCTGGGCACCTGTCATACAAACCTTCAGCCCTCAGCTCTGTTACGCTGGGCACCTGTCATACAAACCTTCAGCCCTCAGCTCTGTTACCCTGGGAACCTGTCATACAAATCCTCAGCCCTCAGCTCTGTTACGCTGGGCACCTGTCATACAAACTTTCAGCCCGCAGCTCTGTTACGCTGGGCTCCTGTCATACAAACCTTCAGCCCTCAGCTCTGTTACGCTGGGCACCTGTCATACAAACCTTCAGCCCTCAGCTCTGTTACGCTGGGCACCTGTCATACAAACCCTCAGCCCTCAGCTTTGTTACGCTGGGCACCTGTCATACAAACCCTCAGCCCTCAACTCTGTTACGCTGGGCACCTGTCATACAAACCTTCAGCCCTCAGCTCTGTTACGCTGGGCACCTGTCATACAAACCTTCAGCCCTCAGCTCTGTTACGCTGGGCACCTGTCATACAAACCCTCAGCCATCAGCTCTGTTACGCTGAGCACCTGTCATACAAAGCCTCAGCCCTCAGCTCTGTTACGCTGGGCACCTGTCATACAAACTCTCAGCCCTTAGCTCTGTTACGCTGGGTACATGTTATACAAACCTTCAGCCCTCAGCTCTGTTACGCTGGGCACCTGTCATACAAACCTTCAGCCCTCAGCTCTGTTACGCTGGGCACCTGTCATAAAAACGTTCAGCCCTCAGCTCTGTTAAACTGGAATTCTGTCATAAAAACCATCAGCCCTCAGCTCTGTTACGCTGGGCTTCTGTCATACAAACCTTCAGCCCTCAGCTCTGTTACGCTGGGCACCTGTCATACAAAACCTCAGCCCTCAGCTCTGTTACGCTGGGCACCTGTCATACAAACCTTCATCCCTCAGCTCTGTTACGCTGGGCACCTGTCATACAAACCTTCAGCCCCCAGCTCTGTTACGCTGGGTACCTGTCATACAATCCCTCAGCCCTCAGCTCTGTTACGCTGGGCACCTGTCATACAATCCTTCAGCCCTCAGCTCTGTTACGCTGGGCACCTGTCATACAAACCTTCAGCCCTCAGCTCTGTTACGCTGGGCACCTGTCATACAAACCTTCAGCCCTCAGCTCTGTTACCCTGGGAACCTGTCATACAAATCCTCAGCCCTCAGCTCTGTTACGCTGGGCACCTGTCATACAAACTTTCAGCCCGCAGCTCTGTTACGCTGGGCTCCTGTCATACAAACCTTCAGCCCTCAGCTCTGTTACGCTGGGCACCTGTCATACAAACCTTCAGCCCTCAGCTCTGTTACGCTGGGCACCTGTCATACAAACCCTCAGCCCTCAGCTTTGTTACGCTGGGCACCTGTCATACAAACCCTCAGCCCTCAACTCTGTTACGCTGGGCACCTGTCATACAAACCTTCAGCCCTCAGCTCTGTTACGCTGGGCACCTGTCATACAAACCTTCAGCCCTCAGCTCTGTTACGCTGGGCACCTGTCATACAAACCCTCAGCCATCAGCTCTGTTACGCTGAGCACCTGTCATACAAAGCCTCAGCCCTCAGCTCTGTTACGCTGGGCACCTGTCATACAAACTCTCAGCCCTTAGCTCTGTTACGCTGGGTACATGTTATACAAACCTTCAGCCCTCAGCTCTGTTACGCTGGGCACCTGTCATACAAACCTTCAGCCCTCATCTCTGTTACGCTGGGCACCTGTCATACAAACCTTCAGCCCTCAGCTCTGTTACGCTGGGCACCTGTCATACAATCCTTCAGCCCTCAGCTCTGTTACGCTGGGAACCTGTCATACAAACGTTCAGCCCTCAGCTCTGTTACGCTGGGCACCTGTCATACAAACCCTCAGCCATCAGCTCTGTTACGCTGGGCACCTGTCATACAAACCCTCAGCCCTCAGCTCTGTTACGCTGGGCACCTGTCATACAAACTCTCAGCCCTTAGCTCTGTTACGTTGGTCACCTGTCATACAAACCTTCAGTCCTCAGCTCTGTTACGCTGGGCACCTGTCATACAAACCTTCAGCACTCAGCTCTGTTACGCTGGGTACATGTCATACAAACCTTCAGCCCTCAGCTCTGTTACGCTGGGCACCTGTCATACAAACCTTCAGCCCTCAGCTCTGTTACGCTGGGTACATGTCATACAAACCTTCATCCCTCAGCTCTGTTACGCTGGGCACCTGTCATACAAACCTTCAGCCCTCAGGTCTGTTAAGCTGGGTACCTGTCATACAAACCTTCAGCTCTCAGCTCTGTTACGCTGGGCACCTGTCATAAAAACCTTCAGCCCTCAGCTCTGTTACGCTGGGCACCTGTCATACAATCCTTCAGCCCTCAGCTCTGTTACGCTGGGCACCTGTCATACAAACTCTCAGCCATCAGCTCTGTTACGCTGGGAACCTGTCATACAAACCTTCAGCCCTCAGCTCTGTTACGTTGGTCACCTGTCATACAAACCTTCAGCCTTCAGCTCTGTTACGCTGGGCACCTGTCATACAAACCTTCGGCCCTCAGCTCTGTTACGCTGGGCACCTGTTATACAAACCTTCAGCCCTCAGCTCTGTTACGCTGGGCACCTGTCATACAAACCTTCAGCCCTCAGCTCTGTTACGCTGGGCACAAGCCATACAAACCCTCAGCCCTCAGCTCTGTTACGCTGGGCACCTGTCATACAAAACCTCAGCCCTCAGCTCTGTTACGCTGGGCTTCTGTCATACAAACCTTCAGCCCACAGTTCTGTTACGCTGGGTACCTGTCATACAAACCCTCAGCACTCAGCTCTGTTACGCTGGGCAACTGTCATACAAACTTTCAGCCCCCAGCTCTGTTACGCTGGGCACCTGTCATACAATCCCTCAGCCCTCAGCTCTGTTACGCTGGGCACCTGTCATACAAACCTTCAGCACTCAGCTCTGTTACGCTGGGTACATGTCATACAAACCTTCAGCCCTCAGCTCTTTTACGCTGGGCACCTGTCATACAAACCTTCAGCCCTCAGCTCTGTTACGCTGGGTACATGTCATACAAACCTTCATCCCTCAGCTCTGTTACGCTGGGCACCTGTCATACAAACCTTCAGCCCTCAGGTCTGTTAAGCTGGGTACCTGTCATACAAACCTTCAGCTCTCAGCTCTGTTACGCTGGGCACCTGTCATAAAAACCTTCAGACCTCAGCTCTGTTACGCTGGGTACCTGTCATACAAACCTTCAGCCCTCAGCTCGGTTACGCTGGGCTTCTGTCATACTAACCCTCAGCCCTCAGCTCTGTTACGTTGGTCACCTGTCATACAAACCCTCAGCCCTCAGCTCTGTTACGCTGGGCACCTGTCATACAAACCTTCAGCCCTCAGCTCTGTTACGCTGGGCACCTGTCATACAAACCTTCAGCCCTCAGCGCTGTTACGCTGGGCACAAGTCATACAAACCCTCAGCCCTCAGCTCTGTTACGCTGGGCACCTGTCATACAAACCCTCAGCCCTCAGCTCTGTTACGCTGGGCACCTGACATACAAACCCTCAGCCCTCAGCTCGGTTACGCTGGGCTTCTGTCATACAAACCTTCAGCCCTCAGCTCTGTTACGCTGGGCACCTGTCATAAAAACGTTCAGCCCTCAGCTCTGTTAAACTGGAATTCTGTCATAAAAACCATCAGCCCTCAGCTCTGTTACGCTGGGCTTCTGTCATACAAACCTTCAGCCCTCAGCTCTGTTACGCTGGGCACCTGTCATACAAAACCTCAGCCCTCAGCTCTGTTACGCTGGGCACCTGTCATACAAACCTTCATCCCTCAGCTCTGTTACGCTGGGCACCTGTCATACAAACCTTCAGCCCCCAGCTCTGTTACGCTGGGTACCTGTCATACAATCCCTCATCCCTCAGCTCTGTTACGCTGGGCACCTGTCATACAATCCTTCAGCCCTCAGCTCTGTTACGCTGGGCACCTGTCATACAAACCTTCAGCCCTCAGCTCTGTTACGCTGGGCACCTGTCATACAAACCTTCAGCCCTCAGCTCTGTTACCCTGGGAACCTGTCATACAAATCCTCAGCCCTCAGCTCTGTTACGCTGGGCACCTGTCATACAAACTTTCAGCCCGCAGCTCTGTTACGCTGGGCTCCTGTCATACAAACCTTCAGCCCTCAGCTCTGTTACGCTGGGCACCTGTCATACAAACCTTCAGCCCTCAGCTCTGTTACGCTGGGCACCTGTCATACAAACCCTCAGCCCTCAGCTTTGTTACGCTGGGCACCTGTCATACAAACCCTCAGCCCTCAACTCTGTTACGCTGGGCACCTGTCATACAAACCTTCAGCCCTCAGCTCTGTTACGCTGGGCACCTGTCATACAAACCTTCAGCCCTCAGCTCTGTTACGCTGGGCACCTGTCATACAAACCCTCAGCCATCAGCTCTGTTACGCTGAGCACCTGTCATACAAAGCCTCAGCCCTCAGCTCTGTTACGCTGGGCACCTGTCATACAAACTCTCAGCCCTTAGCTCTGTTACGCTGGGTACATGTTATACAAACCTTCAGCCCTCAGCTCTGTTACGCTGGGCACCTGTCATACAAACCTTCAGCCCTCAGCTCTGTTACGCTGGGCACCTGTCATAAAAACGTTCAGCCCTCAGCTCTGTTAAACTGGAATTCTGTCATAAAAACCATCAGCCCTCAGCTCTGTTACGCTGGGCTTCTGTCATACAAACCTTCAGCCCTCAGCTCTGTTACGCTGGACACCTGTCATACAAAACCTCAGCCCTCAGCTCTGTTACGCTGGGCACCTGTCATACAAACCTTCATCCCTCAGCTCTGTTACGCTGGGCACCTGTCATACAAACCTTCAGCCCCCAGCTCTGTTACGCTGGGTACCTGTCATACAATCCCTCAGCCCTCAGCTCTGTTACGCTGGGCACCTGTCATACAATCCTTCAGCCCTCAGCTCTGTTACGCTGGGCACCTGTCATACAAACCTTCAGCCCTCAGCTCTGTTACGCTGGGCACCTGTCATACAAACCTTCAGCCCTCAGCTCTGTTACCCTGGGAACCTGTCATACAAATCCTCAGCCCTCAGCTCTGTTACGCTGGGCACCTGTCATACAAACTTTCAGCCCGCAGCTCTGTTACGCTGGGCTCCTGTCATACAAACCTTCAGCCCTCAGCTCTGTTACGCTGGGCACCTGTCATACAAACCTTCAGCCCTCAGCTCTGTTACGCTGGGCACCTGTCATACAAACCCTCAGCCCTCAGCTTTGTTACGCTGGGCACCTGTCATACAAACCCTCAGCCCTCAACTCTGTTACGCTGGGCACCTGTCATACAAACCTTCAGCCCTCAGCTCTGTTACGCTGGGCACCTGTCATACAAACCTTCAGCCCTCAGCTCTGTTACGCTGGGCACCTGTCATACAAACCCTCAGCCATCAGCTCTGTTACGCTGAGCACCTGTCATACAAAGCCTCAGCCCTCAGCTCTGTTACGCTGGGCACCTGTCATACAAACTCTCAGCCCTTAGCTCTGTTACGCTGGGTACATGTTATACAAACCTTCAGCCCTCAGCTCTGTTACGCTGGGCACCTGTCATACAAACCTTCAGCCCTCATCTATTTTACGCTGGGCACCTGTCATACAAACCTTCAGCCCTCAGCTCTGTTACGCTGGGCACCTGTCATACAATCCTTCAGCCCTCAGCTCTGTTACGCTGGGAACCTGTCATACAAACCTTCAGCCCTCAGCTCTGTTACGCTGGGCACCTGTCATACAAACCCTCAGCCATCAGCTCTGTTACGCTGGGCACCTGTCATACAAACCCTCAGCCCTCAGCTCTGTTACGCTGGGCACATGTCATACAAACTCTCAGCCCTTAGCTCTGTTACGTTGGTCACCTGTCATACAAACCTTCAGTCCTCAGCTCTGTTACGCTGGGCACCTGTCATACAAACCTTCAGCACTCAGCTCTGTTACGCTGGGTACATGTCATACAAACCTTCAGCCCTCAGCTCTGTTACGCTGGGCACCTGTCATACAAACCTTCAGCCCTCAGCTCTGTTACGCTGGGTACATGTCATACAAACCTTCATCCCTCAGCTCTGTTACGCTGGGCACCTGTCATACAAACCTTCAGCCCTCAGGTCTGTTAAGCTGGGTACCTGTCATACAAACCTTCAGCTCTCAGCTCTGTTACGCTGGGCACCTGTCATAAAAACCTTCAGCCCTCAGCTCTGTTACGCTGGGCACCTGTCATACAATCCTTCAGCCCTCAGCTCTGTTACGCTGGGCACCTGTCATACAAACTCTCAGCCATCAGCTCTGTTACGCTGGGAACCTGTCATACAAACCTTCAGCCCTCAGCTCTGTTACGCTGGGCACCTGTCATACAAACTCTCAGGCATCAGCTCTGTTACGCTGGGCACCTGTCATACAAACCTTCAGCCCTCAGCTCGGTTACGCTGGGCTTCTGTCATACTAACCCTCAGCCCTCAGCTCTGTTACGTTGGTCACCTGTCATACAAACCTTCAGCCTTCAGCTCTGTTACGCTGGGCACCTGTCATACAAACCTTCGGCCCTCAGCTCTGTTACGCTGGGCACCTGTTATACAAACCTTCAGCCCTCAGCTCTGTTACGCTGGGCACCTGTCATACAAACCTTCAGCCCTCAGCTCTGTTACGCTGGGCACAAGCCATACAAACCCTCAGCCCTCAGCTCTGTTACGCTGGGCACCTGTCATACAAAACCTCAGCCCTCAGCTCTGTTACGCTGGGCTTCTGTCATACAAACCTTCAGCCCACAGTTCTGTTACGCTGGGTACCTGTCATACAAACCCTCAGCACTCAGCTCTGTTACGCTGGGCAACTGTCATACAAACTTTCAGCCCCCAGCTCTGTTACGCTGGGCACCTGTCATACAATCCCTCAGCCCTCAGCTCTGTTACGCTGGGCACCTGTCATACAAACCTTCAGCACTCAGCTCTGTTACGCTGGGTACATGTCATACAAACCTTCAGCCCTCAGCTCTTTTACGCTGGGCACCTGTCATACAAACCTTCAGCCCTCAGGTCTGTTACGCTGGGTACATGTCATACAAACCTTCATCCCTCAGCTCTGTTACGCTGGGCACCTGTCATACAAACCTTCAGCCCTCAGGTCTGTTAAGCTGGGTACCTGTCATACAAACCTTCAGCTCTCAGCTCTGTTACGCTGGGCACCTGTCATAAAAACCTTCAGACCTCAGCTCTGTTACGCTGGGTACCTGTCATACAAACCTTCAGCCCTCAGCTCGGTTACGCTGGGCTTCTGTCATACTAACCCTCAGCCCTCAGCTCTGTTACGTTGGTCACCTGTCATACAAACCCTCAGCCCTCAGCTCTGTTACGCTGGGCACCTGTCATACAAACCTTCAGCCCTCAGCTCTGTTACGCTGGGCACCTGTCATACAAACCTTCAGCCCTCAGCGCTGTTACGCTGGGCACAAGTCATACAAACCCTCAGCCCTCAGCTCTGCTACGCTGGGCACCTGTCATACAAAACCTCAGCCCTCAGCTCTGTTACGCTGGGCTTCTGTCATACAAACCTTCAGCCCTCAGCTCTGTTACGCTGGGCACCTGTCATACAAACCTTCAGCCCTCAGCTCTGTTACGCTGGGCACAAGTCATACAAACCCTCAGCCCTCAGCTCTGTTACGCTGGGCACCTGTCATACAAAACCTCAGCCCTCAGCTCTGTTACGCTGAGCACCTGTCATACAAACCTTCAGCCCACAGCTCTGTTACGCTGAGCACCTGTCATACAAACCTTCAGCCCGCAGCTCTGTTACGCTTGGCACCTGTCATACAAACTTCAACCCCCAGCTCTGTTACGCTGGGCACCTGTCATACAATCCCTCAGCCCTCAGCTCTGTTACGCTGGGAACCTGTCATACAATCCTTCAGCCCTCAGCTCTGTTACGATGGGCACCTGTCATACAAACCTTCAGCCCTCAGCTCTGTTACGCTGGGCACCTGTCATACAAACCTTCAGCCCTCAGGTCTGTTAAGCTGGGCACATGTCATACAAACCTTCAGCTTTCATTTACATTACATTTAAGTCATTTAGCAGACGCTCTTATCCAGAGCGACTTACAAATTGGTGCATTCACCTTATGACATCCAGTGGAACAGCCACTTTACAATAGTGCATCTAGATCATTTTAAGGGGGGGGGGGGGGGGGGGCAGAAGGATTGCTTTATCCTAGGTATTCCTTGAAGAGGTGGGGTTTCAGGTGTCTCCGGAAGGTGGTGATTGACTCCGCTGTCCTGGCGTCGTGATGGAGTTTGTTCCACCATTGGGGTGCCAGAGCAGCGAACAGTTTTGACTGGGCTGAGCGGGAACTGTACTTCCTCAGTGGTAGGGAGGCGAGCAGGCCAGAGGTGGATGAACGCAGTGCCCTTGTTTGGGTGTAGGGCCTGATCAGAGCCTGAAGGTACTGAGGTGCCGTTCCCCTCACAGCTCTGTAGGCAAGCACCATGGTCTTGTAGCGGATGCGAGCTTCAACTGGAAGCCAGTGGAGAGAGCGGAGGAGCGGGGTGACGTGAGAGAACTTGGGAAGGTTGAACACCAGACGGGCTGCGGCGTTCTGGATGAGTTGTAGGGGTTTAATGGCACAGGCAGGGAGCCCAGCCAACAGCGAGTTGCAGTAATCCAGACGGGAGATGACAAGTGCCTGGATTAGGACCTGCGCCGCTTCCTGTGTGAGGCAGGGTCGTACTCTGCGGATGTTGTAGAGCATGAACCTACAGGAACGGGCCACCGCCTTGATGTTGGTGGAGAACGACAGGGTGTTGTCCAGGATCACGCCAAGGTTCTTAGCGCTCTGGGAGGAGGACACAATGGAGTTGTCAACCGTGATGGCGAGATCATGGAACGGACAGTCCTTCCCCGGGAGGAAGAGCAGCTCCGTCTTGCCGAGGTTCAGCTTGAGGTGGTGATCCGTCATCCACACTGATATGTCTGCCAGACATGCAGAGATGCGATTCGCCACCTGGTCATCAGAAGGGGGAAAGGAGAAGATTAATTGTATGTCGTCTGCATAGCAATGATAGGAGAGACCATGTGAGGTTATGACAGAGCCAAGTGACTTGGTGTATAGCGAGAATAGGAGAGGGCCTAGAACAGAGCCCTGGGGGACACCAGTGGTGAGAGCGCGTGGTGAGGAGACAGATTCTCGCCACGCCACCTGGTAGGAGCGACCTGTCAGGTAGGACGCAATCCAAGCGTGGGCCGCGCCGGAGATGCCCAACTCGGAGAGGGTGGAGAGGAGGATCTGATGGTTCACAGTATCGAAGGCAGCCGATAGGTCTAGAAGGATGAGAGCAGAGGAGAGAGAGTTAGCTTTAGCAGTGCGGAGCGCCTCCGTGATACAGAGAAGAGCAGTCTCAGTTGAGTGACTAGTCTTGAAACCTGACTGATTTGGATCAAGAAGGTCATTCTGAGAGAGATAGCAGGAGAGCTGGCCAAGGACGGCACGTTCAAGAGTTTTGGAGAGAAAAGAAAGAAGGGATACTGGTCTGTAGTTGTTGACATCGGAGGGATCGAGTGTAGGTTTTTTCAGAAGGGGTGCAACTCTCGCTCTCTTGAAGACGGAAGGGACGTAGCCAGCGGTCAGGGATGAGTTGATGAGCGAGGTGAGGTAAGGTAGAAGGTCTCCGGAAATGGTCTGGAGAAGAGAGGAGGGGATAGGGTCAAGCGGGCAGGTTGTTGGGCGGCCGGCCGTCACAAGACCCGAGATTTCATCTGGAGAGAGAGGGGAGAAAGAGGTCAAAGCACAGGGTTGGGCAGTGTGAGCAGAACCAGCGGTGTCGTTTGACTTAGCAAACGAGGATCGGATGTCGTCGACCTTCTTTTCAAAATGGTTGACGAAGTCGTCTGCAGAGAGGGAGGAGGGGGGGGGAGGGGGAGGAGGATTCAGGAGGGAGGAGAAGGTGGCAAAGAGCTTCCTAGGGTTAGAGGCAGATGCTTGGAATTTAGAGTGGTAGAAAGTGGCTTTAGCAGCAGAGACAGAAGAGGAAAATGTAGAGAGGAGGGAGTGAAAGGATGCCAGGTCCGCAGGGAGGCGAGTTTTCCTCCATTTCCGCTCGGCTGCCCGGAGCCCTGTTCTGTGAGCTCGCAATGAGTCGTCGAGCCACGGAGCGGGAGGGGAGGACCGAGCCGGCCTGGAGGATAGGGGACATAGAGAGTCAAAGGATGCAGAAAGGGAGGAGAGGAGGGTTGAGGAGGCAGAATCAGGAGATAGGTTGGAGAAGGTTTGGGCAGAGGGAAGAGATGATAGGATGGAAGAGGAGAGAGTAGCGGGGGAGAGAGAGCGGAGGTTGGGACGGCGCGATACCATCCGAGTAGGGGCAGTGTGGGAAGTGTTGGATGAGAGCGAGAGGGAAAAGGATACAAGGTAGTGGTCGGAGACTTGGAGGGGAGTTGCAATGAGGTTAGTGGAAGAACAGCATCTAGTAAAGATGAGGTCAAGCGTATTGCCTGCCTTGTGAGTAGGGGGGGAAGGTGAGAGGGTGAGGTCAAAAGAGGAGAGGAGTGGAAAGAAGGAGGCAGAGAGGAATGAGTCAAAGGTAGACATGGGGAGGTTAAAGTCACCCAGAACTGTGAGAGGTGAGCCGTCCTCAGGAAAGGAGCTTATCAAGGCATCAAGCTCATTGATGAACTCTCCAAGGGAACCTGGAGGGCGATAAATGATAAGGATGTTAAGCTTGAAAGGGCTGGTAACTGTGACAGCATGGAATTCAAAGGAGGCGATAGACAGATGGGTAAGGGGAGAAAGAGAGAATGACCACTTGGGAGAGATGAGGATCCCGGTGCCACCACCCCGCTGACCAGAAGGTCTCGGGGTGTGCGAGAACACGTGGGCAGACGAAGAGAGAGCAGTAGGAGTAGCAGTGTTATCTGTGGTGAGCCATGTTTCCGTCAGTGCCAGGAAGTCGAGGGACTGGAGGGACGCATAGGCTGAGATGAGCTCTGCCTTGTTGGCCGCAGATCGGCAGTTCCAGAGGCTACCGGAGACCTGGAACTCCACGTGGGTCGTGCGGGCTGGGACCACCAGGTTAGGGTGGGCGCGGCCACGCGGTGTGAAGCGTTTGTATGGTCTGTGCAGAGAGGAGAGAACAGGGATAGACAGACACATGGTTGACAGGCTACAGAAGAGGCTACGCTAATGCAAAGGAGATTAGAATGACAAGTGGGCTACACGTCTCGAATGTTCAGAAAGTTAAGCTTACGTTGCAAAAAAATAAAAATAAAATACAAGATCTTATTGACTAAAATGATATAGTACTGCTGGCTGGTGAAGTAGCCTGGCTAGCAGTGGCTACGTTGTTGAAAGTGAAGCTGGCTAGGTAACCTCGACAATTTCACTAAATTTCTCTAAACTACACAATTATCGTGGATACAAGGACAGCAAAGACAACTAGCTAACACTACGCTAATCAAGTCGTTCCGTTGTAATGTAAGTTTCTACAGTGCTGCTATTCGGTAGAAGTTGGCTAGCTAGCAGTGTTGGCTAGGTAGGAGGACGGCAGCGCGGCAGGCGAAAAATAGCTGGCTAGCTAACCGATAATTACTCAAAGCTACACAATTATCTTAGATACAAAGATAGCAGAGAAAACTATGTAGCTAGCTAACACTACACAAGTCAAGTCGTTCCGTTGTAATGTAATCGTTTCTACAGTGCTGCTAATTGGTGGCTAGCTGGCTAGCTAGCAGGGTTTACTACGTTACGTTACGTTAGGGCGAGAATACCTGGCTAGCGAACCTCAGCGAACCTTGATAACTACACAATTATCACCGATACAAAGACGGCTATGTAGCCAGCTAAGTAGCTAGCTAAGATCGAACAAATACAAATCAAAGATAGCAAAGACAACTGTGTAGTCAGCCAACACTACACTGATCAAGTCGTTCCGTTGTAATGCACTCGTTTCTACAATGCTGCTATTCGGTGGCAAGCTGGCTAGCTAGCAGTGTTGGCTACGTTGCGTTACGTTAGGGCGAAAATAGCTGGCTGGCGAACCTCAATAACTACACAATTATGTTTGATGCAAAGACGGCTATGTAGCTAGCTAAGATCAAACAAATCAAACCGTTGTACTGTAATGAAAATGAAAATCAGACCGTTGTACTATAATGAAATGTAATGAAAAGTTATACGGTAGACGGTGGACGTTTGCTAGCTGCTGGGCAGATAGCAGTGTGGACTACGATAGGCGACGAAATACGATAAATACGCAATTATCTTTTATACACAGACGGCTAAGTAGCTAGCTAAGAAGAAATTGCTAAGGTTAGACAAATTAAACCGTTGTATTATAATGAAATGTAATAAAATGTAATGAAAAGTTATACTACCTGCAGAGCGAATGCAAATGCGACCGCTCGCTCCAAACCGGATGTCAGAATTTTGAGCTTTCAGCTCTATTACGCTGGGCATCTGTCATAAAAACCTTCAGCCCTCAGCTCTGTTACGCTGGGCACCTGTCATACAAAACCTTCAGCCCTCAGCTCTGTTACGCTGGGCACATGTCATACAAATCTTCAGCCCTCAGCTCTGTTACGCTGGGCACTTGTCATACAAACGTTCAGCCCTCAGCTCTATTTCGTTGGTCTTCTGTCATATAAACCTTCAGCCTTCAGCTCTGTTACGCTGGGCACCTGTCATACAAACCTTCGGCCCTCAGCTCTGTTACGCTGGGCACCTGTCATACAAACCTTCAGCCCTCAGCTCTGTTACGCTGGGCACCTGTCATACAAACCTACAGCCCTCAGCTCTGTTACGCTGGGCACAAGTCATACAAACCCTCAGCCCTCAGCTCTGTTACGCTGGGCACCTGTCATACAAAACCTCAGCTCTCAGCTCTGTTACGCTGGGCTTCTGTCATACAAACCTTCAGCCCACAGCTCTGTTACGCTGGGCACCTGTCATACAAACCTTCAGCCCTCAGCTCTGTTACGCTGGGCACCTGTCATACAAACCTTCAGCCCCCAGCTCTGTTACGCTGGGCAGCTGTCATACAATCCCTCAGCCCTCAGCTCTGTTACGCTGGTAACCTGTCATACAATCCTTCAGCCCTCAGCTCTGTTACGCTGGGCACCTGTCATACAAACCTTCAGCCCTCAGCTCTGTTACGCTGGGCACCTGTCATACAAACCTTCAGCCCGCAGCTCTGTTACGCTGGGCACCTGTCATACAAACCCTCAGCCCTCAGCTCTGTTACGATGGGCACCTGTCATACAAACCTTCAGCCCGCAGCTCTGTTACGCTGGGCTCCTGTCATACAAACCTTCAGCCCTCAGCTCTGTTACGCTGGGCACCTGTCATACAAACCTTCAGCCCCAGCTCTGTTACACTGGGCACCTGTCATACAAACCTTCAGCCCGCAGCTCTGTTACGCTGGGCACCTGTCATACAAACCCTCAGCCCTCAGCTCTGTTACGCTGGGCACCTGTCATACAAACCTTCAGCCCGCAGCTCTGTTACGCTGGGCTCCTGTCATACAAACCTTCAGCCCTCAGCTCTGTTACGCTGGGCACCTGTCATACAAACCTTCAGCCCTCAGCTCTGTTACGCTGGGCTCCTGTCATACAAACCCTCAGCCCTCAGCTCTGTTACGCTGGGCTCCTGTCATACAAACCTTCAGCCCTCAGCTCTGTTACGCTGGGCTCCTGTCATACAAACCTTCAGCCCTCAGCTCTGTTACGCTGGGCACCTGTCATACAAACCTTCAGCCCGCAGCTCTGTTACGCTGGGCAGCTGTCATACAAACCTTCAGCCCTCAGCTCTGTTACGCTGGGCACCTGTCATACAAACCTTCAGCCCGCAGCTCTGTTACGCTGGGCTCCTGTCATACAAACCTTCAGCCCTCAGGTCTGTTACGCTGGGCACCTGTCATACAAACCTTCAGCCCTCAGCTCTGTTACACTGGGCTCCTGTCATACAAACCCTCCGCCCTCAGCTCTGTTACGCTGGGCACCTGTCATACAAACCTTCAGCCCTCAGCTCTGTTACGCTGGGCACCTGTCATACAAACCTTCAGCCATCAGCTCTGTTACGCTGGGCACCTGTCATACAATCCCTCAGCCCTCAGCTCTGTTACGCTGGGCACCTGTCATACAAACCTTCAGCCCTCAGCTCTGTTACGCTGTGCACCTGTCATACAAACCTTCAGCCCTCAGCTCTGTTACGCTGTGCACCTGTCATACAAACCTTCAGCCCTCAGCTCTGTTACGCTGGGCACCTGTCATACAAACCTTCAGCCCTCAGCTCTGTTACGCTGGGCACCTGTCATACAAACCTTCAGCCCTCAGCTCTGTTACGCTGGACACCTGTCACACAAACCTTCAGCCCTCAGCTCTGTTACGCTGGGCACCTGTCATACAAACCTTCAGCCCTCAGCTCTGTTACGCTGGACACCTGTCACACAAACCTTCAGCCCTCAGCTCTGTTACGCTGGACACCTGTCATACAAACCCTCAGCCCTCAGCTCTGTTACGCTGGACACCTGTCACACAAACCTTCAGCCCTCAGCTCTGTTACGCTGTGCACCTGTCATACAAACCTTCAGCCCTCAGCTCTGTTACGATGGACACCTGTCATACAATGCAATCCTTTATTTACTGGATGGTGCTGACTTGAATGTCTAAGTTCAACAGTCATGGAGACAACTTGCTGCCATAACAGACAATAATATCTTACAGTTTGTCACGACTTCCACTGAAGGTTGTTCCTCTCGTTGTTCGGGCGGTGCTCGGCGTTCGGCGTCGCCGGCCTACTAGCCATCACCGATCCATTTTTGTTTTCCTTTTGTTTTGTCTTTGGTTCATTCACACCTGGTTTTCATTTGCTTTAATTTCTGTGTGTATATTTACCCCTGTTTCCCGCTTAGGTTTGTGCGGGATTATTTTCATGTTGCTCGTTGAGGTTTTCCTCAGTTTATTCACGTGTGTACAGTGTTGTAGGATTAAGTAAGGAGAGTTGTTTTTTCTCCTTCTGTAACGGTTGTCCTCCTCCTCTTCGTCCAAAGAGGAGGAGGAGGGATTGGACCAAAGCGCAGCGTTGTGATACGACATGATATTTATTAAACAAGACGAAAACTAAACACACTTGAGAATTTACAAAATAATAAACGAAGTCAACAGACCTGAACAAAACGAACTTACATATACACGAAGAATGCATGAACAGGTAGAGACGACACAAACGAACGAACAAACGAAACAGTCCCGTGTGGTGCACAGACACAGACACGGAAGACAACCACCCACAAACAAACAGTGTGAACAGCCTACCTTTATATGGTTCTCAATCAGAGGAAAAGTCAAACACCTGTCTCTGATTGAGAACCATATAAGGCTAATTACAAATGACCTAAACATAGAAACACAAAACATAGAATGCCCACCCCAACTCACGCCCTGACCAACTAAACACATACAAAAATAACAGAAAACAGGTCAGGAACGTGACACCTTCCGTGAGTGATTGTGTGTTCCTATGTCTTGGGCGTTTATTGGTATTGTACCTGACCCATTGTGGATCTTAGCTACCTCAGTACAAAGTCACAACACAGTAGGCCTGCCTGGTGATGGTGATGGTCTATTTCTGAACTTTTGTATTTGGTCTGTGCTTTTTAGGGCCCTTGTGAACAGGAGATGGACAAGGTGCTGGAGGAGATCTCCAAGATGAGCTTCCATGATAACAGGGGACCAGTTGAGAATCTGTACCAACTCCAATTCCCCAACTGTGAAAAGATAGGCCAGTACAATCTCAAACAGGTAAGTCTCAAATCGTTGATATGTTTTAATGCAATTTATCCTTGTTAGCTCAACTCATTCTGGTAAAGGGGTCAACTGAAAATGATTGAAGAAAAACAATGTTGTCGTGATTTTTTTTTATCCACACACACACACACACACACACACACACACACACACACACACACACACACACACACACACACACACACACACACACACACACACACACACACACACACACACACACACACACACACACACACACACACACACACACACACACACACACACACACACAGACAGGGTAGAGGCCCAGTGTGTGTGTAAAAGTATACCCCCTTACCCCCCGCGCTCACTCTCACCCACCCTATGCCTGAGAATGGGGTGATGTTTTTAACAGAGTTACAAGGTAATGTTTGCAGACAGACTATAACCAGGCACTACACCAGTCAAAACAATGGTTACCAATGAGAATTTACTCAGTTTCCTCTGCAAGCTTGTCTTTGTTGCTGGAACGACCCACTTATTTTTAGAATGTGGTCAAAACAATGATATGACATATCTGTATTCTGAACATACAGCATCAAGGCATCTCTGAAGTTGTGAGAGAGACAGAGAATGAATGAGGGCATTGTTTTGATGACAAAACCCCTCGGTTCCCAGGACTCAAAAAACACTGCACCTCCAACGACACTTAATCGTTCGGTAATCATCTTGTTCCTCCGGTTAATACTGTAACTGTCACTTTTTCTTCTTTCTCATTGAAGGAAAAAATAAATGTGTTTTTGGCTCTCTCCTCCCCTATGTCCCTATCCCCCGGATCTAGTCCCGCACAGTAGAGTTATGACCTCATTCTCGGGGTAGAGAGGAGGTTCTCCACAGGGGGGATGGGGGGGCGGGGGAGGGGTGATGGACACAGGGGGGATGGGGGGCATGACATGAGGATGGGCTGTTATTGGGGGGGCAGAGCCTCACCCCTCCATCTCACCTCATCTCGGCCAATCCAAATGCAAACGCCCTCCTGTTACGTCGCCCCCACCCGCCCCCTGAAAACGCCCCGTCTGACTGGATCCAGGGCCTCATTAACCCTCCACCTCTCCCCATCACCCCATCGTCCTCCGACCCTTTTCTCTCTCATTTTCCCCTTGTGTGTTCCAGTGCCACATGTCCACCCACGGTCAGCGGGGCGAGTGCTGGTGCGTTAACCCCTTCACAGGTGTCCAGATCGCCCAGTCCCCCAAGGTGCGGGGGGACCCGAACTGCAGCCAGTATGTGGAGAAGCAGGAGACGGAGACTGGAACACAGTCCACTGCTGTCCTGCAGGTGGCAGAGATATAACAGCACTTCACTCACACCCAGATACCCCCCGCAGTGGATTGGTCCAAATTGACTGACCCATGTGCATGGGGTTCTTTCAATGTAGCTGTTATGTTCCCTGTCAAGAAAACCAAAAATGTCACTCAAACAGAAGGCGGAGCTAACAAAGAGTCACTAACAACCAAAACAAAACAGGTGTGGTTCTAGGAGGGGTTCTGGAAGACACTCATGGGAGTGTCCACTGAAATTTGCCCACTAAGATGCAAAAAAAAAAGATAAACCCGCCAAAGGTGCTTTAACAAAGTACTGAGTAAAGGGTCTGAATGCTTATGTAAATGTGATATTTCAGTTTGTTATTTTTGATACATTTCCTAAAAATTAAAAAAAACTGTTTTTGCTTTGTCATTATGGTGTATTGTGTGTAGATTTAATTTAATCAATTTTAGAATGAGGCTGTAACGAAACAAAATGTGGAAAAAGTCAAGAGGTCTGAATCCTCTCCGAATGCACTGTAATTGCCTAAATCTTAACATTTTTGAGAAATGGGTGTAAAGTACTATACATTTCTAAAACTCTCATCCCTATGGAACGGGTGCAACCAAAACAATACTCATCTCCAACACAGCAAAACGTTTAGTCTAAACAATATGTGAGCCCGGGCTACACACCGACCAAACACAAAACACAACCTATTGACTGCCCACCATTGAAAGTCAATCAGCAATCAAGTTGTCCTTACCATGGACATGTTTGATTTCAAGGGGAAACTCTTGTAATATTCGTAGTAACTTTCCTCTTGTGATTTTCCTCAGTGGAATGGCCTCAGGGAAACGAGTGGCAGCGCACATGCTGGTCAAGAGAAACTGTTTACCCCTCTTTGCTTTGGGCAAAGGACCAACATAATCCACCAGAACCCTGCTGAAAGGTTTGTGAAAAGCAGGAACAGACTGCAAATGTGCAACCCGTACAGCTTGGTTCGGTGTACCCATAATCTGGCAAACGCCACATGATTTTACAGTAAACCACAACATCCTGTTTCAGACCAGGAGAGAAGAAGTTACGCAAAATACATTCATACGTCTTGTTGAGCCCAAGATGGCCGTACTACCATTGTGAGCCAACCTCAGTATCTCTTGTCGAAGCACAACTGGAACGACAACTTGAGACACACTGGGCCAATCATCCTGCCCATTAGACCACCATCTCCGTCAAAGTAACCCACATGAACTTCATCAAACTTCTCCTCTGGATGTATCTCAGCAAAAAGAAGGGAGAGGGACTTTTACTCTGTTCAGCAATTAAATGCTTCCTAGACATCGAAGTATCGCATGTAGGTACCTTTTCTTCCTTCAGTGGTCCTACAAACTCTCTCACCTTTGGGGTTTTCAAAGGAGAGGTAAACTCAGGTGGTTTAGCAAAATCAGAATCATCCATAAACGCCTCGGACAGATCGACCATGGTGGGATCACTGCCATTCTCCTCAACACTAGACTTGCTACTTGCAACTTTCTTAGACATAGTACGTGTAAGGGCACATGCTGGGAACAATCTAGGGTACTTTTCTGATAACCCATCAGGTTCTTCTACTCTGGGTTCCTTACAAATGACAGGATTTGGCACGACCTTCCCTCCAGCCAAATAATTTCCCCAAATGAATGAGACCCCCTTCACCGGTAGGCTAGGCCTCACTCCACCGACAACAGAACCAGAAATATGATAAGACTCAAGTTCCACGTTATACAAAGAAAGTTTCATGCAACCAATCTCCACGCCTTGTACTAACACACTGTAACCAGTTGCTGAAGTGTCAGACAAAGGCAAAACACCCTCCTAAATGAAGGACCGGTCTGCCCCAGTGTCTCGTAGTATCTTCACCGGCTGCTTAACAGCATCTCTGCAGAGACACAAACGCGTCTGAAACAAAGGGTTCATACACACCTGATCCAAAATCTTGTTTAGGAGATACACCAGTCCCAACCAGAGACTTAATGTGCTGGTGTGCTCCCATAAGAAGAATTAGCTTTTTCTCTCTCTTTAATTTTTCTGTTTCACCTCAGGACACAAAGACAATTTGTCCTTTCTAACGGCAGTAATGACAAGCTGGTGGGTATGAAAAAACAGTTTTCTGCCGATCTTTATCTTTGTGCACTGTAGAAATTGACAAAATCTTGCACTATTAGGTGACTTCTCTGGATTGCTTCTTGAGTAGGGATTACTACTGGGTGCTTTGTTTGTGAAGGTTTGTTTATGTGTCAACACAAACTCATCTGCAAGACATGCTTGTTGTCTTGCCAACTCAACATGGCTATGTGATTCTGTCTTCATAATTTACGGAACTGTTGTCTGTATACCTCTGAGACCCACTCGTAAGCCCGAAGGATAGCTGCTTAAACAGTGTCATAATCTGAACTCTGGTCAAGAGATAAAGCAGTGTACACTTTCTGAGCTTTTCACACAAGAACACTTTGAAGGAGCAGTGACTAAATATCTCGCGGCCATTTTAGGGATGTGGCAATCCTCTCAAACAGAGTCAAATACATGTCCACCTCCTTTTCGTTGAAAGGCGGTACAAGTCGGCTGTTTCGACCAAAATCAAACTCTGTTGAGTGTACAGGATGGCTTGACTGGATGGCCTCTCTTGTAATCGAATGACATTTTCAAGTTTTTCTTGTTTGGCTGCACTCTCATCTTGTCTTCAAGCTCTTTTTTCTGTTGGTCCATTATTGCCTTTAGTTCTACCTTTCGCAGTAGCACGTCTATGGGGCTCACCCCACTATCCGTAGGGCTAATTTCTCAGAGAGGATTCTCTCTCAGAGAAGATTTCATCCTCCACCAAAAAAGTACCGATCAACTCTTTGATTACTGCTTTTGGATCCCAGATGCCACTGATGTTATAACGCTTTGCAATAAAGAGCAGATTCACCTTAGTACTTTTATCTAGCATCTCCCATTTAGGGTTTTCCACAAAGGCTTCACACTTAAAGTCCATGGCTTTATTATTGATAAACTTGTGTGTTTATGCAACTTTCAAAATGATTCCACCAATCTTATAAACCCTCAAGGTGGATGTCAGTGATATAAACTCTACCACAAAGGTGTATTTCGAATACTCAGGTGTAACCCGCACTGACTAACGAGGTGATACCAATCGGTGTGCCCTACTTGCTAACTTGCTATACTTGCTAAAGTCCAACTTCCAAAGATAAATAATAAAAAAAAGTTATAGATACATAACAGTAGCTTACATGTTTTTGTTTAAGTGCATGCGTAGGTGGGGTGTTGTTGTCTGTATTCATGAGTTGCATGTTTGCATGATTTTAGTTAGCTAACGTTAGCAATGATAGCTATTTTTGACAAAGCTTGCTAGCTAATGACAACACTGCCAACTGTCTAAAGTAAATTTGACGACAAGCTAATGATGGCAAAGTTGTTTCCTACTAAATATTTGTCTACTTTAGCAATGTCATCGTATTTCCAGGCACTCTAGTGGAATTTAGACTAAACGGTAGTTAGCCTCCGTTCCAGAATGACTGGGCTCATCAGACATTATCTATACTACAATTCAAAGCCGGTTTCATAAAGCTGTATTTACCGTGTGTGTGCGTATCTATGTGAGCTGTGTCCCCAGCTGTTCACAGGATCGGTGCTGTGAGATAACGCTATGCTAAACACAGGGCTGTCACTGCATCTGCTTCAATTGGTTCTAACTTCCCGTTTATGCAGTTGCTTGCCTTCCATACCGCGTTCCATATCTATTTATTCAAACCTTTTCTCTCATCGCATCCAGTCAAAATGTGTGGGGGGAAAAGGCCTCACATGAAGCCCCTGGCATATAGAGAACCCAAACTAATGGACCCTGGGTGACACTTTATGTTCATGTCCATATATCATAAACACACTAATCTGTTTTAAGTGCATCATTCCATTGATGACGATGTAGTTACGTGCTAATGCTGATTTGAATTTTTGGCAACGCTTTACCATAATAACCCACACCGCTGCATTCTGTTACCCATGTAATTACAAAGCAGTTCCATACAGGTATTACTGTGTAGTTACATAGGTAGGTTGGGGGGCAACTTAAGGTACAGTGTTACCGAATTGTTTCATGTTCAGTTGACATGTTTAGAGATTTCTTTAGGGGAAATACCATGTTCCTAATTTGCCTTTCTTTAATACATATTGTCTTCTGATCTTTTCTCTTTCTGGTGTACAGTACCACATTTGTGTTGTTGATATAGCTCTGCCCTAAAAATATATTAGGTCACATCGCCTTAGCATGAATGTATCATGTAGGCCCCTCCCTTCAACAAGGTTAGGTAAATGTACATTTTGTTCAGATAACTTTAATCTTTTGAGGATGCCTCAATTAATTAATGGAATTTAAATGAATCTCTTGTTGAATAAAATGTCAATAAAATTGACCCAACCAAGCTCTCTTTCTCTCTCCATCTCTCTTCTGTTATCTACTCTCTCTTCCTCTGTATCACCCCCTCTACTCTCTTCCTCTATATCACACCCCTCTACTATCTCTTCCTTTATATCACCCCCCTTTACTCTCTTCCTCTATATCACCCCCTCTACTCTCGATTCCTCTGTATCACCCTCTCTACTCTCTCTTCCTCTATATCACCCCCTCTACTCTCTCTTCCTCTATATCACCCCATCTACTCTCTCTTTCCTCTATATCACCCCCTCTACTCTCTCTTCCTCTATAACACCCCCTCTACTATCTCTTCCTCTATATCACCCCCTCTACTATCTCTTCCTCTATATCACCCCCTCTACTATCTCTTCCTTTATATCACCCCCCTCTACTCTCTCTTCCTCTATATCACCCCCTCTACTCTCTCTTCCTCTATATCACCCCCTCTACTCTCTCTTCCTCTATATCACCCCCTCTACTCTCTCTTCCTCTATATCACCCCATCTACTCTCTCTTCCTCTATATCACCCCCCTCTACTCTCTCTCCACTATATCACCCCCTCTACTCTCTCTTCCTCTGTATCACCCCCTCTACTCTCTTCCTCTATACCACCCCCTCTACTCTCTCTTCCTGTCACGACTTCTGCCGAAGTCGATGCCTCTCCTTGTTCGGGCGGTGTTCGGCAGTCGACGTCGCCGGTCTTCTAGCCATCGCTGATTCATTTTTCATTTTCCATTTGTGTTGTCTTGTTTTCCCACACACCTGGTTCTCATTTCCCTCATTATGTGTTGTGTATTTAACCCTCTGTTTCCCCGATGTCTTTGTGTGTGATTGTTTATTGTTAGGTCGGTACGTTTCCGGCTGTTTTTTTCCGGTGCTGTTTCAACCCGTGTTTTGTGGCAACCGTTATTTGTTTGCACATTGGGATTGTTACTTTGTGCTATTGCCCTAATTAAAGTGCTTTGTTCACTCATCTCTGCTCTCCTGCGCCTGACTTCATTCACCAGCTACACCCACCACCTTACACTTCCTCTATATCACCCACCACCTTACACTTCCTCTATATCACCCACCACCTTACACTTCCTCTATATCACCCACCACCTTACACTTCCTCTATATCACCCCCCTCTACTCTCTCTTCCTCAATATCACCCCATCTACTCTCTCTCCCTCTATATCACCCCCTCTACTCTCTCTTCCTCTATATCACCCCCATCTACTCTCTCTTCCTCTATCACCCCATCTACTCTCTCTTCCTCTATATCACCCCATCTACTCTCTCTTCCTCTATATCACCCCATCTACTCTCTCTTCCTCTATATCACCCCCTCTACTCTCTCTTCCTCTATATCACCCCATCTACTCTCTCTTCCTCTATATCACCCCATCTACTCTCTCTTCCTCTATATCACCCCCATCTACTCTCTCTTCCTCTATATCACCCCATCTACTCTCTCTTCCTCTATATCACCCCCATCTACTCTCTCTTCCTCTATCACCCCATCTACTCTCTCTTCCTCTATATCACCCCATCTACTCTCTCTTCCTCTATATCACCCCATCTACTCTCTCTTCCTCTATATCACCCCATCTACTCTCTCTTCCTCTATATCACCCCATCTACTCTCTCTTCCTCTATATCACCCCATCTACTCTCTCTTCCTCTATCACCCCCTCTACTCTCTCTTCCTCTATATCACCCCATCTACTCTCTCTTCCTCTATATCACCCCATCTACTCTCTCTTCCTCTATATCACCCCATCTACTCTCTCTTCCTCTATATCACCCCCCTCTACTCTCTCTCCTCTATATCACCCCCCTCTACTCTCTCTCCTCTATATCACCCCATCTACTCTCTCTTCCTCTATATCACCCCATCTACTCTCTCTTCCTCTATATCACCCCCTCTACTCTCTCTCTCCTCTATATCACCCCATCTACTCTCTCTTCCTCTGTATCACCCCATCTACTCTCTCTTCCTCTGTATCACCCCCTCTACTCTCTCTCCTCTATATCACCCCATCTACTCTCTCTTCCTCTGTATCACCCCATCTACTCTCTCTTCCTCTATATCACCCCATCTACTCTCTCTTCCTCTATATCACCCCCTCTACTCTCTCTTCCTCTATATCACCCCATCTACTCTCTCTTCCTCTATATCACCCCATCTACTCTCTCTTCCTCTATATCACCCCCTCTACTCTCTCTTCCTCTATATCACCCCATCTACTCTCTCTTCCTCTATCACCCCATCTACTCTCTCTTCCTCTATATCACCCCATCTACTCTCTCTTCCTCTATATCACCCCATCTACTCTCTCTTCCTCTATATCACCCCATCTACTCTCTCTTCCTCTATATCACCCCATCTACTCTCTCTTCCTCTATATCACCCCATCTACTCTCTCTTCCTCTATATCACCCCATCTACTCTCTCTTCCTCTATATCACCCCATCTACTCTCTCTTCCTCTACATCACCCCCCTCTACTCTCTCTCCTCTATATCACCCCATCTACTCTCTCTTCCTCTATATCACCCCATCTACTCTCTCTTCCTCTATATCACCCCCTCTACTCTCTCTCTCCTCTATATCACCCCATCTACTCTCTCTTCCTCTGTATCACCCCATCTACTCTCTCTTCCTCTGTATCACCCCCTCTACTCTCTCTCCTCTATATCACCCCATCTACTCTCTCTTCCTCTGTATCACCCCATCTACTCTCTCTTCCTCTATATCACCCCATCTACTCTCTCTTCCTCTATATCACCCCCTCTACTCTCTCTTCCTCTATATCACCCCATCTACTCTCTCTTCCTTTATCACCCCATCTACTCTCTCTTCCTCTATATCACCCCCTCTACTCTCTCTTCCTCTATATCACCCCATCTACTCTCTCTTCCTCTATATCACCCCATCTACTCTCTCTTCCTCTATATCACCCCCTCTATTCTCTCTTCCTCTATATCACCTCCCTCTACTCTCTCTTCCTCTATATCACCCCCTCTACTCTCTCTTCCTCTATATCACCCCCCTCTACTCTCGCTTCCTCTGTATCACCCCCTCTACTCTCTCTTCCTCTATATCACCCCCTCTACTCTCGCTTCCTCTGTATCACCCCCTCTACTCTCTCTTCCTCTATATCACCCCCTCTACTCTCGCTTCCTCTGTATCACCCCCTCTACTCTCTCTCTCCTCTATATCACCCCGTCTACTCTCTCTTCCTCTGTATCACCCCCTCTACTCTCTCTTCCTCTATATCACCCCCTCTACTCTCTCTTCCTCTGTATCACCCCCTCTACTCTCTCTCCCTCTATATCACCCCATCTACTCTCTCTTCCTCTATATCACCCCCTCTACTCTCTCTTCCTCTATATCACCCCCTCTACTCTCTCTTCCTCTATATCACCCCATCTACTCTCTCTTCCTCTATATCACCCCCCTCTGCTCTCTCTTCCTCTGTATCACCCCCTCTACTCTCTCTTCCTCTATATCACCCCATCTACTCTCTCTTCCTCTATATCACCCCCTCTACTCTCTCTCCTCTATATCACCCCCCTCTACTCTCTCTCCTCTATATCACCCCATCTACTCTCTCTTCCTCTATATCACCCCATCTACTCTCTCTTCCTCTATATCACCCCCTCTACTCTCTCTCTCCTCTATATCACCCCATCTACTCTCTCTTCCTCTGTATCACCCCATCTACTCTCTCTTCCTCTGTATCACCCCCTCTACTCTCTCTCCTCTATATCACCCCATCTACTCTCTCTTCCTCTGTATCACCCCATCTACTCTCTCTTCCTCTATATCACCCCATCTACTCTCTCTTCCTCTATATCACCCCCTCTACTCTCTCTTCCTCTATATCACCCCATCTACTCTCTCTTCCTCTATATCACCCCATCTACTCTCTCTTCCTCTATATCACCCCCTCTACTCTCTCTTCCTCTATATCACCCCATCTACTCTCTCTTCCTCTATCACCCCATCTACTCTCTCTTCCTCTATATCACCCCATCTACTCTCTCTTCCTCTATATCACCCCATCTACTCTCTCTTCCTCTATATCACCCCATCTACTCTCTCTTCCTCTATATCACCCCATCTACTCTCTCTTCCTCTATATCACCCCATCTACTCTCTCTTCCTCTATATCACCCCATCTACTCTCTCTTCCTCTACATCACCCCCCTCTACTCTCTCTCCTCTATATCACCCCATCTACTCTCTCTTCCTCTATATCACCCCATCTACTCTCTCTTCCTCTATATCACCCCCTCTACTCTCTCTCTCCTCTATATCACCCCATCTACTCTCTCTTCCTCTGTATCACCCCATCTACTCTCTCTTCCTCTGTATCACCCCCTCTACTCTCTCTCCTCTATATCACCCCATCTACTCTCTCTTCCTCTGTATCACCCCATCTACTCTCTCTTCCTCTATATCACCCCATCTACTCTCTCTTCCTCTATATCACCCCCTCTACTCTCTCTTCCTCTATATCACCCCATCTACTCTCTCTTCCTTTATCACCCCATCTACTCTCTCTTCCTCTATATCACCCCCTCTACTCTCTCTTCCTCTATATCACCCCATCTACTCTCTCTTCCTCTATATCACCCCATCTACTCTCTCTTCCTCTATATCACCCCCTCTATTCTCTCTTCCTCTATATCACCTCCCTCTACTCTCTCTTCCTCTATATCACCCCCTCTACTCTCTCTTCCTCTATATCACCCCCCTCTACTCTCGCTTCCTCTGTATCACCCCCTCTACTCTCTCTTCCTCTATATCACCCCCTCTACTCTCGCTTCCTCTGTATCACCCCCTCTACTCTCTCTTCCTCTATATCACCCCCTCTACTCTCGCTTCCTCTGTATCACCCCCTCTACTCTCTCTCTCCTCTATATCACCCCCCTCTACTCTCTCTCCTCTATATCACCCCATCTACTCTCTCTTCCTCTATATCACCCCATCTACTCTCTCTTCCTCTATATCACCCCCTCTACTCTCTCTCTCCTCTATATCACCCCATCTACTCTCTCTTCCTCTGTATCACCCCATCTACTCTCTCTTCCTCTGTATCACCCCCTCTACTCTCTCTCCTCTATATCACCCCATCTACTCTCTCTTCCTCTGTATCACCCCATCTACTCTCTCTTCCTCTATATCACCCCATCTACTCTCTCTTCCTCTATATCACCCCCTCTACTCTCTCTTCCTCTATATCACCCCATCTACTCTCTCTTCCTCTATATCACCCCATCTACTCTCTCTTCCTCTATATCACCCCCTCTACTCTCTCTTCCTCTATATCACCCCATCTACTCTCTCTTCCTCTATCACCCCATCTACTCTCTCTTCCTCTATATCACCCCATCTACTCTCTCTTCCTCTATATCACCCCATCTACTCTCTCTTCCTCTATATCACCCCATCTACTCTCTCTTCCTCTATATCACCCCATCTACTCTCTCTTCCTCTATATCACCCCATCTACTCTCTCTTCCTCTATATCACCCCATCTACTCTCTCTTCCTCTACATCACCCCCCTCTACTCTCTCTCCTCTATATCACCCCATCTACTCTCTCTTCCTCTATATCACCCCATCTACTCTCTCTTCCTCTATATCACCCCCTCTACTCTCTCTCTCCTCTATATCACCCCATCTACTCTCTCTTCCTCTGTATCACCCCATCTACTCTCTCTTCCTCTGTATCACCCCCTCTACTCTCTCTCCTCTATATCACCCCATCTACTCTCTCTTCCTCTGTATCACCCCATCTACTCTCTCTTCCTCTATATCACCCCATCTACTCTCTCTTCCTCTATATCACCCCCTCTACTCTCTCTTCCTCTATATCACCCCATCTACTCTCTCTTCCTTTATCACCCCATCTACTCTCTCTTCCTCTATATCACCCCCTCTACTCTCTCTTCCTCTATATCACCCCATCTACTCTCTCTTCCTCTATATCACCCCATCTACTCTCTCTTCCTCTATATCACCCCCTCTATTCTCTCTTCCTCTATATCACCTCCCTCTACTCTCTCTTCCTCTATATCACCCCCTCTACTCTCTCTTCCTCTATATCACCCCCCTCTACTCTCGCTTCCTCTGTATCACCCCCTCTACTCTCTCTTCCTCTATATCACCCCCTCTACTCTCGCTTCCTCTGTATCACCCCCTCTACTCTCTCTTCCTCTATATCACCCCCTCTACTCTCGCTTCCTCTGTATCACCCCCTCTACTCTCTCTCTCCTCTATATCACCCCGTCTACTCTCTCTTCCTCTGTATCACCCCCTCTACTCTCTCTTCCTCTATATCACCCCCTCTACTCTCTCTTCCTCTGTATCACCCCCTCTACTCTCTCTCCCTCTATATCACCCCATCTACTCTCTCTTCCTCTATATCACCCCCTCTACTCTCTCTTCCTCTATATCACCCCCTCTACTCTCTCTTCCTCTATATCACCCCATCTACTCTCTCTTCCTCTATATCACCCCCCTCTGCTCTCTCTTCCTCTGTATCACCCCCTCTACTCTCTCTTCCTCTATATCACCCCATCTACTCTCTCTTCCTCTATATCACCCCCTCTACTCTCTCTTCCCCTGTATCACCCCCTCTACTTTCTCTTCCTCTATATCACACCCCTCTACTCTCTTCCTCTATATCACCCCCTCTACTCTCTTCCTCTATATCACCCTCTCTACTCTCTTTTCCTCTATATCACACCCCTCTACTCTCTTCCTCTATGTCACCCTCTCTACTATATCTTCCTCTATATCACCGCCTCTACTCTTTCTCTTCCTCTATATCATCCACCTTCCTCTCTCTCTCTGTCCACTCCTCCGTTCTCTCTATCAAAGGGGGTTGATAGAGGGAAGGGTACATTGGGGTTGATGGATGTCTAATGAAGTGTTGACAGTGGGGAGAGATTGGAACCAAGGGGAGAGATTAGAACCAAGGGGAGAGATTAGAACCAAGGGGAGAGATTAGAACCAAGGGGAGAGATTAGAACCAAGGGGAGAGATTAGAACCAAGGGGAGAGATTAGAACCAAGGGGAGAGATTAGAACCAAGGGGAGAGATTAGAACCAAGGGGAGAGATTAGAACCAAGGGGAGAGATTAGAACCAAGGGGAGAGATTAGAACCAAGGGGAGAGATTAGAACCAAGGGGAGAGATTAGAACTAGGGGAGAGATTAGAACCAAGGGGAGAGATTAGAACCAAGGGGAGAGATTAGAACCAAGGGGAGAGATTAGAACCAAGGGGAGAGATTAGAACCAAGGGGAGAGATTAGAACCAAGGGGAGAGATTAGAACCAAGGGGAGAGATTAGAACCAAGGGGAGAGATTAGAACCAAGGGGAGAGATTAGAACCAGGGGAGAGATTAGAACCAAGGGGAGAGATTAGAACCAAGGGGAGAGATTAGAACCAAGGGGAGAGATTAGAACCAAGGGGAGAGATTAGAACCAAGGGGAGAGATTAGAACCAAGGGGAGAGATTAGAACCAAGGGGAGAGATTAGAACCAAGGGGAGAGATTAGAACCAAGGGGAGAGATTAGAACTAGGGGAGAGATTAGAACCAAGGGGAGAGATTAGAACTAGGGGAGAGATTAGAACTAGGGGAGAGATTAGAACTAGGGGAGAGATTAGAACCAAGGGGAGAGATTAGAACCAAGGGGAGAGATTAGAACCAAGGGGAGAGATTAGAACCAAGGGGAGAGATTAGAACCAAGGGGAGAGATTAGAACCAAGGGGAGAGATTAGAACCAAGGGGAGAGATTAGAACCAAGGGGAGAGATTAGAACCAAGGGGAGAGATTAGAACCAAGGGGAGAGATTAGAACTAGGGGAGAGATTAGAACCAAGGGGAGAGATTAGAACCAAGGGGAGAGATTAGAACCAAGGGGAGAGATTAGAACCAAGGGGAGAGATTAGAACCAAGGGGAGAGATTAGAACCAAGGGGAGAGATTAGAACCAAGGGGAGAGATTAGAACCAAGGGGAGAGATTAGAACCAAGGGGAGAGATTAGAACCAAGGGGAGAGATTAGAACTAGGGGAGAGATTAGAACCAAGGGGAGAGATTAGAACCAAGGGGAGAGATTAGAACCAAGGGGAGAGATTAGAACCAAGGGGAGAGATTAGAACCAAGGGGAGAGATTAGAACCAAGGGGAGAGATTAGAACCAAGGGGAGAGATTAGAACCAAGGGGAGAGATTAGAACCAAGGGGAGAGATTAGAACCAAGGGGAGAGATTAGAACCAAGGGGAGAGATTAGAACTAGGGGAGAGATTAGAACCAAGGGGAGAGATTAGAACTAGGGGAGAGATTAGAACCAAGGGGAGAGATTAGAACCAAGGGGAGAGATTAGAACCAAGGGGAGAGATTAGAACCAAGGGAGAGATTAGAACCAAGGGAGAGATTAGAACCAAGGGGAGAGATTAGAACCAAGGGGAGAGATTAGAACTAGGAGAGAGATTAGAACCAAGGGGAGAGATTAGAACTAGGGGAGAGATTAGAACCAAGGGGAGAGATTAGAACCAAGGGGAGAGATTAGAACCAAGGGGAGAGATTAGAACCAAGGGGAGAGATTAGAACCAAGGGGAGAGATTAGAACCAAGGGGAGAGATTAGAACTAGGGGAGAGATTAGAACCAAGGGGAGAGATTAGAACCAAGGGGAGAGATTAGAACCAAGGGGAGAGATTAGAACCAAGGGGAGAGATTAGAACCAAGGGGAGAGATTAGAACCAAGGGGAGAGATTAGAACCAAGGGGAGAGATTAGAACCAAGGGGAGAGATTAGAACCAAGGGGAGAGATTAGAACCAAGGGGAGAGATTAGAACTAGGGGAGAGATTAGAACCAAGGGGAGAGATTAGAACTAGGGGAGAGATTAGAACTAGGGGAGAGATTAGAACCAAGGGGAGAGATTAGAACTAGGGTAGAGATTAGAACTAGGGTAGAGATTAGAACTAGGGTAGAGATTAGAACCAAGGGGAGAGATTAGAACCAAGGGGAGAGATTAGAACCAAGGGGAGAGATTAGAACCAAGGGGAGAGATTAGAACCAAGGGGAGAGATTAGAACCAAGGGGAGAGATTAGAACTAGGGGAGAGATTAGAACCAAGGGGAGAGATTAGAACCAAGGGCTGACATTGAGAAATGGGATACAAAGTGTCTAATAATAAAAGGGGTACAAAGTGCCTATGAATATAAGCAGGTTCCCAAATGTATGTATGTCCACTATTCCATCGCTGGGGCATGGATGCTAAACCTCCAGTCCACACTGCTAGGCAGAGGGCGAAGAGAGAGAGAGGGAGGGAGGGAAGAAGTAGGGAGGGGGGGGTTGGTGGGAGGGAGGTAGGTAGGGAGAAGGGGAAGAAGTAGGGAGGGGAGGGTTGGTGGGAGGGAGGGAGGGAGGGAGGCAGGGAGGGAGAAGGGGAAGAAGTAGGGAGGGGAGGGTTGGTGGGAGTGAGGGAGGGAGGGAGAAGGGGAAGAAGTAGGGAGGGAGGGAGGGAGGGAGGGAGGGAGGGAGGAAGGAAGGAAGAAGTAGGGAGGGGGGGGTTGGTGGGAGGGAGGGAGGGAGGGAGGGAGAAGGGGAAGAAGTAGGGAGGGAGGGAGGGAGGGAGGGAGGGAGGGAGGGAGGGAGGGAGGGGAGGGTTGGTGGGAGGGAGGGAGGGAGGGAGGGAGAAGGGGAATAAGCAGGGAGGGAGAAGGGGAAGAAGTAGGGAGGGGAGGGAGGGAGGGAGGGAGGGGGGGAGAAGGGGAAGAAGTAGGGAGGGGAGGGTTGGTGGGAGGGAGGGAGGGAGGGAGGGAGAAGGGGAGGGAGGGAGGGAGGGAGGGAGGGAAGGAAGGAAGAAGTAGGGAGGGAGGGAGGGTGGGTTGGTGGGAGGGAGGGAGGGAGGGAGGGAGGGAGGGAGAAGGAGAATAAGTAGGTAGGGGAGGGTTGGAGGGAGGGAGGGAGAAGGGGAAGAAGTAGGGAGGGGAGGGTTGGTGGGAGGGAGGGAGGGAGGGAGAATGGGAAGAAGTAGGGAGGGGAGGGTTGGTGGGAGGGAGGGAGGGAGAAGGGGAAGAAGAAGGGAGGGAGGGAGGGAGGGAGGGAGGGAGGGAAGGAAGAAGTAGGGAGGGGAGGGTTGGTGGGAGGGAGGGAGGGAGGGAGGGAGAAGGGGAATAAGTGGGGAGGGGAGGGTTGGTGGGAGGGAGGGAGGGAGGGGAAGAAGTGGGGAGGGGAGGGTTGGTGGGAGGGAGGGAGGGAGGGGGGGGGGGAAGAAGTAGGGAGGGGAGGGTTGGTGGGAGGGAGGTGGGTCTTGCTCTAATTTGTCCTATTTTAACCACTCCTTGAACTGGATTTCTGTCCACAATTCTGACAGCCAACCACTGAGTGTCTTAGACGACCCATATTATGTCCATGATGTGGTGAAAGTACAATCCAATAACGAGGAGGCAGAAATGTAACTTTAGGCTATTTACACCACGGTGTAGGCAATAAACCTGAACACCATGTCGGCAGGTGGTGGTGACCTTCCCCCCGATGGGGCACGCATACTATATCTGGTAGTGTCTGTGCACGCTTCTGAACATGCCCACCACCACTACACCCAATACACAACAGCTCATTGACCCAATGAAGATACGAGGACAAACGGGCAAGCATGTTCTACCATATCAATGTATCAATGTAATTGGCAACTAAAACAAAGAAAGACAGGACAAACATACTCTTTGAACCTCTGGCCAAAACAATAACATATGTATGAGATTGTGTGTGTGTGTGTGTGTGTGTGTGTGTGTGTGTGTGTGTGTGTGTGTGTGTGTGTGTGTGTGTGTGTGTGTGTGTGTGTGTGTGTGTGTGTGTGTGTGTGTGTGTGCCCGGTGGGGAGGGTTTTGGCACTGAGCAGAGTAAAATTATCAGAGCAGGTCCCTGTGTTTGGAGAACCACACTATGGGTGACCTGATGACCTTCTGGAACGCCAGTCTTACAGCATAGTTCCAGAATGGCACCATGCTGGCAAAAGGTCATAAGGTCAGTGCCAGTCTGCCAGCATGGTGCCAGTCCTCTAACAACGCATCACCAACCATTTTAACCATGCCACGTTCCACCTGCAATTAGAGCTGCCATTTTCCCTTTTGGTGAATTACTTGTGTTTAGGGGGATTCCATTTCTTTGAGGATGTTGACAGTTCCGGCTCATTTCCTGTATAGATCTCTCTGTACCCTCTGGTAGTGTACTGCATTTCACGCTAGTTTGACGCTGGCCTACTTTCAAAACAAAGAGAAACTAATCCCTGTGGTTTTGGGGTATATTGATTTGTCAGAGTGGGCTAAAGTGGTGTATGTGTGTGTGATTAGAGTGTGTGTGTGTGTGTGTGTGTGTGTGTGTGTGTGTGTGTGTGTGTGTGTGTGTGTGTGTGTGTGTGTGTGTGTGTGTGTGTGTGTGTGTGTGTGTGTGTGTGCCCAGTGGGGAGGGTTTTGGCACTGAGCATAGTAAAACTATCAGAGCAGGTCCCTGTGTTTGGAGAACCACACTATGGGTGACAGAGGGAATTCTGCCCTTGTGTAGTCTTAACATTCTGTATACTTCCCTTGTCCTAAGGGTACAAAATTACCCACCTTCACTAAACCCCTAAAATAAAGCAGCTTAATTGAATTTTAAACCCTAAATCTATTTTGCATGAAGAAACAGCCTGTCATTCATCACAAACATTGTGAATATCTGGGTTTTCCCTCTTCACAATGCAGAAAGACTGCATTTAATCAGTGGACACCACTCATTTTATTACAACACACCTGTCATAATTGTTTTCTTTGCTAAAGTAGAGGGTTATTATTATTTTTACTATTGTTAATGGTACTGCATATGTGTAAACATACGTTTTTTAGCAAGAGATAGCACTTGTATAGCCTAAGAAAGTAGCAGTAATGTGGAGAAAGTAGCTTTGAATGCAATATATTGAAGGGAAGCAATAACAGTCTTTAATTTTTTTGCCAACATAATGATATATTCTTATATACTGTACAATGAGGAATTCAACAACAAAATAAGAGTCTTCTCCCATTTTTTGAACCATTACCCCAACCACAAGGTGTTTAAACAACAACAATAAATAAGAATAGAATAAGATAATAGATACAAAACAAGAATGTCAAGAACATAAATCAATCAACTCTAATTAGCACATGTAGGACAGTATGCAAGTGTGTGTGCATGGACTTTGCAGGTGTATTTCTCACATGTGCAGCACATAGTATTTGTTTTACAGCCCTTCTATGGGGGGCAGAATTGGCATCTCCTCCTCTTGCCTACCCCAGCTGCATCCTCAGATGGATCAGGACAAGATTCAGCCCTCTGAACAGCTTTCACAAGCGCTGCAGAGGCTGCTGTGCGGTGGAGGTGTTCCCTTCTTTCAATGTTACGCTTGTTACGCTCTTGTTACGCTTATCAGGCATCCAGGTAGGGTTGATCTTGTTCATAAATCACGAAGGCATTGTATGAGGACATATCAATAATGTTATGGAAGATGACCAGAGGCCAGCGGGTAGTCATCCTCCTGCAGCTGTAAGTTCCAATCACCTTGTCCAGGTTGTCCACGCCTCCTTTGTTGTGGTTGTAGTCCAGGATGATGCCTGTCCTCATGATCACTGATCTCAGCTGTTTTGTGCAGTGTGCTCAGGAGGACCACTTTCTTGTTACTCTTTGAGAGGTAAGAAACTAGAGTGGTGGTTTGGGTGAAGGCAAACTTAGATGAGAAGGCCTCTCTCCCCATTGGTGCGAGGAATGCAGGAGGGAGCGCAGGCTTGTTCTTTCTAACTGTGCTAACCATGGTGATCTTCCTCTTCAGGAGCTGCTGGCTGAATTCATAAAGGGTGAAGAAATTGTCACACGTGACATTGTGCCCCCTCAGTCCATCTATCACATCAAGCACAACCCGCATCCCCTGGTTCTTCTCCGAGCCTCCACTGGTCGGCTTCCCTGTGTAGACTAGCATCTTTCAAGCGTAGCTGGATTGTGCATCACAGGCCACCCATTTCTTGAAGCCATACTTTGCTGGCTTACTGGGCATATACTGCCGGAATGGACAGCGACCTTTTGACAAAAGAGATTACTATCAGTAATTAGTATCAGTGTCACAGAAAACAATCACATAAATCAATGATATTACAGCAATACATAATAAAATGAACAGTGAAAATCATTTACATTACAGATATGAAAATAAAAATGTACCTCTGAATGGAACCAGTTGCTCATCCACTGTTACTTCAGGCACAGGGTTGTAGAGGTATGGCAGACGCTCCACCCACTTCTCCCAAACCTCTCTTATGGTCGCCAGTTTGTCTCTCACACGTCTTGCAGGTCTTGACTCACGGTTATTAAATCGTAGCATTCTTGAGAAAGTGTGAAAGACCCTCCACGTGTCATCTCTAGGATTGAAGAACATGTACACCGTTGAGGCAATGTCCTAGGCATGGGCATCTGCATGTCTTGTGGGCCCTGGGGTTCTTATGATGTCCTTATGACATTTTGAGCTGCCGTCCTGCCCTGGATGTCATATGGTGACAAGGACCATGTTATTTTGCTGTTCTTTAACAAAAATGTCTCTCTTTCAGCTTGGGGGATTTCTTCTTCATCTGAAGATGATGCATTGTGCTCTGGGTTGTATTCTTCCCCATCTTCTTCTTCAGATACATCCTCCTCTTCTAAATCACTGTTCTCTTGTTCCTCCTGGACATCTGAAAAAAACGTGCACTCATGGCTTCAGCAAAGAGAGAACTGGGGGGACTGTCATCTGCAGCACCTTTATAGCCTCTGACTGCATTCCCCATTAGTAAACAATGCTTTCAAGAAATGTTTATTTTGTCTGAAATGTTGTTTTTTGTCTGAAATTGTTTTTATTTTGTCTGTGAACTTGAGTCATGTGTGTGTGTGTGTGTGTGTGTGTGTGTGTGTGTGTGTGTGTGTGTGTGTGTGTGTGTGTGTGTGTGTGTGTGTGTGTGTGTGTGTGTGTGTGTGTGTGTGTGTGTGTGTGTGTGTGTGTGTGTGTGTGTGTGTGTGTGTGTGTGTGTGGGGGGGGGGTCATGGAGGGGAGATTCTGCACATGCACAAGGAAGTTTTAGTTTTGTCTGAGTTCAATCAGTAGCACAAATAATCTCAATTGCTCATTGTGTGTGTGTGTGTGTGTGTGTGTCTGTCTGTCTGTCTGTCTGTCTGTCTGTCTGTCTGTCTGTCTGTCTCTGTCTGTCTCTGTCTGTCTGTCTCTGTCTGTCTGTCTCTGT
Organism: Salvelinus fontinalis; assembly: GCF_029448725.1. Classification (NCBI taxonomy): domain Eukaryota; kingdom Metazoa; phylum Chordata; class Actinopteri; order Salmoniformes; family Salmonidae; genus Salvelinus; species Salvelinus fontinalis. Next base: position 10,012,478 of record NC_074687.1, read on the forward strand.
CTCTGTCTGTCTCTGTCTGTCTCTGTCTCTGTCTGTCTCTGTCTCTGTCTGTCTGTCTGTCTCTGTCTGTCTGTCTCTGTCTGTCTCTGTCTGTCTGTCTGTCTGTCTGTCTCTGTCTGTCTGTCTCTGTCTGTCTGTCTGTCTGTCTCTGTCTGTCTGTCTGTCTCTGTCTGTCTGTCTTTGTGTTTTTTTTAAATGATAACTGCTGCGTCAAAAATTACCCTTACACGGAACCCAAACAGGCTGCGCGCGTGCACTATCGTGCGCACATTTATTTTGTCCCCCTACACCAAACGAGATCACGACACGCAGGTTAAAATATCAAAACAAACTCTGAACCAATGACATTAATTTGGGGACAGGTCGAAAAGCATTAAACATTTATGGCAATTTAGCTAGCTAGCTTGCACTTGCTAGCTAATTTGTTCTATTTAGCTAGCCTGCTGTTGCTAGCTAATTTGTTCTATTTAGCTAGCTTGCTGTTGCTAGCTAATTTGTTCTATTTAGCTAGCTTGCTGTTGCTAGCTAATTTGTTCTATTTAGCTAGCTTGCTGTTGCTAGCTAATTTGTTCTATTTAGCTAGCTTGCTGTTGCTAGCTAATTTGTTCTATTTAGCTAGCTTGCTGTTGCTAGCTAATTTGTTCTATTTAGCTAGCTTGCTGTTGCTAGCTAATTTGTCCTGGTATATAAACATTAGGTTGTTATTTTACCTGCACAAGGTCCTCTACTCCAACAATTAATCCACACATAAAACGGTCAACCGAATCGTTTCTAGTCATCTCTCCTCCTTCCAGGCTTTGAACTTATATGGTGATTGGCATCTAAACTTTCATAGTATTACCACGACAACTGGCAAAACAGTTCGTCTTTCTATCACCCACGTGGGTATAACCAATGAGGAGATGGCACGTGGCTACCTGATTTTATAAACCAATGAGGAGATGGGAGAGGCAGGACATGCAGTGCGATCTGCATCAGAAATAGAAATGACTTCTATTTTAGCCCTTGGCAACGCAGACGCTCCTTGACGCGCGCGAGCAGTGTGGGTGCAATAATTGAATAACATAGATTTCAAAATGTATTTTGCAATGCTCGCGCAGGTGGTGTAGTCAGGGTATTAGACAATCTTTGTACCTTGGTGGTGTACAGCTTTCATGGAAATATGAACAAAGGCGATGTTTCACTTTTTCTAATGTTGGGGTCACTCTAGGAAGAGTCATCAAATTTCAAGTTGAAAAAATATCATTTAGGGGGTTTTCTCTGCTGTTCAACATAGTGGCGGGCCATTTTTGACCCTTAGGACAACACAAGGGTTAAGCAGAACAAACAACCATGTGCTCTTCCAAGTACATTCATCGGTGGTTCTCCTTCCTCTTATTTCACTCCATGTTTGATTTTAAGGTTGCACCCTCTAGCAGTCTTTCTGATCTGTGTAAGCTACTGTATATACAGTATTTTGGTTGTCAAAAACAGTTGATGTTATGAAATATTGAAAGATGTGGAACATGGCACGTCACTGAATGCGTTGCAATTAAGTTAAGGTGACATTTTCACTAGAACATTTCCCAACCAAACATAATCTGATAGTTTTGATACTCTTGGAAGACATTTGATCAGACGTTCCGGCATTCACGGACGCTAGTCCTAAAGGACCAGCATTGGGGTATACAGCCCTTTAAGTCATGTGATTTCAGACCCACAGCATGTACGTTTCCCTTTGAGTTTGTAGGCCGATAAACCTCAGAAACCTCAAATACTGGACGTAAATCACGCTGTTCTGGGACAGGTTTGGTGTAGCGAGGCCGATGTTGCAATTAGATGTAGTAATCCATAGTCATTGGTCTAATTATGTAATAAAAGAGGCATGAATACTTCAAAGCCCTAAGTGTGGTTGTCAGTTTCTTGGAAGGCAATAGTAATTGTCATGTTCACTACCTCACAAATCAAATCCCCTGCACATGTCCCACTTCCCCAAAATCTACCCCGCTTCCCCTTATAATACTGACGCCTATTTGGGGGAACCAAGGTACCAAGTGCTCCTCCCTTAGTGCCCATTTGCCGACGCTGCGTCAATCACACACATCTGGAGCTGGTCAAGTCCTAGCATCCCCAGGGAAGAACTAACTTACCTCAACATCCCTGTCTCGTCATGTCGCTTCCTGGAAGCCATGAGAAAGCAATGCCCTCTCCACCCGGCCTTCTCCCCCGAAACAAGCAAGACTCCCTTCAGAGGAAGGAGTGTACTAGAAGAGCTGATAATACCCTCATCTTTCCTGTTATTGAGCCCACAAATGCTATGTGTGTGTGTGTGTGTGTGTGTGTGTGTGTGTGTGTGTGTGTGTGTGTGTGTGTGTGTGTGTGTGTGTGTGTGTGTGTGTGTGTGTGTGTGTGTGTGTGTGTGTTAACAGTATGGAGGTTGTTAAGGTGTTAACAGTATGCAGGTTGTTAAGGTGTTAACAGTATGGAGGTTGTTAAGGTGTAAACAGTATGGAGGTTGAAAAGGTGTTAACAGTATGGAGGTTGTTAAGGTGTTAACAATATGGAGGTTGTTAAGGGGTAAACAGTATGGAGGTTGTTAAGGTGTTAACAGTATGGAGGTTGTTAAGGTGTAAACAGTATGGAGGTTGTTAAGGTGTTAACAGTATGGAGGTTGTTAAGGGGTTAACAGTATGGAGGTTGTTAAGGTGTTAACAGTATGGAGGTTGTTAAGGTGTTAACAGTATGGAGGTTGTTAAGGGGTAAACAGTATGGAGGTTGTTAAGGTGTTAACAATATGGAGGTTGTTAAGGGGTAAACAGTATGGAGGTTGTTAAGGTGTTAACAGTATGGAGGTTGTTAAGGTGTTAACAGTATGGAGGTTGTTAAGGGGTAAACAGTATGGAGGTTGTTAAGGTGTTAACAGTATGGAGGTTGTTAAGGTGTAAACAGTATGCAGGTTGTTAAGGTGTTAACACCTTAACAACCTCCATATTGTTAACACCTCTCCATATTGTTAACACCTCTCCATATTGTTAACACCTTAACAACCTCCATACTGTTTACCCCTTAACAACCTCCATATTGTTAACACCTCTCCATATTGTTAACACCTCTCCATATTGTTAACACCTCTCCATATTGTTAACACCTTAACAACCTGCATACTGTTTACACCTTAACAACCTCCATACTGTTAACACCTTAACAACCTGCATACTGTTTACCCCTTAACAACCTCCATACTGTTAACACCTTAACAACCTCCATACTGTTTACCCCTTAACAACCTCCATATTGTTAACACCTTAACAACCTCCATACTGTTAACACCTTAACAACCTCCATACTGTTAACACCTTAACAACCTCCATACTGTTTACCCCTTAACAACCTCCATATTGTTAACACCTCTCCATATTGTTAACACCTTATCAACCTCCATACTGTTTACACCTTAACAACCTGCCTACTGTTAACACCTTAACAACCTCCATACTGTTAACACCTTAACAACCTGCATACTGTTAACACCTTAACATACCTGCATACTGAGAACCCTTTTAAGAACCCTTTATGATTCCAGATATTTTATTTTATATTTTATTTAACATTTATTTAACTAGGCAGGTCAGTTAAGAACAAATTCTTATTTACAATGACGGCCTACCAAAAGTCAAAATGCGGGGACGGGTGCTGGGATTAAAAAATAAAATAAAAATATAGGACAAAACACACATCACGACAAGAGAGACAACACAACACTACACAAAGAGAGACCTAAGACAACAACATAGCATGGTAGCAACACAACATGACAACACAGCAAGGAAGCAACACAACATGACAACAACATGGTAGCAACACAACATGGCAGCAGCACAACACATGGTACAAGCATTATTGGGCACAGACAACAGCACAAAGGTCAAGAAGGTAGAGACAACAATACATCACGTGAAGCAGCCACAACTGTCAGTAAGCGTGTCCATGGTTGAGTCTTTGAATGAAGAGATGGAGATAAAACTGTCCAGTTTGAGTGTTTGTTGCAGCTCGTTCCAGTCTTTAGCTGCAGCGAACTGAAAAGAGGACTGACCCAGGGATGTGTGTGCTTTGGGTACCTTCAACAGAATGTGACTGGCAGAACGGGTGTAGTATGTGGAGGATGAGGGCTGCAGTAGGTATCTCAGGAGGGAGTGAGGCCTAAGAGGGTTTTATAAATAAGCATCAACCAGTGGGTCTTGCTACTGATATACAGAGATAACCAGTATACAGAGGAGTATAGAGTACCAGTGTTGTGTCCTATAAGGTGCATTGGTGGCAAATCTGATGGCCGAATGGTAAAGGACATCAAGCCGCTCGAGAGCACCCTTACCAACCGATCTATAAATTACCTCTCCGTAATCTAGCATGGGTAGGATTGTCATCTGAATCAGAGTTAGTTTGGCAGCTGGGGTGAAAGAGGAGTGATTATGATAGAGGAAACCAAGTCTAGATTTAACCTTCGCCTGCAGCTTTGATATGTGCTGAGAGAAGGACTGTGTACCGTCTAGCCATACTCCATAGTACTTGTATGAGGTGACTACCTCAAGCTCTAAACCCTCAGAGGTAGTAACCACACCGGTGGTTATCAAACCACATGACCTTTGTTTTGGAGGTGTTCAGAACAAGGCTAAATCCAGGGATGGGCCAGCTGAGTGTAAGTATAATACTATCTGTATATAAATGGATGACAGAGCTTCATACTGCCCTCACTCTTTCTTTCTGTTTCCCGGTAGAACCCTTTTGCTTCCATGTAGAACCCTTTTGGTTTCCCAGTAGAACCCTTTTGTTTCCATGTAGAACCCTGTTGGTTTCTAGGTAGAACCCTTTTGTTTCCATGTCGAACCCTTTTGTTTCCATGTAGAACCCTGTTGGTTTCTAGGTAGAACCCTTTTGTTTCCATGTAGAACCCTGTTGGTTTCCCAGTAGAACCCTTTTGTTTCCATGTCGAACCCTTTTGTTTCCATGTAGAACCCTGTTGATTTCTGGGTAGAACCCTTTTGTTTCCATGTAGAACCCTTTTGGTTTCCATGTAGAACCCTTTTGGTTTCCAGGTAGACCCCTTTTGTTTCCAGGTAGAACCCTTTTTGTTTCCAGGTAGAACCCTTTTGGTTTCCAGGTAGACCCCTTTTGTTTCCATGTAGAACCCTTTTGGTTTCTAGGTAGAACCCTTTTGTTTCCATGTAGACCCCTTTTGGTTTCCATGTAGAACCCTTTTGGTTTCCAGGTAGACCCCTTTCGGTTTCCAGGTAGACCCCTTTCGGTTTCCCGGTAGAACCCTTTTGGTTCCAAGTAGAACCCTTTTGGTTTCCATGTATAACTGTTTTCACAGAGGGTTCTTCGTGGAATCAAAAATGGTTCTACCTGGGAAAAAAACAGTTCTCCTATAGGGACAGCTGAAGAACCCTTTTGGAACCCTATTTTCTAACAATGTATGTAGTATGCAAAAAGTAAGATGTAAAACCTGCAACCAATGTCATGGCCAGTGTGTGTAGATATGACCTCATCATGCCATCTCTGATCACCACACCATTAGGCTCCATACACACTGCTCCTGGCAACAACAAGGAAGTATTTTCATTGGTTCTAGCCATATTAACCAGGGGGCGTGTCGGTAAAAGGTTGCAATTCATTGGTCGAGGGCTTTGCTTATGGGGCTTTTACTTGTCATTGTTATTCTGTAGTGTAGCGACCAAGACGTGCCTGTGTTTCTTTTTTCCAGATTTGAGTTTACAACAGAAAGAAGAAACTATTTGCATTGGTTGTTTTGAATAGCTAGGATTACTCTGAGAACTGATGTTGTTGTGGTCAGGGTTTCCTTTCCTCCACCAGTCTTTATCTATACACCCCAATGTGTTAATCTACAGTATCTTTTGTATGTGACAATATGTTAGTGCCTTGGGGCACCTGGAAGATAGTTTGATAAACCGTTTTTAGGTGAAGAGGTCAAAATGCACATCACACAAACACATCACTACCAAGACTTTAAATGAATTACATCACTTTATTTAAATAAATGCTTTGTCATAACAAAAAAAGACAAAGGTTAAAAGAGTACATAAATTACAAGTTGAATAAATATTACACAGTGATATTCACTTTAATAGTTTGAGATTTTTTGTTGTTGTTGTTGCACGAGGAGTTCCAAATGCTGACCATTTTATGTCACTGTCCTCTGGCACCAATGGATCTTTTTTCACAAGCCAGTTAACACCACATGTTATTAAGGTAACTGACTGAATTTGTCTCATTTCATCAATAAAAACATTATGCATAAAAATAAATGCTGTAGTTACTATTGTATCATGAACTGTGAGTATGAGTACATAACCAGGTGGGAGATGAGGAATCTGAATAAAGCAGTGTTAGAGTTGGAAACAGATGTAAATCGCACTTTAAAAGGAGGATAAACTTTCAATACAACCTCTCCAACACCTCAATCTACCACCATACCGCAAAGAAAATTGAAAGAGAATTTCAACAATTCGTAGCTTGGTTGAATTGTGTCAATTGGTTAATTTGACGCCAAAGGATTCAATGCCCTTATCCACATTTTCTTTGACCCAAGAGACAAGTCTTGATTAAGAAAACGCCCCGTTAGACTACACCATATGGCTGGCCAACTGCTTCAATAGGCTTCTGATGGTCTGGTGCTCAAATGGAAGCTGGAGAGGGAGTCAACATCTAAACGTCTTGCTGTGTTCCTATTCCTCAGACTTCCCTGGTCTCTTTGTGTCTGTTCCTAACTGTGTCTACTGTCATGCGATTGGTGAGCCCTACATGATGAGGGTGTGGCTAGCCCCTAAACGCGACCACTGTCCATGGTGTTCTCTCTCTCTCTCTCTCTCTCTCTCTCTCTCTCTCTCTCTCTCTCTCTCTCTCTCTCTCTCTCTCTCTCTCTGTGTGTGAGAGCAGACATATGAAACAGGGACTGTTGTGTGGTTGTTAATGTACTGTACGTTGTGTTATTATCCCTTTATCCTTATTGGACGGAGGTGATAGAATTCCCAGGCATGGACCACATAAGCCCCTGTCAACCATTACCCAGATGACCTTGCAGACACCCTTAACCTGTATGACACTACATGTTTAGCTTGTTTTGTTGTTCTACCCAGGTGGAGGTTTTACTGCATGTTATCTGTGGATATCTCAAATGACATTTTTTAAACTTCTATAAGTGCAAGCTGCTTTCGTTCAAAGTGGACTGGGTGGAGGTGGGGAAGGGTGCTACACTGCATTGGGTATAGGACAAACTAGTTTATCTGGGGTTTACCAAAAGGCGGAGGAGTTCACTTCCATGTAAGAAGAGATTTTGGATGTGAAGTGTAGCAGGGTATAGTAACTTATTTTTTCCCACAAATTCTCTCTCAAAGTAACTGAGGCTATAAAGCTATAGGCCTGACATTTTGACCAATCCATTGTTGATTTCACAGCATCTCATCTATGAGCCATTAAAAACAACAGTATCCTATTCAACACATTTGTATTACGAAAACTGATAATATCACGTCATTATTGGACTACAGACTTAATTGAGGCTGGAGTACAAGCTCCCTAATTTGTTGTCTGTTGATTCCCTGGCTAGAGTAATTACGACCACCCACACAAGCTGTGGAATAGGATCTGATGGCTAGTAATGCCTCGTCCATCTCTTCTCCGGCTCCCGGGAGACGCAGCAGTTTGCTAGTCTGCGTGCTCAACTATGATGTGCCTCGGAATTCTGACATCACTTGCCTATTCTCTGGCAATCAAATACATTGGCAGTCAACTTTGAAAGCAATACTCTAGCTTTTTAGTGCTTTTTGAAAATAAGAGACAGAGACGGGCACTCTGGTCTTCCTTGTCCTCACATTCAAACACAGGGAGGGGTTAGCAACGGATTCATAATGGGTTTGTGGCAAGAGTTATACCACATGACTAGAGCTAAACCACATGACTAGAGCTATACCACATGACTAGAGCTATACCACATGACTAGAGCTATACCACATGGCATTGAGTTACCTTCTTTGTACTTTACCTAGACCTCTCGTCATGGCAGGACTACTAACCCGAGGGCCTCTCAGCCTCAGTAGGGTTTCCGTCCCTTAGACAGCTACCACGTCACGTACGCGTGACTATTTAAATGTGGATTTACATGTAAGAAGGCACTGCGACTTGCACACAGGCGACATAAAACTACGCTTTCAACTGACCCTGCAGGTAGTGGTCAAAGATGCCCACTTGAGTGGAAGAAGTATTCATTTTTGTATTGCTTGTAACTGTTTCGGGTAATGCAAGTTCTTATGCTGTTAGGGGAATAACCTATGTGTAAATGTAATAATCTGCTGCTGTATTGTTTTTGTGTTATTTGTGATCGTTTTGTTTGTCTTGTGTAGTTTCTTAATCATTGTACCTAAACTGTATGTGTCAACATGTACATGCAAGGCCCAGCTGTAAAAGAGACCTTGGTCTCAGTCTGTGTTTCTTGTTGAAATAAAGGTAGAAAAATAAAAATAATAATAAAAGGAAAACTGCTCACCATTTCGATTGCAAGTAATGTTGTGTTGTATAGAAAACAAGTTGTCGAGGAGGAGGGGCGGCGTGCAAGCCAAGGGGGAAGAAAATAGGTGGGATATAGCTTTTTTTGACTGTCTCATATTCAAATAAGGATGGCCAGGCATCATGGAACCATTCAAATTGTTTACAGGCTAAAATACACACGTCTTTTTCCCAAGCACCAGTACATTGTATTTCTTTAGTAAAAAAAAAAAAAAAGTTAATTTATAGCCAAAAGTAATTCACCAAGGTTCCACTGTAGCCGTGGTGGCCATGGTATCAGGCCCGTTGGTTAAGGAACACGGCTCAAAAGTGGGTGGTTACTACTTCACAACAGTACAAACAAAACCACACAAGACTAACACCCTCGAGCAACTGAGACACACAAAAAAACAGCTAACCTCACTGGTGAATGCAAGTGAATGCAACGTGCTTAATCCTTGTTAATTAATCCTTATTTTTGCCCATACTTTAGCAAAACAAAGAATTACTGTTGTTAGTTATTGCTGGACTGTACGGTTCATTCCACTATTCTTTAAGTCCCGGTTGTTGGGCCAAGCAGAGCTCACATCAGATGACAGTATGAGCACTTTGTGTCCGTTTTCCCTTCACCAGTAGGGGCAGTGTTCTCCGTTAAGTTCTGTGTTGCCCTGCATGGCAGTGTATGGTAACAAGAGGCACAGTTGGCATGTCAGGCTAGCTACAGAGTCAATGAGCAACTAACATAGGTTTGTCTGTAATGATCTGATTATTGTGTCAAACACTCTCCATCTCCCATAGACCTAGGTTTACATAGCCTAGTGTGAGAAAGCCATCCTCAAGACTACTTCAAGCACCAGACGTAAATGTTGTTGTTGTTGTTGTTGTTGTTGTTGTAAAAAGACCAAAAGAGAGCGAGAGGAAAAAAAGGACATTCTTGTGTTAAGCTCACTCCCTTTCTCTTTCACACACACACGCACGCACACACATACATGCATGCTCACACAAAATTAGTGAAGTAACACATATCCAAGCAGGTTCCCTTATTCATAAGTGCTCTGACAGAACCAAATACCCAGATAGAGTCAAATGTATCAGAAAGACCCTCTCAAGTTTTTTTTTCTGCCAATAGAAAGTCCAGCTATCTCCTCTGACACCTAAATAGATGGTCCAGCTATGTTCTCTGACACCTCAATAGAAGGCCCAGCTACCTCCTCTGACACCTCAATAGAAGGTCCAGCTACCTCCTCTGACACCTCAATAGAAGGTCCAACTATCTTCTCTGACACCTCAATAGAAGGTCCAACTATCTTCTCTGACACCTCAATAGAAGGTCCAACTATCTTCTCTGACACCTCAATAGAAGGTCCAGCTATCTCCTCTGACACCTCAATAGAAGGTCCAACTATCTCCTCTGACACCTCAATAGACGGTCCAGCTATCTCCTCTGACACCTCAATAGAAGGTCCAACTATCTTCTCTGACACCTCAATAGAAGGTCCAGCTATCTCCTCTGACACCTCAATAGAAGGTCCAACTATCTCCTCTGACACCTCAATAGACGGTCCAGCTATCTCCTCTGACACCTCAATAAAAGGTCCAGCTATCTTCTCTGACACCTCAATAGAAGATCCAACTATCTCCTCTGACACCTCAATAGAAGGTCCAGCTATCTCCTCTGACACCTCAATCTAAGGTCCAGTTATCTCCTCTGACACCTCAATAGAAGGTCCAGCTACCTCCTCTGACACCTCAATAGCAATAGATGTGAAAGATCAAAACATTCCTGTTTATAATCAAAGTGACTTATATGAATTTTTTCATCCATTTTATGTTAGCTTTAAATCATACAAAGTTTGGTGTTTCTATAAAAATATATCAATACAAGTATATATTTTCATGAATGTTAGTGAGGCTCCCACATCTTAGCGGGGGAGGGGCCAGAGCCCAGCTCTTAGTGGGGGAGGGGCCCGAGCCCAGCTCTTAGTGGGGGAGGGGCCCGAGCCCAGCTCTTAGCGGGGGAGGGGCCCGAGCCCAGCTCTTAGCGGGGGAGGGGCCCGAGCCCAGCTCTTAGTGGGGGAGGGGCCCGAGCCCAGCTCTTAGTGGGGGAGGGGCCCGAGCCCAGCTCTTAGTGGGGGAGGGGCCCGAGGGTCAAACAAGGGCTTAAAACCTGCTGGGTTCCGTCTTTTAAGAGATGAGCGCACGGTCAAAAAAAAAAAAAAAAGATTTCAGGTGTCCTTTTTTCAAGCCTGTCCTTTCGTTCATTCATTTGATTTGTTTAGTTGTCTTATTTTTTTTTCGTCTTGAAAATCTCAAAAAGTGACTGGAGGGCGAAGCAGACAGGTGGGAGGGAAAGGAGGAGGTGAGGCCCTGGGTCAGGTGATCGCGGTGGGGCGGAGCCGCCTATTCACTCGTTGATGCTGCTGCTCTCTAGGTCCTTGCACTGGATGTCGCCCCCGCTGTAGTCTGTGCCGGGAACCTGCGAGCCGTACTTATCTACGCACCAGCAGATGCCTCGCTTCCTGCCACGAGAGGGCTTGCACTGTGGAGGCGATCGATGTGCAACGACAGGTGGCAAAGAAAGAGAGAGAGAGAGACGGTGTAAGCATAAATATTATTAATATGTATAACTGATGTGTTCAACCATGTATAAGGATGATGACAGAGGGAGACTGCTCACCTGTTTGCGTTTGAAGAAGCCCTTCCTGTCACAGTTGGGAAGGTACAGGGACAGGGCCATGACACGGGACGTGTCCTTCATTCCCTGGATGATCCCATCCAGCTTCCTCCTGCAAGGACCCTGTGGAGGAATGGCACAACTAATATTAGCTCCCAGTGCTAGCACCATAGGTGGAACAAAATCCTGCACTCAGTCAGCTCTCCTAGGATCAGAGTTGGAGATGTTTTCACACTAACGACATCAGCATCAGCACAGCTTCAACATTAGCTCCTCTCTTTCCTTATGTCCACTCTTGTACTTACAAACTCTGGCTCGTGCTTGTCAATGGGTAGTGGGGAGTAGTCCATGGGGCCAATGGAGCGCAGTTTGGCCTGTGCCCGCTTGCGGTCCTTGTCCTTGCGCATCGCTTGGATCTTCTTACTGTTGATGAGGTCCTGCTTGGGGAGGAGCGGCACTTTGGCGGGCTGCTGTTGGTCCTCCGTGATCTCAGTTGTCAGGGTGTCCTCGTGTTCCAGAGACTCATGATCTACACAGGGTAAAGACAGAGCATACTTGTCACATTAAAGTTATTCTTGCCCAACCGAAAATATGGACTACCAGATGCTTTTCCCAGGGTGTGGGCCAACAAATGTTGCTTTCCCATTTGTTTACAACGGAGGGGGCAGGATCAAGGATCGACAGCTGATTAACTACCTCTACCACCACTTCACCCCAGCCCCCACCATAAAAAAACATCAAATCCAGCATCTACTAACGGAGGTCAAAGCAAAGAAAGTAAGTCTGGTTAAACAAGTCTGAATGCTGACCGAAAGATACAAAATCTTAGCTCAGTCTCTTCTACATCATATTAAGGAGGTATGTGGAGTTTTTTGTGTGAGACACAGTGGCTTATTAGGTTGATCATAAGCTATTTTAATAATACATACTTACTGTATCTGGCAAGTCCATGCAAAGACAAAAATAATTGGGTCTAATCAAAGACTTCATATCTCTCACAGATCATACTTGGAGACGTTGATGTCATGGTAACCGAGGAGCCATGGCAACTGAAGCCTACGGCAGAGGTGGACACATCCTAGTCTGAATGTACTGTATCATTTCATATCAAGAACAGAACTGAAGCCAGGAAGATAGGCCACTGCTCTCCCCTACCCCATCCTACCCCCCAGAGATACCTACAGTCCTAGAGGTACATATGGAGGTCTCCCCAGGCTAGAGATTTGGGGTCCTGATCCCTTATCCCCTCTCCCCCCGGTCCCTCCTCAGGGCTCAGCCCCCATAAGTCAAGAGCCCTAGCCTGCGTGAGGTTCTCTGAGGCCACAGAGATGAGTGCTCCTCTCCTGCTTGTGCTTACTCTATCGTAAGCACACAAGGCTCCTAAGGCACCGTCATGGGATTTTGCCAGGCCCCAACTGGCGAGTGGCCGCAGTGCCTGTAGACGACGGGGTTATATTTATCCAGTGAGGAAACCCGTGGGTGGGTGCAGCGGAGGCCATGGGGGAGGGCGTGGTTGTAATTCTGGGGCTGAGTGAATGTGCCAAGTATTGTTGGGGAGAGACAATCACGGGACATTGACAGATTGCTGAAGAAGGGCATGATTAAAAATGATTAAAACAAACCACATTTCAATGTTATCTTAATTAAGTATAGGCGCCACTGGACTGGATTTACAAGGCCACCTTGGAAAAAAGGACATGCATGTCACCACTGAGAGGTGTATTGCTGGGAATTGACTTACCACAAACACGAGAACGCATCCCCCCCTTCCATTTTACAAATACAACACACACTACATCATAGGCCTACTTTAAATGCAGTATGGGAGACACTTGTGATACTGATTTCAAGACATTTGAGCATCTTCCAAATGCGCCATTATTTTAGAACATCAAATAAAATGCTGTTATACTTCCAATTCACAAGCTGTGCCTGCAATTCAAAGACATGGAGACAGTATGTTTGTAGACAACGGGGTCTCTCTCCAAAAAAAACTACGTTTTTCCATGCTTATGGTCCCCAGCTTGTAAAAGAGGCTTAGCAGGCCTGTGTTTAAGTACTGAAACACTGCCAAGATGCTGGCCTCCAGCCAAGACAGCACAGTCACGTGCTGCCACCTCCACCCAGCCCAGGCTGAAGATGTATCTCTCCCACTGCTCGCGCTAAACTTTTCATTAAGACAAGAGGACCGGAACAGGCAAACAATGTGCAACTGATATGCCTCTGTTTAAAAATTAACATGTGCGCAATTATGCTTCATGAATATCCCAAGTTTCTTGCAGCCAGGAAGCCTAAGCATGAAAGACAAGCCACTCTTCTTTCAGCTGTTTTTCTCTCTGACAGGTCGTTATGAATTTACAGTCAAAACAACTTTGGGCAGAAAATGCGCCACAACAATGAGATGCTTAAATGCTCATTGGTTCACACACCTTACAGCATTGAGTGTATCCTAATCAATGTTGATAGCACAGAACACCCTCTAAAATTACACCTTTACAAGATCCTAGGTCTTGAGTAGAGGTGCTGTTAATCCAGAGGACGGGGGGGGTGTATGCGGTGAGATAGTGATAACGGAGCAGGAAGTCCTCTGTCATTATCTTTAAGCCACAACACTGGCCAACCATGATTCCCACAGTCTGATTCCGCTGCTTAATGTTTCAAGGCTTCTGGACAGAATCCATGGCTTGATACCCCTATCACTGTAGCGCAGAGAAGGAGATATGGAAAGCCCTTGGACCAGAATGAAACACTGCACTTCAGTCATTTAATTAGAGGTAGGTGATCCAGGCCAACAGCATTCATTGTGTAAGGATCTAAACAAAATGTAAAGCCATTGGAGCACATTCGATTCCACATTGAATGGCCTTGCAAAATGCTTACTCGTTGGGGCACAACTCAACCACTGCAATACACTGCATGCTTCAGTTTGGTTTGAAAAACAAGAAAAAAGCGGCAATAGTACTGTTTGTCCATATTGAGACGCCGTAGCCAGTATTCATTTCCTTAAAATAGTCAGACTTAATCTAAGATAACTCAAGTTATCTGTCATTAATTTCGACGTTTCTGCCGAGGAGATCTTAGTCTCATAATTTTACATCTAACTAAAATGTTTGTTGCAGTATTTCTCAAGTGAAAAAAGGAGCATGAAAATGAGTTGTCTCTTGTTGAATGACAACTTAATTGAAGAATCCCTACTGTTGACCAATCACAGACGAAGGGGTGTAGACTTCGGCTACCGACTTTAGCTTGCCTACAATAAATGTTTTGGTGTGCACGAACAGCTGAAATAACTCTTGCAGTAGACCAAAACAAACAAACATGTAACCTAATGTCATCATAATATATGCACAAACTGTCCCGAACTGTTTCGGATGGGAAGCGTGCGGACACATTTAGAAGAACATTAGTCCTGTGACATCATCAACTCAAAAAGATGCTGAGACAGTTCCAATGTAAGTGCTGCTGGATAGTCAAATCATAGCCATGTTTAACTTCAGTTCAATTCACTTTATTGACACTTTTAGATGGTTACTACCCAATTTGAATCTGTTAAGGAGCCTTTTATACCATGACTCGGCGCTTCGGTACCGCTTGCCGTGCGTTAGCAGAGAGAACAGTCTATGACTTGCCTAGTATATAGGTTCTGAATGGCAGGAAGCTTGGCCCCAGTGATGTACTGGGCCATATGCACTACCCTCTGTAGCGACTTACGTTCGGATGCCAAGCAGTTTCCATACCAGGCGGTGATGCAATCGGTCAGGATGCTCTCGATGGTGCAGCTGTATAACTTTTTCAGAATCTGGGGACCCATGCCAAATCTTTTCAGTCTCCTGAGGGGGAAAAGGTGTTGTCATGTCCTCTTCACAACTTTCTTGGTGTGTTTGGACCATGATAGTTTGTTGGTGATGTGGACACCAAGGAACTTGAAACTCTCGACCTGCGCCACTACAGCCACGTCGATATAAATGGTCCGTACCATGGGAGTCTCTCCTGAAACTGAATTCTAACTTAATCAGCAACTTTTCCCAAGGTACTATGAACAACAAATATGTACAGTGCAATCAAAACGTTTCCTGCTTTTTGATTCAGAGTTAAAAATAGCAGCAGGAACAATTGAGGGAGGATAAAAAATTCAAGTAACACTTGTTCCATGGTGATGGGAGTCCCTTCCAAGTAGGGCACCTCAATGCCCCTCTTGCAACTGCTATACAGAAAACATTTCTCTGTTGATGTCAAATAAATGTACGACAGCAGTTGAAAGCACCCCTCCGTGATGCTACATGCCACTGCTCTCGTGTGCAAGCCTAATTTGGGTCTGAGATCTCATTCCACATCATTTAAAAAAAAATGTTTACAAGCCACTCGGACGCTGCCTTTCTGGGTCACCGTCAACACAACACAATTGCCGGGGCGTGACGAAATTCAGACTCCTTGGTGGCAGAGGATGCTATTTTGGCTTACACGGAACCTCCTCTATCCAACGTCCAAAGCTCATCTCCATACACTCAGGCCAGAGACATTAGGATGAAAATGACAAAATCCACATTTTGGAGCTGAAACTGGCACCAAGGCTGCAGACAAGAGATTAGGACATCTGTTGTTCTCCTTCAGAATAGAAACTTGAGACAGGATTTTTTGTTGAGCTCCTGACAGTGACTTTCAATGAGCTGGGTTCTTCTGTGATAAGTGATACTATTCTTGTGCTGTCCTGGGTCATGTCCAGCAGGATTTTTTTTTGTTGAAATGGAGTGAAACAGAAAGGTAATACTTTACCGACACAATCATTTTTGTTGTCCTTTGAAAAGCGTTCTCAACTGGGCACGACTCTGATGTAAGAGTCAGCCAGTGGAGGCTGTTGGGAGGAGCTATAGGAGGACATGCTCATTGAAAATGCTAGAATGGAATGAATGGAACGGTATCAAACACATCAAACATATGGAAACAACATGTTTGACTGTGTTCCATTGATTCCATTCCAGCCATTACAATGAGCCCATCCTCCTATAGCTCCTACCACCAGCCTCCACTGGTGTCAGACTGATTGCTGTAAAACTTCACCGGAAAAACTAATTCAATCATGCAAACTGCCAAATAAGTTCTCTAGCTTGAATACTGTGCATGGGAACAGTGCCATAGCTTGGTCCTAGAGCATGTTAGTAGACCTTACACTGGCAATTGGTTTCTCATGATTAACACGTGTGTCAAATGGCACAGCATTCTAGAAAACCAGAAGAAGAGTACATGATAAACTGTCTCACATGAATCTGATGAGGTTGGTTATATGTAGCATTCAACAACAACATCCACTTCTGTGAGGAGGGGGATCAGGGTGAGTGAGTTGTAAAATCACCCTCAGCAATGTTCTTCTCCTTATGACCTAACCATTAAACCATCAAATAGCATCTCTGGTTGAACTGGAGCAGGTCTAATAGTCTACTGTACAGTAGTATGCCATCTATAGTAGATAGGCCAACCAAACTGCCTCACACCAATGTGTATTGTCATTGGCCTCTTTGTTAAGAGAGGTTGTCTGATGTATTTGGGAATATAACATTGCAGTAGCAATGTGTAACCATAACCAAAACCAACTCATGCTGGTCTGTCTGTTCAATTCACATGAGGTCAATTGGTGTGGAGCATCCAGGAGCTGTATGAGGGAGGGTGGTTATTACAGGAACACTGAAAAAATAAATACTTGAAGTTGACCCTGCTACTGTAAAATGTTTTCCTAAGATGGCTGGGGCTGTATCTTAAAAATAATACTTGATCATCCCCCTAGTTCTGGCCTTTCAAGAAGAGTACAGAGCCACAAATCACTTGGTGCATGCATTAAGTTGTCAAGTTAACACCACATTTGGGGTACCAGTGTTTATTTTGTCCCATAGCCATTGTAAATTGTGGTAACAAAGACAGGTGACAAACTGGCTTCATTGCATTGGCTTGTGATTGCACTAAAACTTGTAAATGCACCACCAAGTAGGCATTAAAAAAACTATCTTGGAGCACAAAAATAAACACTGAACTCAAAATTGTTCTGTTCTTTTGGGCTTTGGCTGATGCTATATTGATAGAGTAATGCGTGCATGTTGATGTGCAAGTCAAGCTTTCTAGATTCATACACACTCTTTAATAATCTTCTTGTTTCTTGGCAAAGGGCAATCTGTTTAAACATAAGGCTCTTTCACAAGCTCAGAGAGCAAGAGGCCTTATGCCATGATGTAATATCTGTTGCCATGGAGTCATATCTGTTGGCATAGACTCATATCTGTTGGCATAGACTCATATCTGTTGGCATAGACTCATATCTGTTGGCATAGACTCATATCTGTTGGCATAGACTCATATCTGTTGGCATAGACTCATATCTGTTGGCATTGAGTCATATCTGTTGGCATAGACTCATATCTGTTGGCATATACTCATATCTGTTGGCATAGAGTCATATCTGTTGGCACAGAGTCATATATGTTAGCATGGAGTCATATATGTTAGCATGTAGTCATATCTGTTGGCATGGAGCCATCTGTTGGCATGAAATCATATTTGTTAGCATGCGTTCCAGGTTCTTATTCTTCTGGGCTGACACAGTGAACTGAGTGGCCAGCAACACAAACCAACTCCTGGTCCTCATGTAGGGTGTATTTGACAACATTGCATTACAACGTTATATGAGAAAGAAATACAGAGATAATTCAATGTAATTCAATCTCCTTCAAGAAACATATCCAGATCTGGTATTTAAAGTGGCAGTCCCCTCTTTAAATGCATTGTCTTTATAATATGTAGATTGGTTCAACTGGGTCCAAAGTGGCGTTTTTTCTGCAAGTACATGGTAGAATTGCATGAATACAGCCCAGAGACGGAAACCATTGGGTCCCCTGAGGATCCGCCTGTGGACACTTGGCCTGTCCTCTCTGTGTGTTTGCCAGCTGATCAGAACAGGTTGAAACCCTACACGGCAGGAAACTAAAGGCTCATGTCTAATTCCAATCAGAGGAACCCTTGATGGACGGCCCTTCAGAGAAGAGCAACCGGAGGCATTCTGCTGAATCACTGCACTGTGCCTGAGCGGCCACACTGTCTGGCCAGGGGCTGAAAGACGGACGAGCTCCGGTTACCACTCAGTGCCAAAAGTTTGCATTTGCACACATGCACAGGCTTCAGATAGGAGTGTGTGTTGGAATTTAATGTCCTGGATCAGAGTGATACTTATAGCTAGACACGTGTACTGGGTTTATTTCAGTTATTGCTGCAAGTATTTGTGGGATGTATAGCCTTGCTGCCATTACTACAGACAATGGTGACCTCTTGAAAGGGCTGAAATCCATTGTTGTGATTTCATGCATTGTCCCCCAAGGGTGGTACAGTTCATGTAGGGTGTATCCAAAGCATAGCCTCAGTCTTTCAACCTGGCCAACCAAAGAATAGGCCTAAACCACTGGCATTAATTCAATTTGGTTTGTCACCAAAAAACGTATTTAGCCTAATAGGATCTGGTAACAAGGGACAATCTAAATCATGAATAATATAATACCATCTATGACCTCTAAATGTTGACATTTGGTTAATTCAAACCTAACTCCTCTTTCCCCACTGTGCACACACATCCAAGATGTACAAGTGTGCACAGACTCATGCACACACACCATCAGATTTAATCTTTGAGTGGTAATCCGACTCTCAACACCACCCACAGGGACTAAACCTCAAATCAGTTTTGGAAAGGTCTGTAGCTCCAGGATCAGAGCCCTCATCAGTCAATTACAATAAGAAGGACCGGATATTACAACCCAATCTCCCAATACAACGCCACGCCTTGGTGGAACTGCAGCAACAGAATTAAACCATGGTTTGAGGTTTTAATTACACCATGTGGTGTCATATTTTAGCTGTCAGTCAAACTTGGCAAAAGTTAAACTAACATTTACATTTAGGCATGCATTCAGAATGGTTAAGGTTAGCGATCAATTTACGTTAAGAGTTAAATGTAGGTAAAGGCTTAAAACACAATAACAAAACACGAGTGCCTAGCACTGAGATTGAACACAGCCCTTGGAGCCGGAGACTGTGTTTTAAATATCATCTGGTCCCTGCAGAAACCGCACCTCCTGGTGTATTCCAGAAGAGAATAGGATGGGTTATTATATGTTGGAAAATATTGATATTCTTTGAAGGCCGCAAATATGTTTGCAAGAAATGCAGGTGTCCAACAAAGTGAGATGTGATTTAACTAATTAGAATAGCAGCAATGACGTATTTCCACATAGGCTACAATGTGTTCTCACACAAGAATGTACGTCCAGACAGGCACGTGTCTGTGGGGGGACAGCCCTGTCGACAAGCATTCAGCAGAACGCTTTGCGTCTACAATACTGTATCCATAACGAACACAATACATCCACAGCAAGTTAGAGCGCAGCACAGCCCACTGCTGCGCACACAAACTCACTCAAAACTAAACTGACAAGTGCGTCAGCAGCAACTTAACGTGAATGTTGATTTTAAGCACACACCCGCACGGATAAGATCAACACTAACAACACTCACCAGTAGGTCTATTTGCATATATATCACACTTGCTATTGCTATGGAAGGCTACGCAATAACGGATTTATTCCCAACACGTGCTGTTATTGTGGCACTGTGATGAATCGGATACATTTTTGCGGTTGAATAAAAACGCAGATTCACAATAAAGCTTGCCGTAATAAGACTGACAAATCAGACATTTTGCATGTATAGAGCAGCTCATGTAACGTTACCTGGGCAGTTATTTCAAATGTGGATTCCAATCTTCAGTATGCTAATGTAAATGCTCACAACAGTTGTCAGTGAAACCATGACTTCACAAAACCCGAAACAGCATAGAAGTTCGGTTGCGAGAGGTCATGGAAGAACCAAATGGAACGTTCTGCTAAAATCTAACGAAAAAGTTTACATTTCCATTTAGCGGGGCCAGTATAGCTGAAACAGAATTTCAACCATGGGACAATATCATGCTGTTGTATTTTACACAGCCCCATCTTCCATGGCTCCTCTAATCGCATGCATTCACTGCGTCTTCTTACCTATGGGTGGATGGAGGGGTTTGTATCCCTTCTCGTTCGTGCACACTCCCCTGCCATGAAGGAGCGCGTGAAGGGGCTTCTCCTCTCCATTCCGCGGCAAGCAGCGCAAGCCATGGGTGCATGTTCCGGTGTAAACACCGCACGCCTGACCTTCCGATAGGGCACAGGTTAGGCAGCAACCACAGCCAGGCTCCTTCACGAGTTGACAACCGATGGGGACCGGGGGGCACATAGAGAGCGCCTTCTGGTCGCACGGCTCGCAGGGTACATATGAGCCAAAGGACCCGGTCAGCCCCAAGACAAATGTCAGCAGTAGACAAAAACTGAGAAACATATTCGTCTTGCAATTGATAAACACCAAATGTGAATACAATTTACAGGCAATGCCCGTGCGTTAAATGATCCAATTTATAAAGCTAAAAACCAGTCCGTATCAAAATGAAGAGAATGCTTTCAGCACACTTCAGTCAAAATAAACGGAAAAAATATATTCTTTACAAATAAAAGTATTCACAGAACAAGTAAAAATATCACCAAAGACTACACTTCGGGGTGCAATATTGTTTCTCTTAATTGACAGAAGTTATGTCCTCTCTGGTTGCAATGCAATTCTTTGCACAAAACCTGGATTTTCCCTCCTTTGAAACCGATTCTAATACTTTCCCCTCCGGATAAGTTTTCTGAGCAGACTGATCAACTTCGGACCAGGCTTGCCTTTTTAAAATCAGCCTAACCCCTAACTATGAATACGCCTAACTAGGGAAGGGAGGCGCACTTGTTCCATGTCTTGGCAAGTGGCCAACCTTTTTTCAGCAATAGGATCAGTCTTTCACGCTAAAGGCTGAAGTGGTGCCAACTGCGAGGGCAACACAAGAAACCAACGCAACCTTTATAAACACATTTAAATAAAAACACTTCATCTGGAGGCATGATTAGATTCCAGGGGTACTGAAAACGTGCTTCTGCTAGGCGAGCACACAAGTCTACTCCTAAATGTTTTCCGCCTCGTCTCACAGATGAAGCGGTGCACATCGATTGACTTAATCCTACACATGATGAGAAGCACTAAACTGTTTTCTTAGATCATAATAACGTTTGAGCCAGAATGAAGGTCTTGCTAGAATTAATGATCATGGAGAGAATACAGCACTTGGCTGCTTCTATCAACTACAGTACTTTGGCTACAATGTCGGGGTGAGAACCAATATCTGTCACAGACATCGATGTCACTACATTCTGCATAAACGAATAATGTGAATAGGCTTATCCTATAATGACAATACAAGCACTGTATTGGTTTGATAGGCTACTGAAAGCATTATCTGGCACACTATCAAACTTGTTATGAGGACCAGTGGTGGGGTCATGCAGTATGAATTATCTATTAACATTTCATTTCCCAAACATGCTGTAAAAATGTGTTAATATGAATGCCGGTGTTTAAATTATGTTTGTACTTAGATCAGTAGGCCTTCACGAATGTACGGTAACCATCACGTAATGCCAGGAGACGTTTGCTCTTGCCTTCCATGCTTAGATCTCTGTTTTGTATTTAGATAACGCTGGCTGTGGATGCCTATTTCACTCTATAAAGCCTACACCTGTCCTCTCCATTGGACACCATTTCTGATACGAAGGTAGCCAACTGACTGTTTTAAATAGGTGTGTGCGTGCATGCATGCATGCGTGGGCGGGTGCGTGGGCACATGCATGTGCCTGTTACTCTCAGAGGGAGGGGGGAGAGTGACTCAGAACCTTTTATGCAGATGCTTATTGGTCTGACAACTCCAATTCAAAATGAGACCATCATTTCATACACAAGAGCCTTCGAGGATCACTTAAGCATGTGTTCCTCAACATATGCAATTCTAAACTACATCAGCCACTGTGGTGTTTCCATCCCAGTAGCTTTCAGCAAAAAACACTCTGCAGTTACAGTAACCTTTGACCTAGGTACAGACTGTTATGTTTTTTCCCCTACAAACACTGGCGAAGGGAAGGCTGCTGTCTTGTTTTTTCAGAATTTGAAACATTCTATGTCACTCACATGTTCATCTCCACTTATTAGGAGATTCTTGCTGAGTCAGTTTGACAGTTAACCACTAGGAGGAGCTGTTACCAATGACAAGAGCACTCTATTGGACCAATATCCAGAGCTGTCTATTGGACCAATATCCAGAGCTCACGATTTGACCAATATCCAGAGCTCACTATGGGACCAATATCCAGAGCTCTCTATTGGACCAATATCCAGAGCTGTCTATTGGACCAATATCCAGAGCTCACTATTGGACATATATCCAGAGCTCACTATGGGACCAATATCCAGAGCTCTCTATTGGACCAATATCCAGAGCTGTCTATTGGACCAATATCCAGAGCTCACTATGGGACCAATATCCAGAGCTCACTATAGGACCAATATCCAGAGCTCTCTATTGGACCAATATCCAGAGCTCACTATGGGACCAATATCCAGAGCTCTCTATTGGACCAATATCCAGAGCTCACTATGGGATCAATATCCAGAGCTCATTATGGGACCAATATCCAGAGCTCTCTATTGGACCAATATCCAGAGCTCTCTATTGGACCAATATCCAGAGCTCTCTATTGGACCAATATCCAGAGCTCTCTATTGGACCAATATCCAGAGCTCACTATGGGACCAATATCCAGAGCTCACTATTGGACCAATATCCAGAGCTCACTATGGGACCAATATCCAGAGCTCACTATTGGACCAATATCCAGAGCTCACTATTGGACCAATATCCAGAGCTCTCTATTGGACCAATATCCAGAGCTCTCTATTGGACCAATATCCAGAGCTCACTATGGGACCAATATCCAGAGCTCACTATTGGACCAATATCCAGAGCTCACTATGGGACCAATATCCAGGGCAAATTAGTTCATTTTTTGCCTAGTGGTCCTCTAACTTAAAAAAACAACACAATTATCATTATCTGAACTAATAATGGCGGCCTCAACCAAAAAAATGGTCCGGTGTGATGGCCTCGAGGAAGGAAATGGGCCAGTGTGCTTGAAAAAAACCAGGGCCGATTTTTGGTCCCAGTCCGCCCCTGTTGCAATGTATGCTTTAATGTAAATCAATCGGGGAAAAAGCGGGAGACAGACAAACAGAAATGTTATGTTTCATGTTGTTGGTTTTACACTTGACCTATTTAACTACAGCATTTATTGTGAAACATGAATATTAACTATGCAGCACTACCGTACTTCTAATTCTATGTTTCTAATGAACCTTCTGTACAAGCCCCACACAGAAATGTGTCAAAACCACGTGAGAACATGTCTGCAGTGTCATTTCATGAAACTGATTACAATATATTTTGCATGATATAGTGTCTATTCCTTTGAAGCATAGCATTCATTATTATTCTGATCCATTCATTAAAGGAGCTTGTACATGGTGGAGTGCCCACTGATTCTGCCTGCCCAGCAAACCAGGAATGTTCCCAGGACATTAGCTAACGTTCCCAGGACATTAGCTAACGTTCCCAGGAAATTAGCTAACATTCCCAGGACATTAGCTAACGTTCCCATTAAGTTTTAGTCAGGGTTGTATCTAACATTAGAATGATAACATCCCAAAACATTCAAATAATGTCCCTGGGAACCGTCTTGCAACATCAGGAGAATGTTTTATACAAACATTGTATAATTATCAGCACAACTGGACAGTTTTTGTGTTATTAGAACTTTTGGGGAAACCTAATGAATGTTCTGGGAAAATTCACGTAACCAATTTTTGTTTGCAGGGAAGTCTGCTTCTGTATCTGGGCAAGGTTCCCATGCATGGCTCTCCCCTCCTTCTGTATCAATCAAATGTATTTAAAAAGCCCTTCTTACATCAGCTGATGTCACAAAGTGCTGTACAGAAACCCAGCCTAAAACACCAAACAGCAAGCAATGTAGGTGTAGAAGCACGGGCAAAGTCTGCTTTTGTATCTGGGCAAGGTTTCCCATGCATGGCTCTCCCCTCCAACTGTATCTGGGCAAGGTTTCCCATGCATGGCTCTCCCCGCCTTCTGTATCTGGGCAAGGTTTCTCATGCATGGCTTTCCCCTCCTTCTGTATCTGGGCAAGGTTTCTCATGGATGGCTCTCCCCACCTTCTGTATCTGGGCAAGGTTTCCCATGCATGGCCTTCCCCTCCTTCTGTATCTGGGCAAGGTTTGTCCTACATGGCTCTACCCTCATTTTCCCCATGTCTTCCTCTGCGTTAACCATAACCCTCAGTTACTGCTGTCTGAACTTGGTTACCATTCCCATCATATAAGGTGTCGGATTGCCCCTGATCTGCCTTGCTTGGTTCTTTACCTTGGAAAGAAACTGAAACTCGCCAGAAAAACCCTAGCACAGAAGTGGTTGGAAAGATGCTGGAAATGTCATCCAGTTACTAATGAGGAGATAAACTGTCACAAATTACTTGATGCCGGCTCTGTGGTGGCTGTGGTGTAGAGGGTTGCTGCCATGTTGGCTTTTTTTCCAGAGTGAAGTGTCCATTCACCACAGCAAACAGGTTATGGATATGTAATCAAACTGTCCCTACATGGCTTTGTTGGGGTTTCCTCACCACAGTACCAGGGGTCAAGGGGCAGGAGTCAGTGAGGGTTACCGACTGTAGTGGCCTGAGAATAGAGCCTCGAGGAACACTGAAACATACAGTAGATTTCTAATTTAAAGCCATTTCCATCCACAGGAATCTAAACCTGGCAAGACTGCGAAAACCACTGTTCAAGTATATGATGGAGAAAATGCCTTACGAATGAATGCAGTTTGCAGCAGACTTTTTCACATTTCAAGAATTACCATTTGAACCCTTGAGTAAGATCTGTCCATCACTTTCCAGTGTGAATGTGATTCTGACCAAAGACAGACAGCAGACATCAGACCTCCAGAACTCTTTGTTGATGCACTTGGTTCACTGTGAATTATAGTTTCATAAACCACAAATCTTTCACTTTTGTTGAGACAAAGTCTTAAACATACAGTAACACATGGACAACCTCAGGAACAAAACTGGTCTTACCATATTTAGGTGTGAAACCTTGGGACCGGTTCTACATTTGGGTGTGAAACCTTGGGACCGGTTCTACATTTGGGTGTGAAACCTTGGGACCGGTTCTACATTTGGGTGTGAAACCTTGGGACCGGTTCTACATTTAGGTGTGAAACCTTGGGACCGGTTCTACATTTGGGTGTGAAACCTTGGGACCGGTTCTACATTTGAATCATTCTAGTCTAGTGCTGCATGTGGGTGTTGTTTCGTCAGTTAGAAAATATTGACTTTTCTTTCATTTCTCTGTGTATGCTGTCACCACATACAGTACTAAATAGATTACTTATTTTCAACCAAAGGAAAGAAGAGAAGAGCTTCTTCCAAATCCTTTTCCTAGGGAATGAGATTGTGGGATAGAGGTGGGCGAAACTGAATTTCCCCATTAGTCAGCTGTGGATGAGTTTTATAAGATGAATTTATTTGGTTGTTATTTTCGTGTCAGTGCGGCAATGGGATCAGACCTTTCATTTCTATGTAAATATATTGGTGTCTTTAAATGTTAATAGCACAGCGGTGTCTTATTTAATCAAAAATAAATACCAAATTATTGTGGCCTTAGCATTGTTTAAAGAATTTCTTAACTAATGATTTGATTATGTTAATCCATGCTTGATCTTAGCTCTCGCTCTCTCTATCATGTGTGTGCTGTAAATGTGCGTGTCTGAGCTGTACAGTGGCTTGCAAAAGTATTCACCCCCCTTGGAATTTTTCTTATTTTGTTGCCTTACAACCTGGAATTGAAATCGATTTTTGGCGGGTTTGTATCATTTGACTTACACAACATGCCTACCACTTTGAAGATGCAAAATATGTTTTATTGTGAAACAAACGAGAAATAAGACAAAAAAACAAGAGAACTCCACCGTGCATAACTATTCAACCCCCCAAAGTCAATACTTTGTTGAGCCACCTTTTGCAGCAATTACAGCTGCAAGTCTCTTGGGGTATGTCTCTATAAGCTTGGCATACCAGAGGTGGGACCAAATCATTGTTTTACAAGTCACAAGTAAGTCTCAAGTCTTAGCACTCAAGTCCCAAGTCAAGTCCCAAGTCAAGACAGGCACATCCGAGTCAAGTCTCAGGTCAAGACCAACAAGTCCCAAGTCAAGTCTCAAGTCCTAAACTTTGAGTTTCGAGTCCTAAATAAGTCATAATGTGCTCTTCACCAAATGTAATACCATTTCATATTTAACAAGAGTAAGAGTTAATATATTACATTTACGCAAATCATGAATACTTAATTTTTTTTATTTTTATATATATATATATATATATATATATATATATATATATATATATTCTGTATATATATATATAGATTACTTTCCAAATAAACTTTATATTTCCATGGAAATACATGGGTAACCATGAGAAAGACACATCAATATGACAACAAAAACAAAATATTGTAGTGCTCTCTCTCTCTACAGATATACTCTACACACCTAAATCAATCCTGCCATAAAGTTACAATAATTTATTAAAAGTTACATCAAAACAACTGCTACTGAACTTCAAGTAGGCCTACAATTTGAACACTGGCCTGAATGTCTGAGAAAAAAATACAGATCCCAAAGATGGGAGGTAAAACCTGAACATGGAGACAACGTGTGTGTGTGTGTAATGCGTAAACAGTTTCATTTTTTTCTCTTATCTCAGGGCCCTATGATGCATTGCATTTGCAAAATACCAAATTCGATAAAAATCTGTCAGTCATTTGTGCACGATGAGGCCGCAGTATGATGCCACCATGGCTGAAGACACGCTCACCAGAGCACTGGATGCAGGCACTGCCAAGACCCTGATGGCCACTCGGGACAGTGAAGGAAGAGCCTTCATGTTCATTGCCCAGAACAAGAGGACATTCTGTCCTTCGCATATGTCAAGGTAGTGACTTAGCTGTAGTGCTGGAGTGGTCCGAACAGCTTTCTTCTGCCTCTTACAGTATGCTGCAAACAGCCCTTCTTCTTGTCCAAGACTATGGTCCTCTCTCTCTTCCTCATCAACAAGAGGCACAGCTTGCTCAGTCCCTGCAGCATCTTGCAGAATCAGTTCTGGCAAAACATGTAAAAGCATAGCAGAACCAAAAAGCCCGGTATTAGAGTATTGGTGATGCAGTGGGTTAAACTGAAAAAGTATTCATGTTGCAGTCAATTGGATTAAATTATGAGAAAAAGTTAAATTAAACTCAATAATATTTACCTTTCCCTCTTTGTGCCACCTCCTCCTTGACCTCCTCCTTGACCTCCTTGACCAGCATGATTCACGCTGTACTGCCCTACACGGGTCTCCATGAACTGTGATATTTGAGACTGGTGGTTCACTTGTGACACTTTTGTTAATCTGGTATTGTTCAAATCGGTAAGAGGTAAGCATATCAAAAAAAGGATTGAGTGGCGGCAGTAGCACCGCCCCCCCCCCCCCCCCACAGCGATCGACTATCTAGGATCGCAACCGGGCGATGTAGGCTTGTACACAATCGCCCAACCTTAACACACACACACACACACACACCCTCTCTGCGTGTGGTTACAGTAGGCTAACATATGTCAATGGTTTTAGGAACAGCAACAACATCAGGCAGGATTTAGGCTACCAACTGCCTAGCCAGTTGTTGCTCAATCTTGGGTGCAATGATCAAGTTCCCACACTGACTGACTGTGTGGAGTCTCATTGATTTAATGTTACGTTAGCCTACATGCTACACTAGCAAAGTTATATATAGCAGTCGGCTATATTAGCCACGACTTACCATTCTTTGTGCAACTTCAAATGTCGAACAAAGTTGGAAGTTGTTGCGCCTCCATTTGTCATTTTCTTCCCGCATGTTTTGCAATTTGCAATTAGTTTGTTGACTACAGCGTAGTCTTTATGTCCGAAAAATAATAATTTTGGGTATCATCTTTCCATGTGCTCCATCTAAATTCACCCGCTGACATTCCTCTGTACTGCCACGCACAACTTTTTCTCCACTGGCACAATTTGATTGGCTGCTGTCCGGTTCAAACTGTAATCCGTTAAATGAAGAGTTGATGCGCTGCACTCTTTTTTTAATAGCATAATATTTCATATTTGGGCTTGGGGAGGGTATCAAGTCAGTTCGAGTTAAAAAGCTCAAGTCCAGGTTAAGTCATTGGTGTTGAAGTCAAAGTCGAGTTGCAAGTCATCATGTTTGTGACTCGAGTCCAAGTCATGTGACTCGAGTCCACACCTTTTCTAGCCACAGGGATTTTTGCCCATTCTTCAAGGCAAAACTGCTCCTGCTCCTTCAAGTTGGATGGGTTCCACTGGTGTACAGCAATCTTTAAGTCATACCACAGATTCTCAATTGGATTGAGGTCTGGGCTTTGACCAGGCCATTCCAAGACATTTAAATGTTTCCCCTTAAACCACTCAAGTGTTGTTTCAGCAGTATGCTTAGGGTCATTGTCCTGCTGGAAGGTGAACCTCCATCCCAGTCTCAAATCTCTGGAAGACTGAAACAGGTTTCCCTCAAGAATTTCCATGTATTTAGCACCATTCATCATTCCTTCAATTCTGACCAGTTTCCCAGTCCCTGCCGATGAAAAATGATGTTGGAAAAAGGATGGTGTTCTCGGGATGATGGGAGGTGTTGGGTTCGCGCCAGACATAACATTTTTCTTGACGGCCCAAAAGCTCAATTTTAGTCTCATCTGACCTGAGTACCTTCTTCCATATGTTTGGGGAGTCTCCCACATGCCTTTTGGCAAACACCAAACGTGTTCGCTTCTTTGTATCTTTAAGCAACAGCTTTTTACTGGCCACTCTTCCGTAAAGCCCAGCTCTGTGGAGTGTGCGGCTTAAAGTTGTCCTATGGACAGATACTCCAATCTTTGCTGTGAAGCTTTGCAGCTCCTTCAAGGTTATCTTTGGTCTCTTTGTTGCCTCTGATTAATGGCCCCCTTGCCTAGTCTGTGAGATTTAGTGGGCGGCCCTCTCTTGGCAGGTTTGCTGTGGTGCCATATTCTTTCATATTTTTAATAATGGATATAATGGTGCTCCGTGGGATGTTCAAATTTTCAGATACTTTTTTATAACCCAACCCTGATCTGTACTTCTCCACAACTTTGTCCCTGACCTGTTTGGAGAGCTCCTTGGTCTTCATGGTGCCGCTTGCTTGGTGGTGTTGCAGACTCTGGGGTAGTTTGTTAAATCTAGAGTACTAATCCTGTCTTATCCGATGTCCTGTGTGAATTTAAGTATGCTCTCTCTAATTCTCTCTTTCTCTCTTTCTTTCTCTCTCTCGGAGGACCTGAGCCCGAGGACCATGCCTCAGGACTACCTGGCATGATGACTCCTTGCTCTCCCCAGTCCACCTGGCCGTGCTGCTGCTCCAGTTTCAACTGTTCTGCCTGCGGCTATGGAACCCTGACCTGTTCACCGGACGTGCTAACTGTCCCAGACCTGCTGTTTTCAACTCTCTAGAGACAGGAGGAGCGGTAGAGATACTCTTAATGATCGGCTATGAAAAGCCAACTGACATTTACTCCTGAGGTGCTGACTTGCTGCACCCTCGACAACTACTGTGATTATTATTATTTGACCATGCTGGTCATTTATGAACATTTGAACATCTTGGCCATGTTCTGTTATAATCTCCACCCGGCACAGCCAGAAGAGTACTGGCCACCCCTCATAGCCTGGTTCCTCTCTAGGTTTCTTCCTAAGTTTTGGCCTTTCTAAGGAGTTTTTCCTAGCCACCGTGCTTCTACACCTGCAATGCTTGCTGTTTGGGGTTTTAGGTTGGGTTTCTGTACAGCACTTTGAGATATCAGCTGATGTAAGAAGGGCTATATAAACAATTTTGATTTGATTTCAGAACAGGTGTATATATACTGAGATCATGTGACAGATCATGTGACACTTAGATTGCACACAGGGGGACTTTATTGAATTAATTATGTGACTTCTAAAGGTAATTGGTTGCAACAGATCTTATTTAGTGCCTTCACAGCAAAGGGGTTGAATACATATGCAAGCACCACTATTCCGTTTTTAATCTTTAAATTTTTTTTTTTATACAAGTCATTTTTTAAATTTCACTTCACCAATTTTTACTATTTTGTGTATGTCCATTACATGAAATCCAAATAAAATTATATTTAAATTACAGGTTGTAATGTAAAAAACATAGGAATACTGCCAAGGGGGATGAATATTTTGTTGCCAGGCGCTGTATGCATGGAGTTTGGTTCTGAGTCGTGCATGAGATGTGTGTTTAAGCTGTGTGTCCTGAGATACTTCGCTCCAACAGAGCCTGTTATAGAGCTGAGCCTTTAACGCTTTCCTTTCCTACTTTATACTCATTTAACATACCCATGATTCAGAAAACATACACAAACAATACCTACTGAAGACAAACACCCACACACACACACCACACATCCATACACATGATTCATAAACAAACACCCACACACACACACCACAAATCCATACACATGACTCATAAACAAACACTCACTCACATACACCACAAATCCTCACACACACCACAAATCCATCAACATAAACATGCTGTGTGCATGCAAGCTGGGTAAAAACGAATGATGATTGTAACTTTCCTTTAAAAAATATTTTTTGTCAGTTATTTGTTTATCACAGAGTATGTGTGTGTGTGTGTGTGTGTGTGTGTGTGTGTGTGTGTGTGTGTGTGTGTGTGTGTGTGTGTGTGTGTGTGCGCGCGCGCGCGCGCGCGCGCGTGTGTGTGTGTGTGTGTGTGTGTGTGTGTGTGTGTGTGTGTGTGTGTGTGCATGCGTGCTTGTTTGAGACTGTGTAGTCCACCACCCATAACAAAACCCCAAGTTATGTAATTTGTCATGGAAGAATGGTGTCACATCCCTCCAATAGAGTTCCAGAAACTTGTAGAAGCTACGTTGGCGTTTCCTTTATTTTGGCAGTTCCCTGTATGTTGAAGCAGTTATCTCCCTGTATGTGTGGTGTGGTGTGGTGTGGTGTGTGTGTGTTATGGTGTGTGTGTATGTGTGGTGTTGTGTGTGTGTGTGTGTGTATGTGGTGTGGTGTGGTGTGGTGTGGTGTGGTGTGGTGTGTGTGTGTGTGTGTGTGTGTGTGTGTGTGTGTGTGTGTGTGTGTGTGTGTGTGTGTGTGTGTGTGTGTGTGTGTGTGTGTGTGTGTGTGTGTGTGTGTGTGGTAAGTTTGGTAAGGTGATTTTACTGTAGTCGGATCCCAGTCCCTAAATTTAAAAAGTTTAGAGTTTGGCTCTGTTAAAAGGTGATATATTTGTTTGTTCTCTTTCTAATCTTCAGTTCCAAGAAGACTTACCTGAGGCCTCATTTTGTAGGTTAAAACCTGTTGGGGATGGGGGCGCTGTTTAGACTACTTATGCTAATGTGGCTAATTTTTTAAACGGCTTCCCACAAAATCCTTGATGGTACAATATGCATATTATTATTATTATTGGATAGAAAACAGTCTATAGTTTCTATAGGAGTTGAAATTTTGTCTCTAAGTGGAACAGAGCCCATTCTACAGCAATTTCCCTGACATGGAGTCAGATTTGAGAAATGTTGGCCACTCTTCTGAAGTCATTTAAAAGGGCACTGTCGTTGCTATGACTATACGGACACTTCTTACGTCTTCCCCTGGATGCCTTTACGTGATGACGATTCCAACGGGGTCGATTGCACGTTCACAGGCCCTACAAATGAAAAAACCCTGAAGCTAGTCATTCTTTGGGAGCTGCGTCATGAGCAAAGTGGACACCGGCGCGCACCTGTTCCAAGCGTTAGTTTAGCCTGTTATATTTCTCCGGTCATCTTTTCACTCGTTATAGGAGTTAAAAACATCATAAGGTAGTTAATTTAAAGCGTTTTATAGCAATTTATATCCGTTTAGTGCGATTTTGGGACATTTATTTTTGCAACGATGTGAAAAGTTGGGCACGCTTTTCAGTTCATCCCGAACGCAGTTGACTTTTCCACATGGCAAGAGGACAGCTTTCCACCAAAAGACGATTTCTCCCAAGAAAGGATCCTTTGCCCAAGATACTGATGGAAGAACAGCTCAAGGTAGGACATTTTTATTATGATAAATCGTGTTTCTGTCGAAACATTTTAGTGGCTTAGGACGCCATGTTTTTTGACGTAGCTTCGCTTGGCGCAAACTGTATTGAAAAGTAAGGATAAATTAAAAAATGTAATAACGCAATTGTATTAAGAATTAAATTGTCTATCAATCCCTGTCCACCCTATATTTTTTAGTCACGTTTATGAGTATTTATGTATAAGAGTAGATCACTGTCTAAGTGGCGCAAGGACATTTTCTGACCAGCTGAGCTAAATTTCACATTGTCTAACCATGATTTTGGTGGCTAAATATAAACATTTTCGATCAAACTCTATATGGATTGTGTAATATGATGTTACAGGAGTGTCATCTGAAGAATTCTGAGAAGGTTAGTGAAAAAATTAATATATTTTTGGCGATGTTGACGTTATCGCCCACTTTGGCTAGAATCAATGCTGGGCTGCTATGTGCTATGTGCTATGCTAATATAACGATTTATTGTGTTTTCGCTGTAAGACACTTAGAAAATCTGAAATATTGTCTGTATTCACAGGATCTGTGTCTTTCGATTCGTGTATGCTGTGTATTTTTACGAAATGTTTGATGATTAGTAGTTAGGTAAACACGTTGCTCATTGTAATTATTCTAGTCCATTTGTGATGGTGGGTGCAATTGTAAACTATGCCATATACCTGAAATATGCACTTTTTTCTAACAAAACCTATCCCATACCATAAATATGTTATCAGACTGTCATCTAATGAGTTTTTTTGTTGGTTAGGGGCTATAAATATCTTAGTTTAGCCGAATTGGTGATGGCTACTGGTGTTGGTGGACAAATAAAAGATGGTGGATTATGCTAATGTGTTTTTAGGTAATAGATGTACATCTTTACATATTGTGTCTTCCCTGTAAAACATTTTAAAAATCGGAAATGTTGACTGGATTCACAAGATCTGTGTCTTTCATTAGCTGTATTGGACTTTAATGTGTGAAAGTTAAATATTTTAAAAAAATATTTTTTTTGAATTTCGCGGCACTGGTTTTTCAGTGGTTGGGGGGGGGGGGGTGCCGCTAGCGCCACGCTGATCCTAGACAGGTTAAATTCTGAATCTGCATCCTGTTTCTCCGTACAGCACATTAGGAAAGTATTCAGACCCCTTGACTTTTTCAACATTTGCATATGTTACAGCCTTACTCTAAATTGATTAAATCGTTTTTTCCCCCTCATCAATCTAAACTTTTTGCAAATTTAGTAAAAAAATTCAAATGGAAATATTACATTTATATAAGTATTTAGACCCATTACTCAGTACTTTGTTAAAGCACATTTGGCAGCGATTACAGCCTCAAGTCTTCTTTGGTATGACGCTACAAGCTTGGTACACCTCTATTTGGGGAGTTCTCCCATTCTTCTCTGCAGATCATCTCAAGCCTTGTCGGGTGGAATTGGGAGCATCGCTGCACAGCTATTTTCAGGTATTCTGTAGAGATGTTCAATCGGGTTCAAGTCCGGGCTCTGGCTGGGCCACTCAAGGACATTCCGAGATTTGTCCTGAAGCCACTTCTGCGTTGTCTTGGCTGTGTCCTTATGGTCGTTGTCTTGTTGGAAGGTGAACTTTCACCGCAGTCTGAGGGCCCGAGAGCTCTGGAGCAGGTTTTAATCAAGGATCTCTCTGTACTTTAGTCCGTTTATCTTTTCCATGATCCTGACTAGTTTCCCAGTCCCTGCAGGTGAAAAACATCCCCACAGCGTGATGCTGCCACCACCATGCTTCACCATAGGAATGGTGCCAGGTTTCCCCCAGATGTGACGCTTGGCATTCAGGTCAACGAGTTCAATTTTGGTTTCATCACACCAGATAATTTTAGTTTCTCAGAGTCTGAGTCCTTTAGGTGCCGTTTGGCAAACTCCAAGTGGGCTGTCATGTGCCTTTTACTGAGGAGTGACTTCCGTCTGGCCACTCTACCATAAAGGCCTGATTGGTGGAGTGCTGCAGAGATGGTTGTCCTTCTGGAAGGTTCTCCCATCTCCACAGAGGAACTCTGGAGTTCTGTCAGAGTGACCATATGGTTCTTGGTCACCTCCCTGACCAAGGCCCTTCTCCCCAATTGCTCAGTTTGGCCGGGCCACCAGCTCTAGAAAGAGTCTTGGTGGTTCCAAACTTCTTCCTTTTGAGAATGATGGCGGCCACTGTGTTCTTGGGGACTTTAAATGCTGCAGACATTTTTTGGTACCCTTCCCCAAATCTATGCCTCAACACAATCCTGTCTTGGAGCTCTATGGACAATTCCTTCAAACTCATGGCTTGGTTTTTGCTCTGACATGTACTGTCAACTGTGGGACCTTATACAGACAGGTGTGTGCCTTTCCAAATCATGTCCAATCAATTGAGTTTACCACACGTGGACTCCAGTCAAGTTGGAGAAACATCTCAAGGATGATCAATGGAAACAGGATGCACCTGTGCTCAATTTCGAGTCTCATAGCAAATGGTCTGACTACTTATGTAAATAAGGTATTTATGTTCTTTATTTTCAATACATTTGCAAAACAATTTAAAACCCTTGTTTCACTTTATTACTTTGGGGTATTGTCTGTAGATTGATGATGGAAAAAATATATATAATACATTTTAGAATAAGGTTGTAATGTAACAAAATGTGGAAAAAGTCAAGGGGTCTGAATACTTTATGAATGCACTGTACATGTTATCAGTGCTCATAATTCACATGGTCTCCCAGTTTGGCATTGTGGAGAAGACAGATGAAATGTTATATTAAATAACCTCCATATAAAGCACTTCAATGCAATGTTTCATTGTGATTATTCTGATTGCAAATAGAACCATCTGACAGGCTTGCCTAACTTATCTGTCAACATCAGTTGCCAACACAAATTCATAGTGAAAAGGAAAAATAGCACTATACAGTATTTTTTGAACAGATCTGTGCTCTTCGGCACCCTACAATGTTTGAACATTTTACAATTCATACTTGTGATAATTGACAACCCTCTTGTTGATTGTAATGCTGAATCAGCAGTTGTATTCAAAAGCAGAACAGAATGATGAGAATTATATTCTGCTTCTACACAGAACACACAATGTAGTGTTGTAGGATCTCCCTTTCCTCTAACGCATTGGGTGGAATACGATCTGATGCCCTGTGGTACCATCCATCTAAGTTATGTCAATGTGCCCATCCCTCTGCCAAGGCCAGCTTGCTAAACAGTACACTAACAGTGGGAGGTAGAGCTTTTATTCTGGGCATCTCAGGTATGTCCTACATTCAATCAATGACTGGCATTTTGGACCAAGTTCTAGGCCAACAAGACACCCCATCCGCTGCCTGGCATGTGTTCCAGAACGCAGGGCTTCACTGGAAGGCAGATCAGACGCCCAACCTTAGTAAGGACAGCCAAGATGGAGATATGCAAGTGTGTGTATGTCTGTTTGGGTGAGATTTACTTAACGTTTGCACCTGTTCAGAATGTTCTTCTTATGGCTCTTCTTCTGAAGCTTCAGTTGTCATATAGTCTCATAACAACTCATTGAAGCTATATTTGTCATATAGTCTCATGACAACTCATTGAAGCTATATTTGTCATATAGTCTCATGACAACTCATTGAAGCTTTAGTTGTCATAGTCTCTAGACAACTCATTGAAGCTATATTTGTCATATAGTCTCATGACAACTCATTGAAGCTATATTTGTCATATAGTCTCATGACAACTCATTGAAGCTATATTTGTCATATAGTCTCATGACAACTCATTGAAGCTATATTTGTCATATAGTCTCATGACAACTCATTGAAGCTATATTTGTCATATAGTCTCATGACAACTCATTGAAGCTTTAGTTGTCATAGTCTCTAGACAACTCATTGAAGCTATATTTGTCATATAGTCTCATGACAACTCATTGAAGCTATATTTGTCATATAGTCTCATGACAACTCATTGAAGCTATATTTGTCATATAGTCTCATGACAACTCATTGAAGCTATATTTGTCATATAGTCTCATGACAACTCATTGAAGCTATATTTGTCATATAGTCTCATGACAACTCATTGAAGCTATATTTGTCATATAGTCTCATGACAACTCATTGAAGCTATATTTGTCATATAGTCTCATGACAACTCATTGAAGCTTTAGTTGTCATAGTCTCTAGACAACTCATTGAAGCTATATTTGTCATATAGTCTCATGACAACTCATTGAAGCTTTAGTTGTCATAGTCTCTAGACAACTCATTGAAGCTATATTTGTCATATAGTCTCATGACAACTCATTGAAGCTTTAGTTGTCATAGTCTCTAGACAACTCATTGAAGCTATATTTGTCATATAGTCTCATGACAACTCATTGAAGCTATATTTGTCATATAGTCTCATGACAACTCATTGAAGCTTTAGTTGTCATAGTCTCTAGACAACTCATTGAAGCTATATTTGTCATATAGTCTCATGACAACTCATTGAAGCTTTAGTTGTCATAGTCTCTAGACAACTCATTGAAGCTATATTTGTCATATAGTCTCATGACAACTCATTGAAGCTATATTTGTCATATAGTCTCTAGACAACTCATTGAAGCTTTAGTTGACATAGAGTCTGGATAAGGACCAGAGCACTGCAGTCCTGCATTTCTGATTTGAACTGAACTTTCTGTGTTTGTCTGTCTGCATTTTTGTCTGTGTAGTCTGTCTGTATCTCATTCGTCTTATTCTCTATCTTTCTAAAATGAGAGAGAGGCCATCTTGTTTAATAGCTTTGATCTTTTTTAGGATTTTTGCAGATGGTAGATATGCAACTCAAATCAAATCAATTTGTATTTGTCACATGCGCCGAATACAACAGCTGTTGACTTTACAGTGAAATACTTACTTACAAGCCCTTATCAACAATGCAGTTCAAGAAATATAATTAACAAAATATTTACTAAATATATTATAGAAAAAAATTAATAAATCGAAAGTAACACAACAAAATTACATAACAGTAATGGTACCGAGTCAATGTGTGGGGGTACATGTTAGTCGAGGTAATTTGTACATGAAGTTAAGTGACTATGCATTGATAATAAGTAGCAGTAGTGTAAAAGTAACAGCAGTGTAAAACCAAAGGGGGGGGGGGGGGGGGGGGGGGGGGGTGTCAATGTACATTTTTTTGGTGTGCCATTTGATGAATTGTTCAGCAGACTTATGGCTTGGGGGTAAAAGCTTAGGCCCCGGTACCACTTGTCGTACAGTAGCAGAGAGAACAGTCTATGACGTGTGACTGGAGTCTTTGACAATTTTTCATGCCTTCGTCTGACACCGCTAGTATATACAGTACCAGTCAAAGTTTGGACACACCTACTCGTTCAAGGGTTTTTCTTTATTTTTACAATTTTCTACACTGTAGATAGTTAAGTTAAGACATCAACACTATGCAATAACACATATGGAATCATGTATTAACCAAAAAAGTGTTAAACAAATCAAAATATATTTTAGATTTGAGATTCTTCAAAGTAGCCACCCTTTGCCTTGATGACAGCTTTGCACACTCTTGTCATTCTCTCAACCAGCTTCATGAGGTAGTTACCTGGAATGCATTTCAATTAACAGGTCTTTCCTATTAATAATGTAAAATGAACATCTGTACAGAAAGACTCATGTGAAGGCCAAATTACAGAGGAGGAACTTCTTGATGCAATTTAAGTCTTTACGTCTGGGACAACTCCAGGGCTGGATGGCATACCGGTGGATTTATACCAAACTTTTTTTGATATACTCAGAGGACCTTTATTAGCATGTTTTAACCAGTCCTATATAGATGGTAGATTATCGGACACTCAACAAGAATTTCTGATTTCATTGTTACTGAAACAGGATCCAAGTGGTATATATAAGGATCCAGTCTTTAAAAAAAATTGGAGTTCTCTAACAGTGTTGTGATGCAAAAATTCTACATGGACAATACATTGGAGGTAATATAAGACAAATACTGGAAACAGTAGAACACTATGAAATATCTGGGAAACCAGGCCTGGTATTCATAGCTGACTTTGAAAAGACTTTTGATAAAGTACAACTGGAGTTTATATATACATTCCTGGAATATTTCCATGTTAGAGAATCTCTTATTCAATGGGTTAACCTCTCTTGGGTAGGGTGCAGTATTTTCACGTACAGATGAAAAGCGTGCCCAAAGCAAACTGCCTGTTACTCAGGCTCAGAAGCTAGGATATGCATATAATTTGTATATTTGGATAGAAATCACTCTAAAGTTATTAAAACTGTTAAAAATATGTTTGTGAGTATAACAGAACTGATATGGCAGGCGAAACTCCGAGGACAAACCATCCGCAAAAAAAAGCCTGTCTGTATCTCCTTCGTCTTATTCTCTATTCTCTATTCTCTAAAAATAAAGTCCACCTGTGTGCAATCTAAGTGTCACATGATCTGTCACATGATCTCAGTATATATACACCTGTTCTGAAAGGCCCCAGAGTCTGCAACACCACTAAGCAAGGGGCACAACCAAGCGGTGCTATGAAGACCAAGGAGCTCTCCAAACAGGTCAGGGATAAAGTTGTGGAGAAGTACAGATCAGGGTTGGGGTATAACAAATATTTGAAACTATGAACATTCCACGGAGTGCCACTAAATCCATTATTAAAAAATGGAAAGAATATGGCACCACAACAAAACTGCCAAGAGAGGGCCGCCCACCAAAACTCACAGACCAGGCAAGGGGGGCATTAATCGGAGAGGAAACAAAGAGACCAAAGATAACCCTGAAGGAGCTGCAAAGCTCCACAGCGGAGACCTTAGGATCACTTTAAGCTGTACACTCCACAGAGCTGGGCTTTTTGAAAGAGTGACAAGAAAAAAAATTGCAAACTTGTTTGGTGTTCGCCAAAAGGCATGTGGGAGACTCCCCAAACATATGGAGGAGGTACTCTGGTCAGATGAGACTAAAATTGAGGTTTTTGGCCATCAAGGAAAACACTATGTCTGGTGCAAACCCAACACCAAGCATCACCCCGAGAACACCATCATCACAGTGAAGCATAGTGGTGGCAGCATCATGCTGTGGGGATGTTTTTTATCGTCAGGGACTGGGAAACTGGTCAGAATTGAAGTGCTATATACAAGGAAATTCTTGAGGGAAACCTGTTTCAGTCTTCCAGAGATTTTAGACTGGGACGGAGGTTCACCTTCCAGCAGGACAATTACCCTAAGCAGACTGCTAAAGCAACACTTGAAGGGTTTAAGGGGAAATATTTAAATATATTGGAATGGCCTAGTCTAAGCCCAGACCTCAATCCAATTGAGAATCTGTGGAATGACTTAAAGATTGCTGTATACCAGCGGAACCCATCCAACTTTTTTGCCTTGAAGAATGGGCAAAAATCCCAGTGGCTAGATGTGCCAAGCTTATAGAGACATACCCCAAGAGACTTGCACATGTAATTAATGCAAAGGGTATCTTTCCAAAGTTTTCACTTTGGGGGGGTGAATAGTTATGCACACTCAAGTTTTCATATTTCTTTTACATATTTCTTGTATGTTTCACAATAAAAAATATTTTGCATCTTCAAAGTGGTAGGCATGTTCTGTAAATCAAACCCGCCAAAAATGTATTTTAATTCCAGGTTGTACGGCAACAAATAGGAAAAATGCCAAGCCACTGTAAATATATGGATGAGCAATGACAGACTGGCGTAGGCAAGATGCAGTAGATGGCATAAAATACAGTATATACATATGAGATGGGTAATGCAATAAATGTAAAAATTATTAAAATGGCATTATTAAAGTGACTAGTGATCCATTTATAAAAATGGCCAATGAGTGCAAGTCTGTACGTAGGCAGCAGCCTCTCTGTATTAATGTTGGCTGTTTAACAGTCTGATGGCCTTGAGATAGAAGCTAGTTTTTCAGTCTCTTGGTCCCAGCTTTGATGCACTTGTACTGACCTCGCCTTCTGGTTGGTAGAAGGGTGAACAGGCAGTGGCTTGGGTGGTTGTTGTCCTTGATGATATTTTTGGCCTTCTTGTGACATTGGGTGCTGTAGGTGTCCTGGAGGGCGAGATAGTTTGCCCCCGGCGACAATCTATCCGCAATATTAAAGCTGATCAACCCCCTAAAAAATGGGTTCCTGGTTAAAAGTTAATTTGTGAAATTTCTTTCCTTCTTAATGCATTTGAATCAATCAGTTGTGTTGTGACAAGGTAGGGTTTGTCACACCCTGACCTTAGAGAGCCGTTTTATGTCTCTATTTGGTTTGGTCAAAGGGTGTGATTTGGGGTGGGCAATCTATGTCTTGTTTCTATGATTTTGTGTTTCTATGTTTTGACCCGGTATGGTTCTCAATCAGGGACAGCTGTCTATCGTTGTCTCTGATTGGGAACCATACTTAGGTAGCCCTTTTTCCCTCCTTTCGTTGTGGGTAGTTGTTTTTGTTTGTGGCACTATAGCCCTTAAGCTTAAATTTAATGTAAATGTAAGCTTCACGGTCGGTTTTGTATGGTTTATTGTTTTTGTTGGCGTCATTCCAAAATAAAAGTAATGTATGCTTACCACGCTGCACCTTGGTCCGCTTCTTCCAGCATCGGCCGTGACAGGGTTGGTATACAGAAGATAGCCCTATTTGGTAAAAGACCAATTCCATATTATTGCAAGAACAGCTCAAATAAGCAAAGAGAAACAGTCCATCATTATTACTTTAAGACATGAAGGTCAGTCAATACTGACCTTTTCAAGAACTTTGAAAGTTTCTTCAAGTGCAATCGCAAAAACCATCAAGCGCTATGATGAAACTGGCTTTCATGAGGAACGCCAGAGGAAAGGAAGACCCAGAGTTACCTCTGCTGCAGAGGATAAGTTCGTTAGAGTAACCAGCCTCAGAATTTGCAGCCCAAATAAATGCTTCACAAAGTTCACATCTCAACATCAACTGTTCAGAGGAGACTGCTTGAATCAGGCCTTCATCGTCGAATTGCTGCAAAAAAAACACTAATATAGGACACCAATAATAAGAAGAGACTTGCTTGTGCCAGGAAACATGAGCAATTGACATTAGACCAGTGGAAATCTGTCCTTTGGTCTGATGAGTCTAAATTTGAGATTTTTGGTTCCAACCGCCGTGTCTTTGTGAGACGTAGAGTAGGTGAATGGATGATCTCCGCATGTGTGTTTCCCACCGTGAAGCATGGAAGAGGAGGTGTGATGGTGAGGGGGTGCTTTGCTGTTGACACTGTCTGTGATTTATTTAGAATTCAAGGCACAGTTAACCAGCATGGCTACCACATTATTCTGCAGCGATTCGCCATCCCGTCTGGTTTGCGCTTAGTGGGACAAATCATTTGTTTTTGAACAGGACAATGACACAACACACCTCCAGGCTATGTAAGGGCTATTTGATGAAGAAGGAGAGTGATGGAATGTTGCATCAGATGACCTGGCCTCCACAATCACCCGACCTCAACCCAATTGGGATGGTTTGGGATCAGTTGGACTGCAGAGTGAAGGGAAATCAGCCAACAAGTGCTCAGCATACGTGGGAAATCATTTCATTAACCCTACTGTTGTGTTTGTTTCATGTTAATTAATTCTGTGTTCCCGGTCCAAAATGACCGCCCCATTATAGTTGATAATAAACCCATAATAATACATATATTATCATTGAATGTTGTATTAGATCTTTTTAACAACAATGAGTTTTGAACTTCTATTTGCTATTTATGGCCTGTAGGCCTCATTGACCAGAGTTCATACAACTCGTTTTTGAGTAAAAAAAAGCATAATGTATGGATTATTTTGACTATAACAACTATTCAGATGAAACATATTGTGCTATTTATCACAAACTACTTTGTGTCAAAGTTTAACCTGTTATGGCTGCAGGCCGGTGTCGGGCTCAATATGACAACAGCCCGTCCAAGTGCAGGGAGCGAAATTCAAAAGATATTTTTTAGAAATATTTAACTTTCACACATTAACGTCCAATACAGCAAATGAAAGATACACATCTTGTGAATCCAGCCAACATGTCCGATTTTTAAAATGTTTTACAGCGAAAACACCACGTATATTTATGTTAGCTCACCACCAAATACAAAAAAGCACAGACATTTTTCACAGCACAGGTAGCTTGCACAAAACCAACCAAACTAACCACTTCATCAGATGACAGTCTTATAACAAGTTATACAATAAATCTATGTTTTGTTCGAAGAATTTGCATATTTGAGGTATAAACCATAGTTTTACATTGCAGCTACAATCGGAAATAGCACCGAAGCAGCTAGAACAATTACAGAGACCAAATTGAAATACTTAAATAGTCATCATAAAACATTTATGAAAAATACAGGGTGTACAGCAAATTAAAGACAAACATCTTGTGAATCCAGCCAACATTTCCGATTCTTTAAGTGTTTTACAGCGAAAACACAATATAGCATTATATTAGCTTACCACAATAACCAAAAACACAACAGCATTGATTCAAGCCAACAGTAGCGATAACGAATAAACCAGCAAAAGATATTAATTTTTTCACTAACCTTCTCAAAATTCATCAGATGACAGTCCTATAACATCATATTACACAATACATATATTGCTTGTTCGAAAATGTGCATATTTAGCAGCACAAATCGTGGTTATACAATGTGAATACTAAGCAAAATGCAATAACAATGTCCGGAGAAATCTTGGAGAGGCACCTAATCTAATCAAATAACTATTCATAAACGTTACTAAAAAATACATGTTGGACAGCAAATTAAAGATAGCTTAGTTCTTAATGCAATCGCCGTGTTAGAATTCTAAAAATAACTTCAGTACGACATCCAGCTTACGTTATGGCGAGAGAGCGCCCAATATCTGGGCGCAAACTAATAGTACACATGTTCGACAGCTATA
This sequence comes from Salvelinus fontinalis, assembly GCF_029448725.1. NCBI lineage: Eukaryota > Metazoa > Chordata > Actinopteri > Salmoniformes > Salmonidae > Salvelinus > Salvelinus fontinalis. Next base: position 10,055,828 of record NC_074687.1, read on the forward strand.
TGAAATAACATCATAAATGGGTCCTACTTTTGATGTTCTTCCATCAGAATGTTGTACAAGGGGTCCTTTGTCGGGAACAATCGTTGTTTGGTTTTAGAATGGCATTTTTCCCTCTTGAATTAGCAAGCACACTAGCCAAGTGGCGCGAAGCTCTCCATCGTCAACAAACTCAGAGAACGGAACACGCCACAACTCCCGAAAAAATTTCAATAATCTGATTAAAGTATATTGAAAAAACATACTTTACGATGATATTGTCAGATTTATCAAATAAAATCAAAGCCGGAGATAGTAGCCGTCTATTTTATTTATTTTTTATTTATTTATTTCACCTTTATTTAACCAGGTAGGCTAGTTGAGAACAAGTTCTCATTTGCAACTGCGACCTGGCCAAGATAAAGCATAGCAGTGTGAACAGACAACAACACAGAGTTACACATGGAGTAAACAATAGACAAGTCAATAACATGGTAGAAAAAAGAAAATCTATATACAATGTGTGCAAAAGGCATGAGGTAGGCAATAAATCGAATAATTACAATTTAACAGATTTAATTTAACGACAGCTTTTCAGAAGGCAATCCCCGGTTCTTTCTCGCGCCTTCCTGAAAACAGGAAATTGGTGTCACGTCATGCCAAGAGCTCTTATTCGACCTCAGATCAAGATATACACTCCATTTCTTCTCTCACTGCCTATTGACATCTAGTGGAAGGCGTATGAAGGGCATGTATACTAATACATATCAAGCAAATTAATAGGGATGCCCTGGAACAGAGCATTGATTTCAGATTTTCCACTTCCTGTCAGGAAGTTTGCTGCAAAATGAGTTCTGTTTCACTCACAGATATAATTCAAACGGTTTTAGAAACTAGAGAGTGTTTTCTATCCAATAGTAATAATAATATGCATATTGTACGAGCAAGAATTGAGTACGAGGCTGTTTGAAATGGGCACCTTTCATCCAAGCTACTCAATACTGCCCCTGCAGCCCAAATAAGTTTTAACAAGGACTTTCTCCTCCTCACCAGTGTCATGATCAAAGATATGATCAAGAGCCTCACATACAGTATATCGTTTGGTCATTGTGCTGCCAAAGAATGAATTGTGAGGAAGGCCTCAAAAAAGCTTTAAATACCAGAACTGTGAGAAAAGTTATATATATTATTGAAACAATGTTGCGATTGTTTGTGAGAATGCCAACAGGTGTGGTTCCTGTGGGAAAATATTCTATTGGGGAAGGTTCCCGTGGGGTTTGCCATGGAAGCCAAGAAGGGGAGTGAGGTGTGTGTGTGTGTGTGTGTGTGTGTGTGTGTGCGCGCTCAAACACATACAGTTGAAGTCGGAAGTTTACATACAACTTAGCCAAATACATTTAAACTCAGTTTATCACAATTCCTGACATTTAATCCTAGTAAAAAGTCCCTGTCTTAGGTGAGTTAGGATCACCACTTAGTTTTAAGAATGTGAAATGTTAGAATAATAGCAGAGAGAATTATTTATTTCAGCTTTTATTTCTTTCATCACATTCCCAGTGGGTCAGAAGTTTACATACAATCAATTAGTATTTGGTAGCATTGCCTTTAAATTGTTTAACTTGGGCCAAACGTTTCGGGTAGCCTTCCACAAGCTTCCCACTATAAGTTGGGTGAATTTTGGCCCATTCCTCTTGACAGAGCTGGTGTAACTAAGTCAGGTTTGTAGGCCTCCTTGCTCGCATATGGTTTTTCAGTTCTTCAGTTCTACAAAATTTCTATAGGATTGAGGTCAGGGCTTTGTGATGGCCACTGCAACACCTTGACTTTGTTGTCCTTAAGCCATTTTGCCACAACTTTGGAAGTATGCTTGGGGTCATTGCCCATTTGGAATACTAATTTGCAGCCAAGCTTTATCTTCCTGACTGATGTCTTGAGATGTTGCTTCAATATATCCACATAATTTTCCTACCTCATGATGCAATCTATTTTGTGAAGTGCACCAGTCCCTCCTGCAGCAAAGCACCCCCACAACATGATGCTGCCACCCCGGTGCTTCACGGTTGGGATGGTGTTCTTCGGCTTGCAAGCATCCCCCTTTTTCCTCCAAACATAACGATGGTCATCATGGCCAAACAGTTATTTTTTTGTTTCGTCAGACCAGAGGACATTTCTCCAAAAAGTATGATCTTTGTCCCCATGTGCAGTTGCAAACCGTAGTCTGGCTTTTTTATGGCGGTTTTGGAGCATTGGCTTCTTCCTTACTGAGCGGCCTTTCTGGTTATGTCGATATAGGACTCATTTTACTGTGGATATGGATACTTTTGTACCTGTTTCCTCCAGCATCTTCACAAGGTCCTTTGCTGTTGTTCGTAAATTGATTTACAAATTTCGCACCAAAGTATATTCATCTCTAGGAGACAGAACGCATCTCCTTCCTGAGCGTTATGACGACTGCGTGGTCCCATGGTGTTTATACTTGCGTACTTGCGTTTGTACAGATTAACGTGGTACCTTCAGGTATTTGGAAATTGTTCCCAAGAATGAACCAGACTTGTGGAGGTCTACAATTTTTTTCTGAGGTCTTGGCTGATTTCTTCAGATTTTTCCCATGATGTCAAGCAAAGAGGCACTGAATTTGAAGGTAGGCCATTAAATACCTCCACAGGTACACCTCCAATTGACTCAAATGATGTCAATTAGCCTATCAAAAGCTTCTGAAAGCCATGACATCATTTTCTGGAATTTTCCAAGCTGTTTAAAGGCACAGTCAACTTAGTGTAAGTAAACTACTAACTCACTGAAATTGTGATACAGTGAATTATAAGTGAAATAATCTGTCTGTTATCAATTGTTGGAAAAATTACTTGTGTCATGCACAAAGTAGATGTCCTTACCGACTTGTCAAAACTATAGTTTGTTAACAAGAAATTTGTGGAGTGGTTGAGAAACAAGTTTTAATGACTCCAACCTAAGTGTAAACTTCCGATTTCAACTGTACATGTGGGGGTCTGGGAGAGGAAGTGTGTGCATCTGATGAATGAGCATGTGCCTGTATTCAATTTAATACACTAATTGTAGTCTCACCAATTAATTTCTAATTTCTTTTGACCGGGAACACCACAGGTGTACAAAAGTTAAATCAAATACCCAAAATGTAATGAAAATCATCCAAATGTATTTTGTGTGTTCAGATGCCCCGTGTGGACAAAGTCATGGAACCTTATGACAATCAGATTAAATGGACTGCATTTTTCAGAGAGGAAACTTGTAAATAGGTCCAATTTGACTGGAACACAGCAGGAGGGTCAAGACGGTAGGAAAAGCATTCCAGGTGAAGCTGTTTTACAGAATGCCAAGAGTGTGCAAAGCTCTCATCAAGGCAAAGGGTGGCTACTTTGAAGAATTTAAAATATGTCACACCCTGGCCTCTGTTATATTGATTTTCTTCATTAGTTTAGTTAGGTCAGGGTGTGACATGGGGGATGTTTGTGTGTTTTGTCTAGTTTAGGGTGTTTGTATTGTATAGGGGGTTTTGTTGAGTGTATGGGGTTGGGTTTAGTATAGTTGTCTAGGCAAGTCTATGGTTGCCTGAATGGTTCTCAATCAGAGACAGCTGTCATTCATTGTCTCTGATTGGGAGCCATATTTAAGGCAGCCATAGACAGTAGGCTTTCGTGGGTAATTGTAAATGTTGAACGTTAGTAGCTTGTGTGTGTGCACTTTCGTTTATAGCTTCACAGTCGTTTATTGTTTTGTTAGTTTTATAAGAGTGTTTCGTTTTTGTGTTACGTCTTCGTCTCATAAAAGGAAGATGTATTTCTCTCACGCTGCGCCTTGGTCCACTCATTTACCACAAGACGACCGTGACAAAATATAAGATTTATTTTTATTTGTTTAACACTTTTTTGGTTACTACATGATTACATATGTGTTTTTTCATAGTTTTGATGTCTTCACTATTATTCTACAATGTAGAAAATAGTCAAAATAAAGAAAAACCCTTGAATGAGTAGGTGTCTCCAAACTTTTGACTGGTACTGTAGGTCCTGGATGGTAGGAAGCAATGACTCAGTGATGTACTGGGACGTACGCAATACCCTCTGTAGCGCTTACAGTCAGATGCCGTGTAGTTGCCATACAGGCGGTGATGCACCCAGCCAGGATGCTCTCGATGGTGCAGCTGTAGAACTTTTTGAGGACCCGAGGACCCATGCCAAATCTTGTCAGTCTCCTGAGGGGGAAAAGGCATTGTTGTGCCCTCTTCCCAACTGTCTTGGTGTGTTTAGACCATGATAGTTTGTTGGTGGTGTGGACACCAAGAAACTTGAAACTTTCGACCCGCTCCACTACAGCCCTCTCAATGTTTATGGGGGCCTGTTCAGCCCTCCTTTTCCTATTGTCTCGTATTGTCCAGGATCAGCTCCTTGGGTTTGTTGTCATTTAGTGAGAGGTTGTTGTCCTGGCACCACACTGCCAGGTCTCTGACCTCCTCCGTTTAGGCTTTCTAATCGTTGTCGGTGATCAGGCTTACCACTGTTGTGTCATCAGCAAACTTAATGATGGTGTTGGAGTCATGCATGGCCATGCAGTCGTGTCTAACAGGGAGTGCAGGAGGGGACTAAGCACGCACCCCTGAGGGGCCCAGTGTTGAGGATCAGCATGGCAGATGTGTTGTTGCCAACCCTTACTACCTGGATGCGGGCCATCAGGAAGTGCAGGATCCAGTTGCAGAGGGAGGTGTTTAGTCCCAGGGTCCTTAGCTTAGTGATGGAGCTTCGTATGACACTATGTTGTTGACCACTGAGCTGTAGTCAATGAAAAGCATTCTCACACTCTATCCATAGGCTTCATTAATGCCATTCAGACTTGAAGTTGATACAACAACTATGATAGCTGAGGTTCATAGATTGGTTTGAATATTAGTTCAGAACCTAACATTTAATAGTCCATACACAGATCGGCTACATACTGTAGCTAGCTACATATCCATAGACATACAGTTATTTTTATCCTGCACTACACAATAAGCAAGTAACTAGTTAGCTAGCTATGTTACTTCAGCTGCATTGCAAGGCAAGGCAACCTTACACAATTGTACATTCAATTTGCAGTAAATGCTTTAGCTAGCTAGATTCTTTACATCCACTGTTTCCCAAGATGACAGCCTGGTTTGCTGGTTTTCTCAGGAGTCCCTAAAACATTAAACAACATGAATTACAATGTCATACTCATATCATAATACCAGCTATTTAGCTGGCTAATGTTAGCTAGTCACCTAACTTCCTAAATAGCCATTTTCGCTAATTAACTTCATGACAAAAAATATGCACAATCGTTTGTCTCTACATTAACTAACATATTCCTCTTAATTGTAAATTTTTTGCTTGACTCGTTATGACGTTATAATTACTTACATTTGCTTCCCCCGTAATGTTTTGTCAGCCATCTTTGCTGAAGAAAGTCTCCAGGGACGGGTGGCTCGTGTCACTCAATATGATTGGTCATATAAAAACCTTGGGACTCAAATGCGTAATGAGTGCTCTAACTCCCCCTTGTGGTGGTCTGGAGCAGCGTGACCCTGGGTACCTCTAAGTCCCGCGGTGTAAGCTCACAACATTTAAAGGAGGAACCACTGTAGGTGTTTCTTTAGTCCAGGTTGGAAAGGGCAGTGTGGAGTGTGATTGTGATTGCGTCACCTCTGGATCTGTTTGGCCGTTATGCGAATTAGAGTGGGTCTAGGGTCTCCGGCATGATAGTGTTGAGGTTAAGATTTGGGTTAGGTTTAAAATAAGGGTTAGGTTAAGGTTAATGGTTAGAGTCAGGGCTATGTTTAGGGTAAGGCTTAAGTTTAGGATGAGGACAAGTTAGGGCTAGGGTTAGTGGATAATTACTTGAAATGTTGTTGACTGTTATTGAACATCTACTGACAACCTACAAACCATTTACTGATCATCTACTGACCATCTACTTGAGACTATACAAATAAAGTGATACCATAGCTTCTCGTTGACTTTCTGTCCAGTGTTGCCATTGGTGCAAACCTGACACACATTGGACACGGCCACCTGTCACTCCCTGTCTTGTCACTTTCTGTAACAGTCCTGGCCTGTTTTATGTTGTTTTTTATGTGTTTATGGTCAGGGCATGTGTTTTGGGTGGGCAGTCTATGTTATCTGTTTCTATGTTGGTTTTGGGTTACCTGGTATGGCTCTTGATTAGAGGCAGGTGGTTTGCGTTTTCCTCTAATTAAGAGTCATATTTAGGTAGGGCGTTCTCACTGTTTGTTTGTGGGTGATTGTCTCCTGTGATGTCTTCGTCGTTGTCGATGTATTTTCACTTACGGGACTGTTTGGCTGTTCGTGTGTTTCGATGTAACGTTCCTGTCCGTGAGTTTACGTTTAGTGATGTGAGTTTATGTTCAGGTTTCGTTCTACGTCGTTTTCTTATTTTGTAAGTTTGTTATAGTGTTTGTTTTCTTATTGCCATCATCATCAGTTTTCGTTTCTAAATAAAAAGATGGCTTATTTCCCGCAAACCGCATTTTGGTCTGAAGATCCTTCTCTCCTCACCTCATCTGAGGATGAGGAGAGCGACAGCCTTAACAGAATCACCCACCACGCTAAGACCAAGCGGCAAGGGAGAAATAAACGGAGTAAGGGACAGGAGAAGAAGGAGCAATGGACATGGGACGATTTATTGGATGGAAAAGGTGTCTACACATGGGAGGAGATCCTGGCTGGTAGAGATCGCCTCCCATGGGAACAGCTGGAGGCACTGAGGAGAGCAGAGGCTACCGGAGAGAGGAACCGGAGCTATGAGGGAACGCGTCTGGCACGGAAGCCAAAAAAGCCCGTAAGTAATTCCCAAAAATTTCTTGGGGGGGGGCTAGGAGGTAGTGGGCCAAGGGCAGGTAGGAGACCTGCGCCCACTTCCCAGGCTTACCGTGGAGAGCGGGAGTACGGGCAGGCGCCGTGTTACGCAGTAGAGCGCACGGTGTCTCCTGTACGAGTGCATAGCCCAGTGCGGGTTATTCCACCTCCCCGCACTGGTAGGGCTAGATTGGGTATTGAGCCAGGTGTCATGAGGCCGGCTCAACGCGTCTGGTCTCCAGTGCGTCTCTTCGGGCCGGCATACATGGCACCGGCCTTACGCATGGTTTCCCCGGTTCGCCTACATAGGCCGGTGCGGGTTATTCCACCTCCCCGCACTGGTCGGGCAACCGGGAGCATTCAACCAGGTAAGGTCGGGCAGGCTCAATGCTCAAGAGAGCCAGTACGCCTCCACGGTCCGGTATTTCCGGCACCACCTCCCCGCCCCAGCCTAGTACCTACAGTGTCTACACTACGCACTAGGCTACCAGTGCGTATCCTGAGCCCTGTTCCTCCTCCACGCACTCTCCCTGTAGTGCGTGTATCTAGCCCGGTGCCTCCAGTTCCGGCACCACGCACTAAGCCACCTGTGCGTCTCCAGAGCCCTGAACACACTGTATCTTCTCCCCCTACTAATCCTGATGTGCTTGTCCTCAGCCCGGTGTCACCAGTGCCGGTACCTCGCATCAGGGATAGAGTAGGCTTTGAGAGTACAGTGTGCCCTGTTCCTGCTCCCCGCACTAGTAGGAAGGTGCTTATCATTAGCACGGTGCCTCCAGTTCCGGCACCACGCACCAGGTCTACAGTGCGCCGTATCCGGCCAGAGCCATCCGTCTCACCAGCGCCATCTGAGCCATCCGTCTCCCCAGCGCCATCTGAGCCATCCGTCTCCCCAGCGCCATCTGAGTCATCCGTCTGCCAGGAGCCTGCAAAGCCGCCCGTCTGCCATGAGCCTGCAAAGCCGCCCGTCTGCCATGAGCCTACAGAGCCATCCGCCAGACAGGAGCCGCTAGAGCCGTCAGCCAGACAGGAGCCGCTAGAGCCGCCCGCCAGACAGGATATGCCAGAGCCGCCAACCAGACAGGATCTGCCAGAGCCGCCAACCAGACAGGATCTGCCAGAGCCGCCAACCAGACAGGATCTGCCAGAGCCGCCAGCGAGCCATGAGCAGCCAGAGCCGTCAGAGAGCCATGAGCAGCCAGAGCCGTCAGAGAGCCATGAGCAGCCAGAGCCGTCAGAGAGCCATGAGCAGCCAGAGCCGTCAGAGAGCCATGATCAGCCAGAGCCGTCAGAGAGCCATGAGCAGCCAGAGCCGTCAGAGAGCCATGAGCAGCCAGAGCCGTCAGAGAGCCATGAGCGTCGAGAGCCGTCAGCCTGCCATGAGCGTCGAGAGCCGTCAGCCTGCCATGAGCGCCGAGAGCCGTCAGCCTGCCATGAGCGCCGAGAGCCGTCAGCCTGCCATGAGCGTCGAGAGCCGTCAGCCTGCCATGAGCGTCGAGAGCCGTCAGCCTGCCATGAGCGTCGAGAGCCGTCAGCCTGCCATGAGCGTAGAGAGCCGTCAGCCTGCCATGAGCGTAGAGAGCCGTCAGTCTGCCATGAGCGTCGAGAGCCGTCAGCCTGCATGGACCTGCCAGAGCCGTCCAGCCAGGACCTGCCAGAGCCGTCCAAACAGGACCTGCCAGAGTCCTTCAGCCGGGATCTGCCCCTTGTTCCGGTGCTGCCCCTTGTCCCGGTGCTGCCCCTTGTCCCGGTGCTGCCCCTTGTCCCGGTGCTGCCCCTTGTCCCGGTGCTGCCCCTTGTCCCGGTGCTGCCCCTTGTCCCGGTGCTGCCCCTTATTCCGGTGCTGGTCCTTATCCTGGTGCTGCCCCTTGTCCCGGTGCTGCCCCTTGTCCCGGTGCTACCCCTTGTCCCGGTGCTGCCCCTTGTCCCGGTGCTGGCTGTTTATTTAGGGGAAGGTAGTTTTAGGGTGGTCAGTGGAAGGGGTAGACAGAAGAGGGGAGTGACTATGGTGGTGTGGGGAGAGCGTCCTGAGCCGGAGCCACCACCGTGGTCAACTGCCCACCCAGACCCTCCCCTGGACTTTGTGCTGGTGCGCCCGGCGTTCGCACCTTGAGGGGGGGGTTCTGTAACAGTCCTGGCCTGTTTTATGTTGTTTTTTATGTGTTTATGGTCAGGGCATGTGTTTTGGGTGGGCAATCTATGTTATCTGTTTCTATGTTGGTTTTGGGTTACCTGGTATGGCTCTTGATTAGAGGCAGGTGGTTTGCGTTTTCCTCTAATTAAGAGTCATATTTAGGTAGGGCGTTCTCACTGTTTGTTTGTGGGTGATTGTCTCCTGTGATGTCTTCGTCGTTGTCGATGTATTTTCACTTACGGGACTGTTTGGCTGTTCGTGTGTTTCGATGTAACGTTCCTGTTCGTGAGTTTACGTTTAGTGATGTGAGTTTATGTTCAGGTTTCGTTCTACGTCGTTTTCTTATTTTGTAAGTTTGTTATAGTGTTTGTTTTCTTATTGCCATCATCATCAGTTTTCGTTTCTAAATAAAAAGATGGCTTATTTCCCGCAAACCGCATTTTGGTCTGAAGATCCTTCTCTCCTCACCTCATCTGAGGATGAGGAGAGCGACAGCCTTAACACTTTCACCAAAATGTTTTTTCTCATCGTCCAATAATCTGTCTACAGTGCTCTGTAGAAAACATACAGAACCTGCACAACAATGCCCATATATCTAGAAAGTACTGTAGGTCCCAAGGTCCCATTCACCACATTTGGGACTTTGCTACAGCGCATTTGGGATATTTCTCAGCAAAACTGGCCAAATATAATGATGGGACTTCTCTTCAGTGGTCACGATGGAGTTCCTTCAGCACAGTGTTTGTTTGCCATGGGCCGAATGAAAACTTTTGACCAAACTGCAAATCGCAAATTACACCCAGATTGTTGGTGTAAGGGTATTTAGTGAACTGAAGACATAAAACTTTGCTTCAGGATGTGTGTTTTCCAGTTTTTGATTAGAGGGTGGGTTTGAATTTTTATTTGGTCAAGGCTCTGGTTGCGTCTATAATACAGTGACTCCCAAATGGACCTAGAGGTTTTGCAGAGTATGTAATTACATAGTAAATTATTCGGTGGCTCCCAAACAAAACATGAAGGCAGTCATTTTCTAAACCAGCTTACAAGGAAGCTTCACTCAGCCGAGCGCTACGCTACTTTGGACAAAAAAGCCTTAACCATAGACTAGACCAACAGTATACCTGGCTGTGGCTTATTTTCTTTGTTAAAGGGATCCTATGTTTAACCGATATGGTACGTGTGCTGAATGTGTATTATAACATTGCAAACATAACTGAGCAACAGTAGTTATGTCTTGCTTTGTATATTTGTAGTATATTACGTATTAACAATTGATGGCAATATCATTTTTATAATGCTTACCATTCATCTTGCCATTCATCTTGCCATTCATCTTGCCATACATCCTACCATACATCCTACCATTCATCCTACCATACATCCTACCATACATCCTACCATACATCCTACCATACATCCTACCATACATCCTACCATACATCCTACCATACATCCTACCATACATCCTACCATTCATCCTACCATAAATCCTACCATACATTCTACCATTCATCTTGCCATTCATCTTACCATTCATCCTACCATACATCCTACCATACATCCTACCATTCATCCTACCATTCATCCTACCATACATCCTACCATTCATCCTACCATTCATCCTACATTCCGTAATCCATACCAGGACAAAGATGATAGTTTATTTTTCATATGCTGTTTTCTAATTTGGGTTTATGCCTGCCGGCCAATAAGACACTGACATTAACATCACTGCAGTTGAAAATAGTAATTTATAGTTAAAAATAAGAAGCGTGGCAGGAATTTATTTACGACTTCCCCAACCCTGTTCTATACATAGGCCATTCAACTTATACTGAGATCTTCACAATTTTATAAAAAAATATATATATTTAACCTTTTTTTAACTAGACAAGTCAGTTCAGAACAAATTCTTTTTTACAATGACGGCCTACCACTACAGCTCTGTGCCCCAAAAAACGTTTGTATTACAGACTCAAGGATAAAATTCAACATTTGATTTGAGACGTAGGCAGATATACGGTTTCTTTGAAAGCATATGTAATGTATACCGTATGCAAAGTGCTCATTAATTGCATTAGCTCTGTAATTTACAGCATATGGAGGATGATCTCTGAGGCTCTATTGACCTATTCTCCGTGATTCTGTTCTCTTTAACTCTGTCCTACTCAAATGGACTTTAGATAGAGCGCTGGCCATCAACGAAACAAGACGTTAATGGCAGAGACCTCGATTTCTCTGCGGAAAGAGAGAGAAAAACGATCACCTTTTTTGTGACTTTTTTTAAGAGGAAGCTTTCGTAAGTCATTCCTTAGGCAGAGTAAGAGAGCCATAGTAACAAATAATATCCAGATTTACAAAATGACCCTGTTAGCTTTGACTGACGGTACTTAAATTACTTTCCTAATCGTCAAATTGTATGAGTACTATTTACTTGGGCTTTTGGACAAACTTTAAGAATGCAACTGGAAATGTTGAAAAGGAGTCTTTAGGGGAAATATGTTGTTATAGGATTCATAATTCTTAACCCAAGTTCTCTCATTTGGAGGATCGTTTTTCTTTTGGTTTTACTTGGTTTTACTTCCCTCCACAAAATCATGTTAGACACATGAGCCATTGGCATTGATATATTTCACCCAGCGGGAAAATATTTGGTATGGCAATTCACTGGTTTCATTGCTGTAGCTATATAATAAAGCCAGGGGGTTAACAGATTATACCCAATCTCTTAAAAAAGTTTCAAGGGCATGTCTCTCTACAATGCCTGGTCCTGCACATGTCAGACAGTGCAGGCAATCCATTTGAGTAGGTGCAAGCAAGCTTTTCCAACAAATAAGCGGTGCAACAATCTGGTGGGCCGGTGCCCGGTGTTGATATTATTGAGTTAGAAACGGTGCAGTGTGGTCGGGTTGTCTTTGAGTGTTTACAGTGCGTCTGTTCTTCCTCAGTCCTGAACCGTTGTGAAAGATTTATGTCGCAGACCTGACATTAGCTAAGTTTGTCATCGGCTGCCATGGGGCTCCTCAATTAGTGGTTACACATCGCGTAGCCGCAGATATGCTAAGATAATGGTCCACATCTAGGTAACCATAGATATTAGAACAGGAACCAATGAGCTAATTTCTCCATCCAAGTGTTAGAACATATTTTCATATGACCAAATGGATGTCTCTAATTAGGGATAATTATGTACATACTGAATCGTTACCAGCTCAACTGAGAGAAGACACTGTTAAAGGCCATGTTGTTATTTTTATGTGTTGCTAAGCAGAGGAGAGGAGGTTGAACAGATCAGTGATTCATGTCTGTCAATGTTAATCAAACGACAGAGGAGATCTTCAGCTAGTTATTTTCTGACATTCACGTAGACTCACAGCCTTGGAGACTTGGAGTTATGTAGTCATCTAATGAGAGGTCTCTAGCACATATCCACGGGCTGTGTTAACTAAGTATAAAGGGCCTGTATTCAAAAAAGTGGTGTGCTGATCCTGAATCAGGTCCCCCTATCAATATAAACGTGTGTATTTTTATCATCAAAAAGGATAAAATGATCCAATATCAGCACTCCTATAGCTTGAGACCAGTGGAGGCTGCTGAGGGGAGAACGTCTCATAATAATGGCCGGAACGGCACAAATGGAGTTGCATCAAACAAACCATTAATTATTCCACTGATTACGTTCCAGTCATTACCAAGAGCACATTCTCCCCAATTAAGGTGCCACCAACCTGCTGTGCCTGAGACTGTGAATATGGGGCCAGGCCACTATGAGTGTGAGACATCCTCCATTGGTCTGGCTGATATTAAGTCTGTCTAAAAAAAAATGTCCAGTCCAGCTGGTCATTCCAGCAGCCATGCAGCTCGCTTGGTTGGCTCTCCTAATCACCCAGGAGCCTCAGGGATGTCTTTGTGTCCCATGAGAGCCTGTGTCCCCCTCACGTCATCGCCGGGGGGATGTCGAAGGATGTTAGTCAACACACCGGCCTGGTTTCAACATGTGAGCACTGACCCCTAGAGCGTATCACCTTGCACTCATTTAGAAGGTCGTGACAGGTCAGGACACCGGAGCAACCTTGTGCCTTTTGCTTACCCTGACCTTTGGCCCCGGACAGACACTTGTTCAGTCTTCAGGCCAGACAAAAGGCCCTTTCAGAAGAGGACAGCCTGTAGAACATCTGTTAATGTGCACAGGGAAAGTGGCATGGCTGGGATACAGACCTAAATTTGACAGTACCTATAATCTAGTATGCAGTATTTGATTGAATGTATAATGTAAGGGGAATTTATATGTTGAGCATAGTAGTAATACATATATTTATTGAGTTGTATAGAAACCAACATATTGCATTTACTATGTTCAGTATGTTGTTTAACCAAGTCTATGAAATGACCGTATAGAGTCCTAGTTTGATATATCCCAGATGTTTTTCTTTTTCCAAGTCCTAAAAAAGATCATGACTGCCTATGGCTAAAGCTTGGAGTTCTTCTCTGTAGTTACAACCATATAGACATGTTTACTGAGCAGATAATCTGAATAAGACTGGCAGTATTGAAATGATTTCACCAGTTTTTGAATCCTCACAAACTGTGTTTTTATTATCAGTAAGCGGGACATAATTGCATATTGTAATGATGTATGATCAAGCAAACATCAAGCCCCTAAGGCAACCACATTTCAGATTTCATTTAACGGGAGTGTTCTATGTCTGGCTTTGTGGTCGCATAACATATTGTAGCTCTTTGAGCGTAACACACACACACACACACACACACACACACACACACACACACACACACACACACACACACACACACACACACACACACACACACACACACACACACACACACACACACACACACACACACACACACACAGAATACACATACTCATATCATACTGTACTCAGGTCGTCATTGTAAATAAGAATTTGTTCATAATTGACCTGCCTGGTAAAATAAAGGTCAAATGAAGATTAAATTACAAATAAAAACAAAATATTGAACTTATTTCTATGCAATCGACTATATACATTACAATAAACCATTTAATCTTGTCAAAGGACTAATCCAAAAAGAGAACAGGAGCCTGCGGACTTCATGCAAGGCATGTCCAGTTACACCAGTCAGTGTGCTGCGTCACATGAACAGTGATTGGCCCCTCTCATGCAATATATTCTCAGGCATAGTAGGGAGGCGAGACATGACAGGCATCTCTCTATCCTCAGGCGTCTCTCTATCCTCAAGCGTCTCTCTATCCTCAGCCGTCTCTCTATCCTCAAGCGTCTCTCTATCCTCAAGCGTCTCTCTATCCTCAAGCATCTCTCTATCCTCAGGCATCTCTCTATCCTCAGGCATCTCTCTATCCTCAGGCGTCATGGTTGTGGTAGACAGGCAGCAACGAGACGTGTCATTGAGTCACTGCACAATAGTGCTGCATGCTCACTTTCTGCTCTCGTCTTCAGTAGAAAATGAGCCAGAGTCAATCGGCCTATAAAATGAGTCAGCAAAACTGTTAAACTCTGCCCCGAGAGTTTTCATGTCACTTTTTAAAGTAGGCCTTTTTTTATTGTTCCTCGAGCAGTCGTAATTTGGGGTTTGGGATATATCCGAGAAGATTTCCTTTTTGAACTGGCGGTAGTGGTTGGGGTTGGGGTGGCTGAGTGGTTGGTGAAGACTTGGAAGAAACAATATAATTTCTCTCCAGTGTTTTCAGAGAAGAAAAATCTTGGGGATATTTGCTTTGTCCCATTTCAGATCTCTTTCCATGCGTCCTGGGTACGTTATGCTACATCAAATCCAATTGCAAATATATTGTGAATGTTTTTTGTCATAATTCACAGCTTTCATTGATTTCCATATTTCCATGTACAGGCAAATCTCTAGCCTTCATAGCCAGAGTAAATCCAATAGCCCAAGAGTACAACCTTGGCAGTGAATATGTTGAACCCTGTGTAAAAAATTTTTTCTGAAGATGTTCTATCCAAAGGTTTTCTCTGAAGTTGTACTATCCAAAAGTTAAATACATCTTCAATATGTGGTGTGTGTGTTTGTGTCTGTGTGTCTGTGTGTCTGTGTGTCTATGTGCGTGTGCGTGTGCGTGTGCATGTGTGTCTGTGAGAGAGAGAGAGAGATATGAGACTATCCTTCTCCACATTAACCACGTTTTCATCCACAGTTTTTATGCAAGTCGAAAAAATGACGACAACTGTGATAGAAACAGGAAGCTTCGGTACATTTTTATAAATGCTAACAGATCATTTGTTCGTTGGACGTGGTAGGATCTTTTTGTATCTGTAAAATTAATTATGTGAGAAATGGCAGTGGAAATGCCTTCATGTGCAAATATTGATATAATAACCATCATATCAAAGTAAACTTGTAGTCATGTGATGATGTTGTGTGTGGTCTTCCTACTTCGACTGGGGAAAGCATAACGTTTATTAGGCTGAAGATGAAATAAATGAACTTCACAGGGTGGTGAAAGTGCAAGGTGATGAACTTGATGTCACTTACCAATAAATATCTAAGGTCTTATTTTGGTGACATGATGATCAATGCTTGACTCCCGAGAATAAAAATATTCTCCATAATAATCTCATCATGTAGACCTGCAAAGACCTACCTGCTGTATCTGCCAGGTGTTGGCTAGAGAACACGTGCCAAGACCAGAGTAGGCAGATGTGTTATTTAATGCAACAGTTTTTGTGACAAAACAATCAGTAGAATTGAAAATGAACATTACATTTTTATTCAGTACACATAAGTGAAAAAGTACATTTTGCGTGCACTATGTCATCACGCACTGATTTTCATCTGCGGTATGGAAACACACCAATGGTGTTTTCTATGAACATCTGTCTCTGATTGGATGGAATCCTAGCTAGTGACAACAGTGTGATTGGATGGAACCCTAGCTAGTGACAACAGTGTGATTGGATGGAACCATAGCTAGTGACAACAGTGTGATTGGATGGAACCCTACTTAGTGACAACAGTGTGATTGGATGGAACCCTAGCTAGTGACAACAGTGTGATTGGATGGAACCCTAGCTAGTGACAACAGTGTGATTGGATGGAACCCTAGCTAGTGACAACAGTGTGATTGGATGGAACCCTACTTAGTGACAGCAATGTGATTGGATAGAACCCTAGCTAGGGACAACAGTGTGATTGGATGGAACCCTAGCTAGTGACAACAGTGTGATTGGATGGAACCCTACTTAGTGACAGCAATGTGATTGGATAGAACCCAAGCTAGTGACAACAGTGTGATTGGATGGAACCCTACTTAGTGACAACAGTGTGATTGGATGGAACCATAGCTAGTGACAACAGTGTGATTGGATGGAACCCTACTTAGTGACAACAGTGTGATTGGATGGAACCCTAGCTAGTGACAACAGTGTGATTGGATGGAACCCTAGCTAGTGACAACAGTGTGATTGGATGGAACCCTAGCTAGTGACAACAGTGTGATTGGATGGAACCCTACTTAGTGACAGCAATGTGATTGGATAGAACCCTAGCTAGGGACAACAGTGTGATTGGATGGAACCCTAGCTAGTGACAACAGTGTGATTGGATGGAACCCTACTTAGTGACAGCAATGTGATTGGATAGAACCCTAGCTAGTGACAACAGTGTGATTGGATGGAACCCTACTTAGTGACAACAGTGTGATTGGATGGAACCCTACTTAGTGACAACAGTGTGATTGGATGGAACCCTACTTAGTGACAACAGTGTGATTGGATGGAACCCTAGCTAGTGACAACAGTGTGATTGGATGGAACCCTAGCCAGTGACAACAGTGTGATTGGATGGAACCCTACTTAGTGACAACAGTGTGATTGGATGGAACCCTAGCCAGTGACAACAGTGTGATTGGATGGAACCCTACTTAGTGACAACAGTGTGATTGGATGGAACCCTAGCCAGTGACAACAGTGTGATTGGATGGAACCCTAGCCAGTGACAACAGTGTGATTGGATGGAACCCTAGCCAGTGACAACAGTGTGATTGGATGGAACCCTAGCCAGTGACAACAGTGTGATTGGATGGAACCCTAGCCAGTGACAACAGTGTGATTGGATGGAACCCTAGCCAGTGACAACAGTGTGATTGGATGGAACCCTAGCCAGTGACAACAGTGTGATTGGATGGAACCCTAGCCAGTGACAACAGTGTGATTGGATGGAACCCTAGCCAGTGACAACAGTGTGATTGGATGGAACCCTAGCCAGTGACAACAATGCGAATGGATATGAACAATAAGCAGTGGAGAGAGACCCTGTCAGTGATGTCACAATGGGTGTGTGATATAGGACTTTGCCTAGCCACCTGTACCCACCGGATACAGTATTGTAAATAACGTCACAGATCTGGGTCGGATCTGATATGAATGTGACTGGTCTCGGGTACATGTATGTGAAATTTTTATTGACTTGTCAAGAAGGGCCCCGTACACATCTGAACATGACTGCTGCAGTAGAGAGAGAGAGAAATGTTATAATTTATGATGCTGCTCTTGCTTTTCATGATAGTGGAGCGTGGCGCGTGTAGCTTGCTGTTCGCCAGTCATGAGTCATCAAATCGGCAATAAGCTACAGTCATAGAGCTACGCTCCGTGTGGGGCAAAAGTTAGGTGATATCTAATCAATGGAAGATGGAATGAAAATTACAGTATTACAATTTCAAGGAGAAGGATGGGCTACAACAATGTAGAGCTAACGCTGAATGGAGTTGTTGTTATTTGTAAATGTAGGTGTCAGGACTTCCACCGAAGTGGCTCCTCTCCCTGTTCGGGCTGCGCTTGGTGGTCGTCTTTGCTGGCCTACTAGCTGCCACCGATCCCTTTTCTTTTTCGTTTGGTTTTGTCTGTCTGGTGTTCACCTGTGTCTAGTTTAAGCTAATCAGTGAGGTATGTTTTGTGCGGGATAGTTTGTGTTACTGTCGTTGGCTTGGGTTGCATTTTTTTACTGTTAAGCAGGTTTATTTTCACGGGAGTGTTTTTCCCGCACGTTAGTTTAGTAGAGGAGTGTGCTCCTTCGTTTTTTACTAGACTGCGTTCCTGTTTTATTGTGGCTGCTTTTGTGGTCCTGTACCTGTTGTTTTGGTGGACCAGTAAATAAAACACCCTTCTTGGAATTCTTGCTCTCCTGCGCCTGACTCCACACCCACCTCTCCTAGGGAGATTCTGACAGTAGGATTAGAATGTGCATGCACTGCAGCCTCAGTTAGCCTAGCTAGCTAACATTATCAAATAATAATTTTGTATTTTGTAAATTGTAAATAATAAAGGATTCATTGGAAACCAAAGCGTAGTTCTTTTCCTGAGCCAATGTCCTGATTTCACTGATTTCATGATGCCGTGATGTGTAATGGAGATAGCATTACGCTTTTCCAACCTCTCTAATCTTCTGGATTATTGCAGTGCACTCCTATTCTCACCCGAACCAGCCACCACATCTTCCCTCATCCGGCCAGGGAATGTTCTCACACAACATCCGGCATGTGTCGCCCTCACACAATTCCCCACTGCCACAAGAACCCTGGTGCATAAGTTCCATATTGTCAGACATTGTTTTACGGCGCCCTGTCAAAAGAAAGATCTGTAACTATGACAAGTTAGATGGGGAACAGAAGGGAAATGAATAGAACCTATCAGCATTGAGATTGACAGACCCCGGAGTTGGGTTTTTAACAGTTTGATGCAGGGCGTTTCGACCACATCTGGTCATATGAGTACATTCTTTCTTGTCTCGGGGAGAACACACAGGCTAAAACACCCTCTGGATAAGATCTCTTCACCACGTTGTGAAGACGAAGAGAGGAAGCCGTGAAGATAAGCAGCCCCGTTGTGCCACTACACATCCAGCGACGGCGTCCTGAGGGTAAAGGGGGCCTACAGTATGTGAAACAGAGCACAAAGGGAGAAAGGCTTGACCCCATCTGATAATGGTAGGGTATTGGTTCGAACACGCTGCTAGTTGAGCATGGAGACATGGTTTGATGCAGTTTTCACCCCCCACCCCCTGTCTTTTCCCACATTCTTTGTTTTCTTTTTTGGTATGCCTCATTGGCATGGCCCTGTAAGATGCAATGGCTGCCAAGCTACTTGACAATTACACACACATGAAAGTCAGTAGAACATGACAGAAGCCACTGTTCTGCTTCCACATTCATATCAGTATGTTTGTTAAACTAAAAGGATCTATGTAAAAACTAACTATTTTAAATTGATTGCTCAATACTCTCAGGATACGTAGAGGAAACGACATTGCACGCTCATCTGCCTAAGGCATTGTGATCCCTAACGATCAAGTTCGCAACTGTTCACCCCTTACTGTTTTCCCAAACATTACGTTCATCCCAATGGAGCCACAGGAATCCTATGTGCCTTGACACTCAAACCTGCTCCAAGTTCTAATTGAGAGCTACAGTACCTTTTGCCCCAACATGTAGAGCAGTATTTCTTCTTTCTTTCTGGAGTCAGACACTAAAGTATTGGGTTTCTATGTCTCAAGGAAGATAGGTCTGTGCACTGACTAATCTCATTGTGTGGATAAAATGGCACAATCATGACACAAATGGAAGCAACACAGTCCCTATTATGTCTTAGATAGTCGGAGTACAATGGGTGTGAATCAAACCTGGATGTTTTCATTTTCATGTATATTCATTGCTATATTGTTTTACACCACGGAGACAGAGCTACACAGCATAAGCCCTCTGGGTAATAACATTTTATTGTGGATGATATACTGTAAGTACCATCCCTTTTACAATGTCAACAACAGGTAGAAGTCAAATTGTAACAATGTGTACCTTCACTGTAAATACTCTGCACTTGTAATTGGCAGCACATGCATTGGTATGTAACTATACGTCATTTTCTGGGGTTTTATACAGTTATGACAACTACATGTGTTATTCCTCTCTAGTTAGTGTAATATAAGGCCTTATTTAATGTAAACGTCTTTATTATGTCCTGGTTTCCTGTTCATGGCAGCGACAGCTATGACAACAGGCCACGTTGGTATGGACTGTTGTTGGGGTGATCCTGGTAACAAGGAGTTAGCTCAGGAGGTTATGATACTGATACCCCCTCAGGGAAACTGATCAGAAAGAATAACCACCCGTTCTACCGTCAGAGAACAGTAAATCATAGAGGGTACACCCTGAGGTAGAGGTAGAGGTAGAGGTAGAGGTAGAGGTAGAGGTAGAGGTAGAGGTAGAGGTAGAGGTAGAGGTAGAGGTAGAGGTAGAGGTAGAGGTAGAGGTAGAGGTAGAGGTAGAGGTAGAGGTAGAGGTAGAGGTAGAGGTAGAGGTAGAGGTAGAGGTAGAGAGACTCTCTTCATACAGGGAGGTTAACCTGTTCTCTGTGGGAATGGGATGGAGGGATGAGAGGAGAAATGTAGAGAAACACAGGTCTGGCACTGAGAACGATAACACACATGGAAGCCGTTGCCAAGGAGATGACGAACATTCCCACCCTCACCCTAGCGTGAGTCACCACGGCCAATACTGGAAACAATACTGGAAATGATCAGTGTTGTTACATGCTAGCAGCAGCACTCGTCCACAATGGCAGAGGAGAGGAAAATGTTCCATGTTTTTCTCTATCACAGTAAATGAAACTGACTACTCCTTGTTATTGTTTTAGAAAAGAGTAGGTGTTCTCCTCTTGCTGAAACGAGGTGGGATCCGTGTTGTGTGTCCTCTGAGTCATGTTTGGAATACTGTCTTTCCTCCTTTCATGTATTTATCAAACCTTGCGCCGCCCTAGATTTTAGTTCACTCCATGGCCATCAAGTTTCACAATAACAGTATACGAAAAAACAAGATGAATACACCCTTGAAATAAAGTGGCGTGGAACTGTCGTATTGTGTCTTTTAACCAATACTTCTGAGAACCCTGGCAGGTTTTTAGTTAGCTAATACTTCCTTAATAAAGAGCTACTCATTAAGAACTCAAGCAAAGAAGGTTGTACACACGTGTAAATATAGGGATATGTTATGAAATGTCTAAATGTTATTGAAGATTCACAGCATGCAAAGAGCACAGGACTTGAGAATTAATCTCAATGTAACAGTTCCAAAATCTACGCTAGACGTGAGGGTCCCGTTTTAAAGGTCTCCGTGCACCATAATATTTGTTTCTTGCCATGCCAAGCCACCCGGCAATTGAGACAAAAGTCCCATCACTTGAACCTGTATACCGTAATTGCTGGACTATTAAGCGCACCTGAATATAAGCCGCACCCACTGAATTTAAAAAAAAAAATGTATTTTGTACATAAATAAGCCTCATGTGTCTATAAGCCGCAGGTGCCTACCGGTACATTGAAACAAATGAACTTTACACAGCCGTTAAACGAAACACGGCTTGTAACAAAAATAAATAGGCTTTAACGAAACCCGTCTTGTAACAAAAATAAATAGGCTTTAACGAAACAGGCTTGTAAAATATATATATTTTTTAAATAGCAGTAAACAGTAGCCTACCAAAAAAGTCCTTGGTCACTATCTTCCTCCTGTGCACTGAAACCACTGAAGTCATCTCCTTTGGTGTCTGAGTTGAATAGCCTCAGAATTGCTTCATCCGATGTTGGATCGTTTTCATTGTGCTCTCCTCACTTTTATCCGGAGGCAAATTCCCCGCTGAGCTTATGCTGCCCTCTTCAATACGCAGCAGCTCCACGCTGTCAGGACCCACTGGCAGACTTGACCATAAGTCGCTCTTCGCATGCGGCCCGTTTTAGTGAAGGATTTCTCCCCACTTGTCTTCCAAGCCTCATTTTCTAGTTCGGGCCATCTGCTTTTCTTTCCTCTGAAAGCTTTTGTTGTCTTTTTGCACCGAGTCAGTTTCTCACGCTGCTGTTTCCAACGTCTTATCATCGACTCATTAAGGCCAAGCTCCCGTGCAGCAGCTCTATTTACTTTTCAAACAGCCAGATCGATCGCCTTCAAATTGAAAGCTGCATCATATGCATTTCTCCGTGTCTTTGCCATGATGAGGGTGACAAAATGACTACCGTAATCAGAATGATGGAAAGTTTGAGCGCGCTCGATTTACTTCACATTATGTGACGGTGCTCAGTTTTTTGGCGGCATGAATTTGTGAAAGCGGGAAAAATCCATAAATTAGCCGCGTCATTGTATAAAGCGCAAGGTTCATAGCGTGGGAAAAAAGTAGCGGCTTATAGTCCGGAAATTACGGTAAATCATATTTTACATTATGTATTTCTAAACCAAATAAAATTGTTTGCTGAAGAAAAGGATACATCCCTATTTTAAATATTTCAAGAATTTAAGACACTTAATTGAGGCAAATATATTTTTTAGATGGAGAATTGAGAGCAGGGGACCTGTCATGTGGAAACAGTTGTTAATTGCACCCAGGGGATTATTTCTACCGATATGCTGTTTCCTGATGAAGTCCCTATTGAGTTTGATGAGGTGAGAGAAATATTCTGTTCTCTCATATGGGCCATCTCAGGGTCCACCTCAATATACTGTAGCTTAATACTGGGACTTGATAAGGGGAGGCAAAAAGCCCGTTATTAACCATTGGATTAAATGCTGATCACGCATCTAATCGGGCACAGAGCATATTCAGTCTGCCATCTCTGGCTTAGGCCTAATTTTAGTCAAACACAGATTCACACTAAGGGGGCCATTTTCTCTCAACAAATTTGCCAGTGCAGTGCAGTGCATGGAACAAATTAGCAGGTCTCAACCCAGCGAGCTCTGACTCACATGCAACTTTCTCTCTGTGCGAGAAGACTTGACAAGGTGCTGGATCCAATAAAACTACAGGGAAGATGAGGCTGGCACAACCACGGTGGGCTCTGGTCCTTCAGTCCCTGCATCTTCCTGGCACCACCCTTAAAGTTCTGATCATGTCACGTTTTAGCGGATCCAAGCTAGGCCCCAGCCTACCAAGCACCTCCTATATGTATTAGAGAGCAGAAAGGCCTTGTAATGATTATGAATGCTGCCAGTGTGAACTTCCCTTCTTCTGTGTAACACATGATGGAGGTGGCGAGGTCCAATTGTGATCCGTAATGGAATATTCAAGCCCTTAGTCAAACAAGCAGTGGCCAAGCAGCATTAGAATAACAAGCAGCTAATATGATTTAGGGCTGACATCTTTCTATTGGAATTAATCTTGGCATCATCTGGGGAGAGGTTCTCTCCCTGATTGCTTGGTTATTGCGAACACAATAACGTATTGTACATACCAGGGAGCTGAGAGAAAGTGCCGGGATGAGGCAAAGATAAACAGCTGGAGACAAGGTCCTCATTATCAAACGTATGATGGAGATTCAGAGGATTCGACTTTGTCACGAAGCACCCTGACCGTTTACAGTGTCAATTATATCTGGGCTTTATTTCTCAAGGGTTGGCCCGGACAGGGCTTATTTCTATATATCAAACAAAATGTTGAAGATTGGAGAAAGAACTGAAGAAAACAGTAATTTCTTCAGTTTAAAGTTTCGAAGGATGTGACCCTTTAAGGTTGTGATTTGACATCCATGGCGACATAAATGCGGTGACTGGTCGGCCAAACAGTGACTTGCTCCTCTCGCATTTCTCGACCGGAGCCGGCATAAAAGACTATTGAATGCCACAACAAGGGGTTGATACGTAACGTCTCCAAGAATGTGTCAATGTCTTTAGAAAGCATTGGGTGCAGCTGGTAACCCAGTCCACACATGGGCTTGTCACCAAAAGCTAAAGCGGTGTTCTTCGAGCGAAGGATGCTCATGCGCCTTTGTGCAGGAGTGACGGTGTGGAAATGTGGAACCAGCCTAATGGTGCGCTGGTGATTAACTACCCTTTGCTGGCGGTTGGAATTTGAGCACACAAAGCCAAACAACAGCGAGTGCCCAGCCAAGTCAAGCGTTCTTCTACTCACCACCTCTGACCAACGTCACTTTCTTTTATGACTTCAACGTTCACTGGTCACCCTTGAAATAACGAACGGCCCTTTTCTTTTCATTTAGTCTGACCAAAGATTAGAGTCAATCACACAAATCTGTGCTCTTGTCCTGAAAACCTTTTGTGATGTGTCCTATGAGAGAGCATGACTGAGTGACTCGCCCACATCATAATCTAAACCACCCCAAAATGTGCTCTTCCTTATCAGTGTGAAACTTCCTGATATCTTATCCCTTGGCACTGGGGCAACACACATGCCTGGGAATGGGAAACGGTGACGGTGGTAGGCCTTCCCATCAGCTCTGGCAGATCAGGAAAAGTCCCTCTTTCCTCGGCAGTGAACTCTGAGTCACTACTTCCTGACACAATCCAACCAGGACGCCAGATGCCACTAAAGGGAATTCTCTTGGGTAACGAATGATGAATTGGATAATTGCTTTTGGGAATCAAATTCTTCCCTAGATTAGAAGTCCTATGCAAAGCACTGATGCGTTTCACAACAAGGTGAGATAATCAGCCAAGTGTGATTCTCAGTCAATTTGGAAAGTCCCAACAAGGAAATAAAGGTAGAATTTTCCAAACACCTATAAAGGAGTTGTTTGGTTTATTTTCATTTCAAGGTTGCCAATTTGTATTTTTCCATCAGATCACCCTAAATGTGCATAGCGATGAATTGATGCTGTATGCTATATCCAGAAATGCAGATGCTGAATATTCCCAAAATAGTCATCGAAATTGACTCCATAATACATCAACCTGCACTTCAATTAATGTTCCTCTGTTTTTTACATGTGCGTGTCAAACTGTCATCTTTGGTCAGTGCTGGTTTCTTCCATAGGTGTGAGATGATTGATTGTTAGTTTTTCCTCTGTTGAGTCACTTGACATAACATCAAGGGGGAGACAACAGGCTCATAAATGTTTTACTATCGACATACTGCAGTATGAGACATTTAGTGTATTCCTCCAGTTTAGTCACATCGTTTTGACTACCGTTCAAAAGTTTGGGGTCACTTAGAAATGTCCCTGTTTTTGAAAGAAAAGCACATTTTTTTGTCCATTAAAATAACATCAAATTGATCAGAAATA
Source organism: Salvelinus fontinalis (assembly GCF_029448725.1). Lineage (NCBI taxonomy): Eukaryota > Metazoa > Chordata > Actinopteri > Salmoniformes > Salmonidae > Salvelinus > Salvelinus fontinalis. The sequence goes on from NC_074687.1 coordinate 10,080,845, forward strand.
CAGTGTAGACTGTTGTAATATCAACAGTGTAGAGGCGACTCTGGGATGCTGGCATTCGAGTTGCAAAGAAAAAGCTATATCTCAGACTGGCCAATAAAAATAAAAGATGAAGGTCGGCAAAAGAACACAGACACTGGACAGAGGAACTCTGCCTAGAAGGCCAGCATCCCGGAGTCGCCTCTTCACTGTTGACGTTGAGACTGGTGTTTTGCGGGTACTATTTAATGAAGCTGCCAGTTGAGGACTTGTGAAGACTTCTGTTTCTTAATCTTGACACTCTAATGGACTTGTCCTCTTGCTCAGTTGTGCACTGGGGCCTCCCACTCCTCTTTCTATTCTGGTTAGCGCCAGTTTGCACTGTTCTGTGAAGGGAGTAGTACACAGCATTGTATGAGATCTTTCGTTTCTTGGCAATTTCTCACATGAAATAGCCTTCATTTCTCAGAACAAGAATAGACTGACACGTTTCAGCAGAAAGGTCTTCGTTTCTGGCCATGTTGAGCCTGTAATTGAACCCACAAATGTTGATGCTCCAGATACTCAACTAGCCTAAAGAAGGCCAGACTTAATTGCTGATAAACTTGGATTAGCTAACACAACGTGCCATTGGAATGCAGGAGTGATGTTTGCTGATAATGAGCCTCTGTATGCCTATGTAGATATTCCATAAAAAATCTGATGTTTCCAGATACAATAGTCATTTACAACATTAACAATGTCTACATTGTATTTCTGATCAATTTGACGTTATTTTAATGGACAAGAAAATTGCTTTTCTTTCAAAAATAAGACATGTCTAAGTGACCCCAAACTTTTGAATGGTAGTGTATACAGTATATATATATATGTATATATGTATATAAAAAAGTCCATAACATGTAATACATTTGAGAAAGCTAATAAAGATTTATGTTGCAGTAAATATTCTGACAACACAATTTCAGGGAAGCAATATAAGTTCAATGTATGGAGAATCTCAGCCAACAAACTGCCTTTCAAATATGCTCTCTGATGATGTCAAACTGAAATACTTATACATAATTCCATAATCACATCAATTATACATTTGGATATTCACATTTTTATTTTTAACCTTTGACACTACAGTTTGTTTAAATGTCTTCCATTTCCCCCTGCAGTGCCTTCTACTTCATACAAATTCCCCAAATAAACCAGTGTAGAGATTTGGCATCTGACGCACATCTAAACCAGGGACTTCCTGATCAAATCTAAATTTACTGTGACAAGCTAAATGTGTTATGCAAAACTATTTTTCCCCTCCACAAATCCAAAGCCTCTTGATGAAACAAATCTGTGAAATAAAATATTCCAAACGGGAACTGCTCTGACAGTTTGAGAATAACATTTAAATCTGGTTGGTTATGCATCTTTAGACTTTGCTTCACAGACACTGATCATAAATGGCGAAAGCAGTCAGAGCAGAACAAAATGTCTAATCCTTTATTATCATCATTTCCAAATCAATGACATATTAAGCCTTCTTTGGAAGGCTGTGGGCCTGAGCTGCATACAGTGACTCAAAATGACCGTGGCTCCATTACATGCCACTGTTCAGTAGTCTTTAACAATTTTCTCACAGGAAAAAGGCTGTGAGGCAAGGTGTAGCATCTCTCAGGGGTGAAAACAAAAGCAATAACAAGCAGAGTTTATTCAGAGACATGAATGTCGATTGAAAGAAAACAACAACCCTTGGAGACAACCTTGGAAGAAAGAAAACCTCCCCGGTCTATTATGACCCAATCCCTGTCTAAGGCACCGTTACTAGGAGGGAACACGTGGGACTTACTGTATGTGTATTGCCCTGAGGGATTCCAACAGTCTTATTCAACCGCCTCAGTGGAAAATGGAAACCTCATGTGTCATTTGAAAAGGGGAATTCAATCTTGTTCTCCTGTCTGTCTTTTTGGTGAGATGTTGACATAGCGTACTGTAGCCAAATGGAAGGACAGCCTAAATTAAGAGAGATTTAAGACCATGTGTACAGTGTGCATTGTGCTCTACAATAAGAGAGAAATTAGAGATTATAATGCATGCCATGGTTGAGGTTTATTACATTGTAATTGGGTCAAAATGTAATTGTACACACAGCACAGGAAAAATAATAAACAATGTATTGTTGCAATAACTACTCACTGTAATGTCCCATGACGTCAGATCTTTAACTCAGATGTTCTTGACATCTTCCTCAACTGGAAGAAGGATGCTGACCAGTCCCTGTCCTTCTCTTGGTTTTGACAATATTTTATAGATAGATTTGACATATATCTAAAGAAAATATATATATTGACTCCGTCAATCACTGTATTCTTATCGACAGACTCAAAAGTCTTGGTTTCTCTAATGACTGCCTCGCCTGCTTCACTAACTACTTCTCAGATAGAGTTCAGTGTGTCAAATCGAAGGGCCTGTTGTCTATAAAAACAACCACTATCGATATCATATAACACAGTAATATGCTAAACAGATGTAACTACTCCTGTACCAACAGAGAAAAGTAAGACCTTTTGAGAGGTGGAGCGCCGTGGTCTCTTTGTAACCCTTATCTGCTCGTCAGATCAGTGGGAATGAGGTAACCAGTCCCATTGTTGAAAGTTTTTTTTATGGTGGTATTTTTCCTCTCTGGCAAAATGGAGAGCAATTACATATCTGGAGGCAGGGGCTCAACTGTGGTTTAAGAAGTGGGGGTGTGTCACGGTCGTCAAAGGGAGGAGACCAAGATGCAGCGTGGTATGTGTACATTCTTCTTTATTCTAAGAATGAACACTGAACAAAACTAACAAAATAACAAAACAAATTGTGAAGCTATACAAATGAGTCCTGAACAGGCAACTACACATAGACAAGAACCCACAAATATCCAAGGGAAAATGGCTACCTAAATATGGTCCCCAATCAGAGACAACGATAAACAGCTGCCTCTGATTGGGAACCAAATCAGGCCACCATAGACATATATATACCTAGACCTACAAAACCCCTAGATATACAAAAACCCTAGACAAGACAAAACTGGTATACCCACCCTAGTCACACCCTGACCTAACCAAAATAATAAAGAAAACATAGATAACTAAGGTCAGGGCGTGACAGGGTGGGGGGTGGGGGGGACATAATATATACACAGTATAATATGTACACATTACCAGTCAAAAGTTTGGACACCTACATTTTCAAGTGTTTTTATTTATTTGTGCTATTTTCTACACTGTAGAAAAATAGTGAAGACATCAAAACTATGAAATAACACATATGGAATTATGTAGTAACCAAAAAAGTGTGAAGCAAGCCAAAATATATATTATATTAGAGATTCTTCAAAGTAGCCACCCTTTGCCTTGATGACAGCTTCATACACTCTCGGTATTCTCTCAACCAGCTTCATGAGGTAGTCACCTGGAATACGTTTCAATTAACAGGTGTGCCTTGCTAAAAGTTCATTTGTGTAATGCCTTTCCTTCTTAATGTGTTTAGGCCAATCAGTTGTGTTGTGAGAAGATAAGAGTTGTAAAAGACCAAGTCCATATTATGGCAAGACCAGCTCAAAAAAGCGAAGAGAAACTACAGTCCATTATTATTTCAAGACATGAAGGTCAGTCAATGCGGAAAATTTCAGGTGCAGTCGCAAAACCATTCAAGCGCAAAGATGAAACTGGCTCTCATGAGGACCGCCACAGGAGAGGAAGACCCAGAATTACCTCTGCTGCAGAGGATACGATCATTAGAGTTACCAGCCTCAGAAATTGCAGCCCAAATAAATGCTTCACCGAGTGCAAGTTACAGACGTATCTCAAAATCAACTGTTCAGACGAGACTGTGTGAATCACGCTTTCATGGTCGAATTTCTGCAAAGAAACCCCTACCTAAGGACACCAATAAGAAGAAGAGAATTTCTTGGGCCAAGAAACATAAATCCAGAAATAAGTCCCTCACTGTTGGCGCTTGTTATAGACCCCCCCTCAGCTCCAAGCTGTGATCTGGACACCATATATGAATTGATTGCCCCCTATCTATCGTCAGAGTTCGTACTGCTAAGTGACCTAAATTGGGATATGCTTGACACCCTGGCCATTCTACAATCTAAGCTAGATGCCCTCAATCTCACACAAATGATCAAGGAACCTACCAGTTACAACCCCAAATCCGTAAACACGGGCACCCTCATAGATATCATCCTGACCAATTTGCCCTCTAAATACACCTCTGCTGTTTTCAACCAGGACCTCAGCGATCACTGCCTCATTGCCTGCGTCCGTTATGGGTACGCAGTCAAACAACCACCCCTCATCACTGTCAAACGCTCCCTAAAACACTTCAGCGAGCAGGCCTTTCTAATCGACCTGGCCCGGGTGTCCTTGAAGGATATTGACCTCATCCCGTCAGTAGAGGATGCCTGGTTGTTCTTTAAAAGTACTCTCCACACCATCTTAAATAAGCATGCCCCTTTCAAAAAATGTAGAACTAAGAATAGATATAGCCCTTGGTTCACTCCAGACTTGACTGCCCTTGACCAGCACAAAAACACCCTGTGGCGTACTGCACTAGCATCGAATAGTCCACGCAATATGCAACTTTCAGGGAAGTCAGGAACCAAAACACACAGTCAGTTAGGAAAGCAAAGGCTAGCTTTTTCAAACATAAATTTGCATCCTGCAGCACTAATTCCAAAAAGTTTTGTGACACTGTAAAGTCCATGGAGAATAAGAGTACCTCCTCCCAGCTGCCCAATGCACTGAGACTAGGAATTACTGTCACCACTGATAAATCCACGATAATCAAGAATTTCAATAAACATTTCTCTACAGCTGGCCATGCTTTCCACTCGGCTACCCCAACCCCGGTCACCAGCTCTGCAACCCCCCACAGCAACTGGTCCAAGCCCCCTCCGCGCCTCCTTCACCCAAATCCAGACAGCTGATGTTCTGAAAGAGCTGCAAAATCTGGATCCCTACAAATCAGCTGGGCTAGACAATCTCTCCTCCTAAAAATATACGCTGCCATTGTTGCAACACCTATTACTAGTCTGTTCAACCTCTCTTTTGTATCGTTTGAGATTCCTACAGATTGGAAAGCAGCCACGGTCATCGCCTTCTTCAAAGGGGGAAAGACTCTAGACCCAAACTGTTTCAGACCTATATCCAGCCTGCCCTGCCTTTCTAAAGTCTTCGAAATCCAAATGAACAAACAGAACACCGACCATTTCGAATCCCTACGTACCTTCTCCGCTATGCAATCTGGTTTCCGAGCTGGTCACGAGTGCACCTCAGCAACTCTCAATGTTCTAAATGATATAATATCCAAAATCGATACAACAGTATTGTGCAGTATTGACAGTATTGTGCAGCCGTCTTCATCGATTTGGCCAAGGCTTTTCGACTCCGTCAATCACTGTATTCTTATCGACAGACTCAAAAGTCTTGGTTTCTTTAATGACTGCCTCGCCTGCTTCACTAACTACTTCTCAGATAGAGTTCAGTGTGTCAAATCGAAGGGCCTGTTGTCCGGACCTCTGGCAGTCTCTATGGGGGTGCCACAGGGTTCAATTCTCGGGCCGATTCTTTTCTCTGTATACATCAATGATGTCGCTCTTGCTGCTGGTGAGTCTCTGATCCACCTCTATGCAGACGACACCATTCTGTATACTTCTGGCCCTTCCTTGGACACTGTTTTAGCAACCCTCCAGACGAGGTTCAACGCCATACAACTCTCCTTCCGTGGCCTCCAACTGCTCTGAAATACAAGTAAAACTAAATACATGCTCTTCAACCGATCGCTGCCTGCACCTGCCCGCCCGCCCAGCATCACTTTTCTGGGCGGTTCTGACTTAGAATATGTGGACAACTACAAATACCTAGGCGTCTGGTTAGACTGTAAACTCTCCTTCCAGACTCACAACAAACATCTCAAAACCAAAGTTAAATCTAGAATTGGCTTCCTATTCCGCAACAAAGCATCCTTCACTCATGCAGCCAAACATACCCTCATAAAACTGACCATCCTACCGATCCTCGACTTTGGCGATGTCATTTACGAAATAGCCTCCAATACCCTACTCAATAAATTGGATGCAGTCTATCACAGTGCCATCCGTTTTGTCCTCAAAGCCCCATATACTACCCACCACTGCGACCATGTACGCTCTTGTTGGCTGGCCCTCGCTTCATACTCGTCGCCAAACCCACTGGCTCCAGGTCATCTACAAGACCTTGCTTGGTAACGTCCCCCCATATCTCAGCTCGCTGGTCACCATAGCAGCACCCACCTGTAGCACGCGCTCCAGCAGGTATATCTCTCTGGTCACCCCGAAAGCCAATTCCTCCTTTGGCCGCCTCTCCTTCCAGTTTTCTGCTGCCAATGACTGGAACGAACTACAAAAATCTATGAAACTGGAAACACTTATCTCCCTCACTAGCTTTAAGCACCAGCTGTCAGAGCAGCTCACAGATTACTGCACCTGTACATAGCGAATCTATAATTTTTCCCAAACAACTACCTCTTCCCTTACTGTATTCATTAATTTATTTATTTTGCTCCTTTGTACCCCATTATTTATTTTTCTACTTTGCACATTCTTCCACTGCAAATCTACCATTCCAGTGTTTACTTGCTATATTGTATTTACTTCGCCACCATGGCCTTTTCTTTGCCTTCACCTCCCTTAACTCACCTCATTTGCTCACATTGTATATAGACTTATTTTTCTACCTTATTATTGACTGTATTTTTCTTTTACTCCATGTGTAACTCTGTGTTGTTGTATGTGTCGAACTGCTTTGCTTTATCTTGGCCAGGTCGCAATTGTAAATGAGAACGTGTTCTCAACTTGCCGACCTGGTTAAATAAAGGTGAAATAAATAAAATAAAATAAAAATGTGCGTGTGTGTACTCTGAACAGTTACGAGGAAGTCTCATTCTGAGATAAATAAATAACTAAACACACAGTGGAGGCCAAACAGCCCTGTAGATGAACACACAGTGGAGGCCGGCCAAACAGCCCTGTAGATGAAGAAGCGGCCAGACTTGGCACACATACAGCTCACTGTCTTTTATATGGACTGATATTGTAGCATCAATATAGTATGGCCACAGTCATCGTCATGCATGTTTTCACATTGGAGACATGAGGGAGGATTTACTGTAAGTCGACGTTGGCTGCTATGTGAAAATTCAGTATTTCCTGACATTGGTGGGATTGATTTTGGAACTTATAAGAACAAGGGAGCTTAGCTATGATTGCGAATACAGCTTAATATACACTATTCCCAGTTACATTATCAATCTCATAACTATCCAGATTTCCCTCAGCTTTTTTCATCTGTGTGTTTGGTACAACTTTATTTAAATAGTTCCCAATACATTGTTTATAGATAGTTTAACTAACTATTTAGTTCAGCTAAGCCCTGACATTAACTCTTTACACCCTAAACCAAACTACAATGTAACTCAGGTCAAGTAATGGGTTAATAGTGATCCATCCACCAATAGGATAAGAGACCCATGGAGTTAGAATGTAATGGGTTGAAGGTTGGTCTACCTCTGTTGCTCATCCCCATTTCTGCTGTTTTTAGTTACTTACAACGCTACTTACAACGTCATGCTAATCACGTTAGCGCACGTTAGCTCAACCGTCCCGGGGAGGTTAAAGATGAAATCCGCTATCCATCGGGGCCCTTCCAACCTCCCCACTGATTGTGTTGTTTTTTCACTTTGAAAAAACACTCTAACGACCATACTGGAGCATGACTCCGGAGCTGGAGAGGAAGGGAAAGTCACTTGTAAGCTACAGCCCCCAGAAACAAACACAGAGCAGACGAAGCCAGCAAGTTAGCTAACTTGTTTGCAGAAACATTTTCCTGGTAGCATGGACAATGGTTTTTTTGGGGAGGCACACACTTGTTGAATCACTGTTGTTTCCACATCATTTCAACAAAATTTAGTTGAAATAAGGTGGAATAGAAGGTGAATTGACGTCTCTGCCCAGTAGGCAATTATGACAACATTTTCAAAAAGCTGGGCTCATAGCCGTGAGTTACATGACAGACTATTATAATGCCATACGCCCTCACTCCATATACACACCACCCCCACAGTGTCCTTCATTTATCCTCATGGCGGTGATGCCAGAGAAACATCTGGAGGCTGTCATTAATTGCCAATGAGATTTTCAGCGATGGTCTTGGATATGTGAGGAGGCGTGACAATGTTTGAACTGGGAATAGAAGTCCAAACTGACAAATAAACAGAATCTTTTTTTGTGATCTGTATCCACTATTCAAAGAGGCCTGTGTCGGTTAACTGAAAGTAGTGCTGTGTGTTCTGAAAGAGTGGGGAAGAATTCACTGGATGTTTGTCAAGTCCTCCTTTGAGTAGCCTGCTTCTTAAATTCAAGACTGTGGAAGAGAACGTCTTCTGCCACTTATTTTCAGCGGGTCTTTTTATGGCTATAATTTATAGCGCTGTGAGTTCCCATGAATTTCTCTCTGCAGGACGGCGAGAAACAAACTACTCACAGCCATCTTGATATTTGAATTAGTCCCAGGGTGGGGAGCTAAGTTACTGCATCATTTGTGTGGCCTATTGGCCCCACATGAGTTGTCCAATGTAGGATTGTGTCTTTTATTTATTTTGTCACTGACTGGGATAGAGGATAGGGGAGTTAGCTCAACTACCAGACAGTAGGCTTAGGTGAAGGCTGTTTCATTTCTCCCTCTTAAGTTGTACTTGAGTTGCTACAGAAGTGACATTTGCAACAGTGGTCTGTTTCCCTGTACCCGGATTAGTCTAAACCTAGTCCTAGACTAAAAGGCACTTTCAATGGATATTCTCCACTGAGGAAGCTTTAGAGTCCAGGACTAGGCCGTAATCTGGGTCAGGATAACCATCTGCACTGTATGGTTTTGGGATCCCAACTTGGTCTCAACAATGGTAAATCAAAGCAAGAGAGTTTCAAACACTTCCATTCACATGTGTGGAGGCTATTTTATCAAAGATAGCCAGGAGGGTTTCCTGTCTATTGCTTTAGAAGGCGAGGCCATCATATTTAACCAGATCTAAGGAGGAAATAATGAGGCTATTTAAAGAACACTATCCCAATAGATAGACTCAATAAACATTGTTGCAAAACTGACTATGACTAACTAAACTATGGGATCACAAGACAGACGCATTATCTGCCTAGTGTCAGTTGCAGGAACATTCCAGTATTCTTAAAGCCGTTTTGGATTTTTTTGAGAAATGTATTGCACTGACCTGATAAAAAATGTGTCAGACATAACAATGAGCCCTTGAGAGTTGGAGTCAACGAGTTCAGACTATAGCAATGTTGGGAAATATGTAGCCTCAACTCGAAAATGATTGAGCCAAACTGCAACAATAATCCAAGTTTAATGGTGAAATGGATTTGGAATAACAAATAGACAAAAGAAAGAAACCTTTGTCCCTCAGACTTTGGATTGTATCATCTTCACGCTGACCCTTTTGTGACTGTCTGGAGACCAGAGTGAGGACAGAAAGACAGATAGACAGGCAAGGATAGACAGGCAAGGACAGACAGACAGGCAAGGACAGGCAAGAACAGACAGACAGGGACAGACAGACAGACAGGGACAAACAGACAGGGACAGAAAGACAGACAGACAGACAGACAGACAGACAGACAGACAGACAGACAGACAGACAGATAGGGATTGTTACAAGTAACTTGGCTTTGTTTGATAAATGTCCATTGTGCCATCGTAAAGCCGTGCCGTTTACGTTCAGGAGGACATTGAGAGGAAATACGTAAATGGAGTGAGGTTATACAAGAAGAGGGTGAACAATAGGCCCTACACATTGCATACCAAACACCCGGCCTAGCCCCACACCCACTCATACCCCCCCATCTCCCCCCTAGACCCCGGTGGATCATGGAAACCTTTTTTTAGATAAAAACACAATGATTGAGTAGAGGATCATGGCCCGCTTGTTTCAAACAACCATGAAATAGCTGCAAAGCCAGATAAGGCCTGATGGGACTTGTCATGTTTGGTGCACACACACACACACACACACACACACACACACACACACACACACACACACACACACACACACACACACACACACACACACACACACACACACACACACACACACACACACACACACACACACACACGGCCCTTAACTGTGGGACGCAGGGTGCCAGCGCAGGCAGGCTCCACAACCTCTGGGCATGCAGCCAGCCAGGCAGGACACAGGCCACGGCTGCCCTGGAGAAATGCCAGGCCCCTAGTCTCCTGGTGGCCAGCCCAGAGCAGGAACACCACGACGTGGCAAGGTCTACACACACGCATATAGACATACAGCAGAAATACACACACACACACACACACACACACACACACACACACACACACACACACACACACACACACACACACACACACACACACACACACACACACACACACACACACACACACACACACACACACACACACACACACACACACACACACACACACACACACACACACAAATCAGCACCACCTGCATCTTTCACTCACTCCCTCTCTCTCTGGGAGATGCTGAATATGCATTTTCTTTCTGTCTCAGTTTCTTAAAGTCTTGTTTCTCTCACTCCCCTCTCTCGATTGCAATGCGGTTTCAAACTTGAACCTGCAACATATGGGTTTTTTTTTCAGAGGGATGTGTTTTCAGTTAGATAGCCATTTTCCAAATCCATCCAGTATGTGCAGAAATGGGTGCCAAGTAAATGCTCAGAATTATGCATTATGTTGTCCTAATGAGCTTGGATTTGGAAGTGAAGAACATCATCTGCCTTGTGTTAGGCCTAGATTGGTGTTATATGAGTGAGTTGTTATTCAGTTGATCAGACACAGCATCCATGAAATTACCATCCAGGCTCCCTTCCCTTTTTTGGATAAAGAATTCAAAAGCCGCAATGTGTTTTCCACAACATAGATGAATCCAAAAATCACCTAAACTTAAACCCTTAAACATACCATAACATGGTTAAAATAGAGCACTCAACAGGCAACATCCCTTTATAAAACCTTTCTGTTTTTTATTATTTTATATCTTGTTTTTTTACATGGGTTTTTTTAATTGACGGATTTAACACAACTAAAACAATTTAAATCTCCTTCAACGTCAAAAATCTTAACATGTCATATACACTTGACTTAAATCCCAATTAGGATCTGTGAGAATAAGATGGTAAGGGAGAGAACTACTGTAGAGGAATTCACAGAAACGTTAATCTGCTCGGAGCATATTTGTGCTGTACCAGCATGTCACAGCAAATGCATGAATGCATAGACAATGACTCTACCTTTTTTTCTCTACCGTTGAGCAAGGTCAGCTTTCATACATACTGTACAAGCAGTTGCATTCATCTGGCAAGAAATGTATAATTCTGTCATATGAATGATAACATTATGCGGGTTGACTTACAATGAGTTACACTGTGTTACACCAAATTATGTATTCACCATTACACCATTCAGTGTGCTGACCAGCCACTACTGTGAAACATGATCATCCACGATTCACTCTGACAAAAGGTTTACAAGTTCCAATTAAAAACTTTGAGACACAGGGGACCCCTCAAATGAAAATGTCCTTGAAACATCCACCATGAAAAGAAGCCTGTGGAGTTGTAACATGCACGTGTGTGAGGCTCGGCATGGAATCCGATGTCATCAGCCCATTTCCTCCTTCAAGCCGCTGCATCGTGACAACAGATCTTCTCCTGTATTGTCAATGGAACCTTCTTTAGCTGTTCCCTCCTGATCCATAACTAGCTATGTGACTGCATACAGACTTCTGTCAACAAGTGCCTAGCGAGCCTGGCAATTGGTAATTGGAAACACACCGGTTGAGTATGACTTGTTCATACATTTTGACCTTTCCTAGTCTTCAAGTGTTCCCTCGGCTTTGGGTGCTGCTGAGGTGCTATTCATATCTACCCAGATGGTTCTAATTCCTTCTGTAATTCACCAATCACTGTGTGGTTGCAAATCAGTTGGAGTTGAAGTGAGGTGTATACCGTCTGATGTAAGGGTTCTACTGAGAACAGATCTTATCTGATGCAAAATGGTTCCAAAATGTGACTGGTTACAGGTTCGGGGATGTTTGACGCTAGTTCCTACTTCACAGTAGGGCCGTTTGATTATTATCATTTATTTTTAATTATTATTCATTCTCAAACATGTGAACTTCAAAGAAGCTTTGATGAAGCAGGGATGGGACAAAAGCCTGCACACCAAAATGATAATAAATAGTTGTATTGTCACATACACAACATTGCAGTGCAGCAGTGCACTGAAATGTGTTGTTTTACAGGGTCAACCATAACATTACGGTGCCCATGGAGCAAATTAGGGTAGCTCTGACTATCCGTGTTCTAAGGTTAGGCTATGGGGTGAAATATAATTTTATTGATATTATACTTATGAAGTTAAACTGAAGGGGTTTCTAGCTCTGCAGCCGGTGTTGGAGAAGAGCCGGTGGGATGTAGACTGACTTCCAAGTGATCTCAGAGAGCAGGCGTTGCGGGACTTTATTACGTTAGTGACAAAGTGTTGCAAACACTCAAACAGAGTTTTAGGAAGACCAGAAGGATTAGCTTAATCCCACTGTTGCAGATAAAGGCTGATTGCTGCCTTCCTGTCCTCCTCTCGGTCCGGATGGATCCAAGATGGCTAGTCCTACAGATTTGTCTTCCTTTACAGAATGATCTACAGTTACAGAATGATCTTCTGTTACAGAATGATCTACAGTTACAGAATGGTCTTCCCGTTACAGAATGATCTACAGTTACAGAATGATCTTCCCGTTACAGAATGATCTACAGTTACAGAATGGTATTCCCGTTACAGAATGATCTACAGTTACAGAATGATCTTCTGTTACAGAATGATCTTCCCGTTACAGAATGGTCTTCCGTTACAGAATGGGATTCCGTTACAGAATGATCTACCGTTACAGAATGATCTACCGTTACAGAATGGTCTTCCTTTACAGAATGGTATTCCGTTAAAGAATGATCTACAGTTACAGAATGGTGTTCCGTTACTCTTCATCCGAAGAGGAGGAGCAGGGATTTGACCAAAACGCAGCGTTTGAATATGACATAATGAATTTATTTACAGACGAAGACGAAACACGAAAAACACTTGGATAATTACAAAACAAATAAACGACGTAGACAGACCTGGACGACGAACTTACATGAAACACGAAGAACGCATGAACAGGGAAAACTGACTACATAAAAGAAGGAACATAGAAACAAACCGAAAACAGTCCCGTGTGGCGCAACGACATACACAGACACAGGAGACAACCACCCACAACAAACAGTGTGAAAACACATACCTTAATATGACTCTCAATTAGAGGAAACGCCAAACACCTGCCTCTAATTGAGAGCCATACCAGGCAACCCTTAAACAAACATAGAAACAGAAAACATAGACTGCCCACCCAAACTCACGTCCTGACCAACTAACACATACAAAACTAACAGAAACAGGTCAGGAACGTGACATAACCCCCCCCTTAAGGTGCGAACTCCGGGCGCACCAGCACAAAGTTTAGGGGAGGGTCTGGGTGGGCATCTGACCACGGTGGTGGCTCAGGCTCTGGGCGAGGTCCCCACCCCACCACAGTCAATCCCAGCTTTCGTCTTCCCCTACGAATGACCACCCTCATATTACACCCCCTAAATTTAAAAGGTAACCTTAAGATAAGGGGCAGCACCGGTACAAGGGGCAGCACCGGTACAAGGGGCAGCACCGGGATAAGGTAGCTCAGGACAGAGATATAGCTAAGGACAGAGAGGTAGGTCAGGATAGAGAGGTAGCTCAGGATAGAGGGGCAACTCCGGACTGAAGGGCAGCTCCGGACAGAGAGACATCTCTGGACTGAGGGGCAGTTCTGGATAAGTAGCCGCTCTGGGCTGAGGGACAGCTCATGACTGGCTGACGGCTCTGGACGCTCATGGCTGGCTGACGGCTCTAGACGCTCATGGCTGGCTGACGGCTCTGGACGCTCATGGCTGGCTGACGGCTCTGGACGCTAATGGCTGGCTGACGGCTCTGGACGCCCATGGCTGGCTGACGGCTCTGGACGCTCATGGCTGGCTGATGGCTCTGGACGCTCATGGCTGGCTGACGGCTCTGGACGCTCATGGCTGGCTGGCGGCTCTGGCAGATCCTGTCTGGTTGGCGGCTCTGGCAGATCCTGTCTGGTTGGCGGCTCTGGCAGATCCTGTCTGGTTGGCGGCTCTGGCAGATCCTGTCTGGTTGGCGGCTCTGGCAGATCCTGTCTGGTTGGCGGCTCTGGCAGATCCTGTCTGGTTGGCGGCTCTGGCAGATCCTGACTGACAAATGGCTCTAGCGGCTCCTGACTGACTAATGGCTCTGTAACGGCTTTCCTCCTCCTCTTCATCTGAAGAGGAGGAGCAGGGATTTGACCAAAACGCAGCGTTTGAATATGACATAATGAATTTATTTATAGACGAAGACGAAACACGAAAAACACTTGGATAATTACAAAACAAATAAACGACGTAGACAGACCTGGACGACGAACTTACATGAAACACGAAGAACGCATGAACAGGGAAAACTGACTACATAAAAGAAAGAACATAGAAACAAACCGAAAACAGTCCCGTGTGGCGCAACGACATACACAGACACAGGAGACAACCACCCACAACAAACAGTGTGAAAACACCTACCTTAATATGACTCTCAATTAGAGGAAACGCCAAACACCTGCCTCTAATTGAGAGCCATACCAGGCAACCCTTAAACAAACATAGAAACAGAAAACATAGACTGCCCACCCAAACTCACGTCCTGACCAACTAACACATAGAAAACTAACAGAAACAGGTCAGGAACGTGACACTACCGTTACAGAATGGTCTCTGTTACAGAATGATCTACCGTTACAGAATGATCTACCGTTACAGAATGGTCTTCCTTTACAGCATGGTATTCCGTTACAGAATGATCTACAGTTACAGAATGGTGTTCCGTTACAGAATGGTATTCCGTTACAGAACGATCTACCGCTACAGAATGGTCTTCTGTTACAGAATGATCTACCGTTACAGAATGATCTACCGTTACAGAATGGTCTTCCTTTACAGAATGGTATTCCGTTACAGAATGATCTACAGTTACAGAATGGTCTTCCTTTATAGAATGGTATTCTGTTACAGAATGATCTACAGTTACAGAATGGTGTTCCGTTACAGAATGGTATTCCGTTACAGAATGATCTACAGTTACAGAATGGGGTTCCGTTACAGAATGGTATTCCGTTACAGAATGATCTACCATTACAGAATGGTCTTCCTTTACAGAATGGTATTTCGTTACAGAATGATCTACAGTTACAGAATGGTGTTCCGTTACAGAATGATCTACAGTTACAGAATGTTGTTCCGTTACAGAATGATCTACAGTTACAGAATGGTGTTCCGTTACAGAATGATCTACAGTTACAGAATGGTGTTCCGTTACAGAATGATCTACAGTTACAGAATGGTGTTCCGTTACAGAATGATCTACAGTTACAGAATGTTGTTCCGTTACAGAATGGTGTTCCGTTACAGAATGATCTACAGTTACAGAATGGTGTTCCGTTACAGAATGGTATTCCGTTGCAGAATGATCTACAGTTACAGAATGGTGTTCCTTTACAGAATGATCTTCCGTACACATGCATATGTACAACAAATACAGTATTTGTGTCAAATGTGACTTCCTATGAGGTCTTGTTTTGTACTCTTTAATGACCTGTAATGGAACAGAAAGTGATGCCAGCGGTTGATGTAACATGGAACTGACTGTTGTGGCAACACCGGTTGTGGTTGATATTACCATCATGTTCTTATGTAAGTGCCTGGTACTTGGCCTTTGCACGTGGCACAAGTTTTTTTGCTTTCAACTGGAAAAGTTGGAATGCCACATCATACTTAACTTTCACCTCTAATTAAGTTACAAGCTGACCTCATTGAGCAGGGGATAGGGGATCATTAGAACATATTAGATAATTACTGACTGGAAGCATAATGGGAATGTAGTAACATTGTAAGTGATTGGCTGTATTTGTGTTTAGCACGTTAACTATACCATGTGTATTTGTTCAGCTTTCGTTCCAGAAAGGGATGCAGTGGCTGTAGACGCTAAGGAAAATGTTATTAATTACATATTAAAATCCGACAGGCTTATGAACAAGAGTTTCGTGTCACAGACCTCCCTTCATAATAGCCTATTTTTACTCCTGTTCTGCTCTGTTTGGTTACCACACCTTTTCTAATCTGTTGTTCTGTCTCATGGTAAGTGTTTTCTACACAATTAATGCTCAATTAAACAGCTGAAACAACAGTAAGGATGAAGAGATACAGCCCCTGTAGAAACCGTATGGAAACCTTATTCTAGCGTATCACGCTGGAGACACCAAGCGTTAAAACACTGCATGGCTTTGAAACAATACACAAGGAAGAAAACTCATCTCGTTAAAAATAATCTCCATTGGTGTGGAATGGAACTGGCTTGGTGGATGAAAAAGTGTTGCTGCCACGTCAAGGTATAATCGAATCACCTCAGGTCGGAGCCATCATGGAGAGAAAAGAAAAAGTGCAGTAACGCTGCAGATTTACAACCTGTTGTTGCAGTGGCCAATCTCCAAGCTTTGGTGCTGAAAGGACATTTGTAGATGACATTCTCTGTTCCATTCTCAGGAATGGATATTGTGTGTATAGTGTCCCCCCCCTCCCTTGTTCAAAGTCAGCACAATGCTGTGTTACTTACAATGCAAAGGGCCCAGAAAAGTGACCCAATCCCTTAGAGAGGATAATCCATGAATGGGTTGGAAACCTTGAGGGTTTTTTCTTTCAACAGAACACATCTCTAATACAGGCACAGTCAATGCAACCCAAAACTAAACTGTGACAAGCCAAAGGGAAGATCGTGATTTTCTATTAATAATGTTGATCTTTATCAGAAGATTGGTGGGCCTAAGGGCCAAAGAAGAAAATGCTGACGAGGGTGATTCTTATTTCATTCCGTCCCTTTTGTTGTGGAAGTAAGCAGTAGAATATTAGAATCTGGCTATCACAAGAAGGAATTAATGGGAAATAGCACAGGCTCTATTCAACCTGACAAGGGGCTCTGCTTCTAACAATATGAGGTAATTGTCCGTAAAGTGGACACTTCACTTCATCTGTCACTAGTAATAAAAGAAATCTATGCCGGGCCTGGTAAGTGTGTGATGGTGAAACTGCAGAGTACGAGAAGCAAAACGAACTGTTGAGTTTACAGGCATCACTCAGTCTGCAGAAAGGTGAGGTCAGAAAAAACTGCTTGACCTTGCAGATGAGCCAGTATGCACATGATGAACGGAATTAAGCGCCGCAGGGCTGGAGGCTTTTTATGGAGGGAAGGGGATTTTTACCACAAATGTCTTGTTAAAAACCTTCTACATACAGTATTACAAAAATATAACCCATCTGCTTAACCAGTAACACAGCACTTCCTTTTGCCTTTGCTAAAGCACTCAAGTACTGTAGCTAGCGCCACTCTCCCTTGACACATGACATGAGTCATGCTAATTACCAATGCTTCATTTCCTGCAGATGGGCCATTCCTCAAGCAGCTTTCCCACCTTCACACTCTGGCCTCAGATTTGTGGAGAACAAGATGTCTTTAGGTATCGCCTAGCTAACAACCCATTTTAAGTAAAATCAAATCAAATCAAGCTTTATTTATACAGCACACTTCAGACATGGAATGCAACACAATGTGCTTCCCAGGAAAGCAAACAAATACAAATAAATTAAAATAATAACTGCTGTCCGTCTGATCTTGGTCAGTACCCGTGCTGCAGCATTCTGTATGATTTGCAGTTGACCAATGGTTTTCTTGGGTAGACCAGACAGGAGAGCATTGATGAGTCTCTCTGTATCAGCCCGAGAGAGAATTTTAGTCACATTCCTAACTTTTGGTCACATTCCTAACTTTTGATTCGGAATTGAGTTCAGAATCTAAAATGACATCTAGGTTTTTTACCTGGTGTTTTATCTTTACTGCCCATGACTTAAAATCTGCAGCCATATTCTCTCACTGTGCTAAGGCTCAGTGAGGACCACTTTAAGCTGTAGACTCCACCAAAACTCACGGACAAGGCAAGGAGTGCATTAATCGGAGAGGCAACAAAGAGATCAAAGATAACCCTGAAGGAGCTGCAATAATCGCTTAGAGACCAACACAACCCAAAGAGCTATTTGCCATGTTGTGTAGTCAACAGATGTCAGGATAGCATTATAAATATTCACATACCTTTGATGATCTTCATCAGAATGCACTCCCAGGAATCCCAGTTCCACAATAAATGTTTGTTTTGTTCGATGAAGTCCATAATTTATGTCAAAATACATCCTTTTTTTAGCGCGTTTAGCCCAGTAATCAAAATTAATGAAGTGCGATCACTAGGTGCAGACGAGATGTCAAAAAGTTCCGTTACAGTCCGTAGAAACATGTCAAACGACGTATAGAATCAATCTTTAGGATGTTTTTAACGTAAATCTTCAATAATGTTCCAAATGGAGAATTCCTTTGTCTTCAGAAATGCAATGGAACGCAGCTAACTCTCTCACGTGAACGCGCCTGGTCAGCTCATGGCTCTCTGGCAGACCTCTGACTCATTCCCCTCTCATTCGCCCCCACTTCACAGTAGAAGCCTCAAACAAAGTTCTAAAGACTGTTGACATCTAGTGAACGCCTTAGGAAGTGCAACATGACCCCATTTCCACTGTATCTTGGATAAGCAATGAGTTGAAAAACTACAAACCTCAGATTTCCCACTTCCTGGTTGGATTTTTTATCAGGTTTTTGCCTGCCATATGAGATCTGTTATACTCACAGACATCATTCAAACAGTTTTAGAAACTTCAGACTGTTTTATATCCAACTCTTCTAATAATATGCATATCCTAGCATCTGGGCCTGAGTAGCAGGCAGTTTACTCTGGGCAGGCTTTTCATCCGGACGTGAAAATTCTGCCTCATGCCCAAGAGAGGTTAACAGTCTGATGGCCTTCAGATAAAAACTGTTTTTCAGTCTCTCGGTCCCAGCTTTGATGCACCTGTACTGACCTCGCCTTCTGGATGATAGCGGGGTGAACAGGCAGTGGTTCGGGTGGTTGTCCTTGATGATCTTTTTGGCCTTCCTGTGACATCGGGTAGTTGTAGGTATCCTGGAGGGCAGGTAGTTTTCCCCTGGTGATGCGTTGTGCAGACCTCACTACCCTCTGGAGAGCATTACGGTTGTGGGCGGAGCAGTTGCCGTACCAGGCGGTGATACAGCTCAACAGGATGCTCTCGATTGTGCATCTGTAAAAGTTTGTGAGTGTTTTTGGTGACAGGCTAAATTTCTTCAGCCTCCTGAGGTTGAAGAGGCGCTGTTGCGCCTTCATCACCATGCTGTCTGTGTGGGTAGACCATTTCAGTTTCTCCATGATGTGTACACCGAGGAACTTAAAACTATCCACCTTATCCACTTTTGTCCCGTCGATGTGGATAGGGGGTTGCTCCCTCTGCTGTTTCCTGAAGTCCATGATCATCTCCTTTGTTTTGTTGATTTTGAGTGTGAGGTTACTTTCATGACACCACACTCCGAGGGCCCTCACCTCCTCCCTGCAGGCCGTCTCGTCGTTGTTGTTTATCAAGCCTACCACTGTAGTGTCGTCTACAAACTTGATGATTGAGTTGGAGGCGTGCATGGCCACGCAGTCATGGTTGAACAGGGAGTCCTTGAGAGGGCTGAGAACACACCCTTGTGGGGCCCCAGTGTTGAGGATCAGCGGGTTGGAGATATTGTTTCCTACCCTCACCACCTGGGGGCGTTCTGCCAGAAATTCCAGGACCCAGTTGCATAGGGCGGGGTCGAGACCCAGGGTCTTGAGCTTAAAAACGAGTTTGGAGGGTACTATTGTGTTAAATGCTGAGCTGTAGTCGATGAACAGCATTCTTACATAGGTATTCCTCTTGCCCAGATGGGTTAGGGCAGTGTGCAGTGTGGTTGCGATTGCATCGACTGTGGACCTTTTGGGGCGGTAAGCAAGTTGGAGTGGGTCTAGGGTGTCAGGTAGGGTGGAGGTGATATGATCCTTGACTAGTCTCTCAAAGCAATTCATGATGACGGAAGGGAGTGCTACGGGGCGATAATCATTTAGCTCAGTTACCTTAGCTTTCTTGGAAACAGAAACAATCGTGGCCCTCTTGAAGCATGTGGGAACAGCAGACTGGGATAGGGATTGATTGAATATGTCCGTAAACACACCAGCCAGCTGGTCTGCGCATGCTCTGAGGATGCGGCTAGGGATGCCGTCTGGGCCGGCAGCTTTGCAAGCGTTAACAGCAGCCTTACGCTCATTTAACGCACGTTTTCCTCACTCATCCAAGGGGCTCTCCAGTTTGGATGTGGCCTTCATCAACTTTACTGGAGCTATGGCATCAATGGTTGCCCTTCATTTGCTATTAAAGTTATCAACTAAGTGATCACAAGAGAAAGGCAGAATAAAAGGTGGAGTATTGTTCATACACTCTATAAACTCTGTAGCAACTTCAGAGGTAAGATAGCGTTTCTTAATAATGCATTCAGTATTACCCTGACATGTGGGCAACTATGTAGTAAAACATACAGAGTGGTGATCAGATAAATCAACATCAACAATAGAGGATATGTCAATATAATTCCCCTTGGTAGTAACCAGGTCTAGAATATGGCTGTGGTTATGGGTGTGCCCAGTAACATGTTGGATAAAGTCCATAGAGCTCAAAAGATCCATAAATTCAATGGCCTTGGAGTCAGTCTCTTTGTCAACAGGAATATTAAAATCACCAAACACAATGATTTTATCATAGTTCTCAAGGAAAATGTACAATAGTTCAGAGAAATTAGTAAAGAAAGTGGGGCAGTGCTTTGGTGGCCTA
Source organism: Salvelinus fontinalis (assembly GCF_029448725.1). Classification (NCBI taxonomy): domain Eukaryota; kingdom Metazoa; phylum Chordata; class Actinopteri; order Salmoniformes; family Salmonidae; genus Salvelinus; species Salvelinus fontinalis. The sequence goes on from NC_074687.1 coordinate 10,101,882, forward strand.
TACAGGGTTATAGCCAGCACAGGTGGCTGACATTTAAACAGTATAGCATGATGTTCAAAATACCCAAAGTCGCCAAGTGATATGTCCTTACAGCTGAAAGCATTAGTAAAAATAGAGTATGAAAAGCTGTAGTCCGGAGGGGAAGCTTCAATAAGTGCGGCACTACAGTCTGAAGACAGCCACAGCCAACGTTTTACTAGTGATTCCTCTTACATTTAAAAGAGCCATATTCTGCCTCGAGGTAGCCAATGGAATAACAACCAAATTACATATTAATGTTACAACAATGTTTTCTGACAGTCTTCAATCTATCAGAATGGTAGGAGATGACAGTTTGTAAAACCTCACTAGAAGGCAGAGTTAGAGGAACATAAATTTAGGTTACTCACACTAACCATAGTGCCATTTCTAGGGGAGCTGATATGCTTTTCCAGTCCTCTGTTGCTTATTCTGACAGGGAGGACTGGAGCACTACCAGACCCTGTCTGTCAGTCTCTAAAATGGTTTGCGATGTTGCTGGAAAAAAATCCTTGAACTGCTGTGGTTAGAGTGCTGGTTGCTCCCACAGAAATCAAAGATGTCACAAAAAGAGACATTCCTGTCCTTGCAAAGTTTCTTTTGGCACTTGTTTAGGCCAAAGAGTCAGCTGAAACTTTCTGAACCCCTTTGGTAGCATGGGAGGAGAAAATTCTTCTCTTCCCTCTGCTAGCGAGGGTCAGTTCCTCAGATCGCCTAAAACTATCAAGGCTCAGGAGAACACCCAGATGCAGACAGTTTCGAAGTAACAAAAGTTTATTACAGAAACAGGGGGGCAGGCAAACAACAGGTCAAGGGCAGGCAGAGCTCAGTAGTCCAGAGCGGAGTCCGAAAGGTACAGAACGGCAGGCAGGCTCAGGGTCAGGGTCAGGGTCAGGGCAGGCAGAATGGTCAAAACTGGGAAAGCTGGAAAGCAGGAACTAGAGAAAGACAGGACCATGAGAAAAACACTGGTAGGCTTGACCAAACAAAACGAACTGGCAACAGACAAACAGAGAACACAGGTATAGGTACACTGGGGATAATGGGGAAGAAGGGTGACACCTGAAGGGGGGTGGAGACAAGCACAAAGACAGTTGAAACATATCAGGGTGTGACAAAAAAATGAAAGTCGTTAAAAACTATGTGAGTGACGATGGTGTCAATATTGGAGTAGTTGGCCAGCACCGTGGGCAGGAGAGAGTTGATGTCATGGACACGGGCTCCTGGGTGACAGTGCAGGCAGCCCAAAATCTCTCACCATCAAGCTGCCCATAATGAAGGTGATAGTGATGGAATCCGATGGGCAAGCTACCTGCTGTACTGTGTGGAAGGGTGCCACTGGGCGGCCACTGGCTGTTGGTATACACTCAGGATCCGTGCTGTCTCCCGGGGCTGGTAGGTCTGTCTCAAGCGTGGCAAAGCTGTTTGATAGCTGGATCGGATCTTCTAGAATTGATGGGTGGCCAAACTTCCTCCCCGATCTCCTACGCCTGTGTCCAATCTCCCATGGGGCCGTGGAGTAGAGCTGAACATCTGTCCGTAGTATTGGGACAGATCAACGCCGCCCGAGTCATCGACAGCTTTGCTATATGAAGCTTTTAAAACTGAGATTCGGTTTGCTTGGGTTACAGCAAGGTTGGTGTACTTAGAAAGCAGGTTTTCCTTTTCTTGCAGCCGAGATAACAGACAGAGGATCTGTTCCCTAAGATGGTGATGAAATTAGGGCAGACAAATCCCTGTCCATTTTCCAGTTCCATCTCATCTTCATCTTGTGTGGACATCATCTCACACCTGAAGCATTTGTGCCCAGCCGTGGATAAAACACTTTTGGGCTAGCCTGCTCCATTTTCATGATGGCTAGCAACTAACTGCTACTTAACAGGAATCTGGGATACAAACTTGCGCTCCCAGTCGTAAAAAGGCTGACCGCTTTGTGGAATCTGTAGAAATACAAACTTTAGCTATGATTAAAAATTATATAATGAAAACGATTTAATAAAAGCAACAAGTTGAGGATAGACAATACATTGTTCTTTTGCTCGCTCTGATGAAATCTGTCGCATCGCACTCCGAGAGAGAGCTTTTTGTAAGAGAGTCTGATTGGAGGTTGTGGTTATTACATCCCATACGGTTCTCCGTCTTTTCCTCTTTTCCATTTCAATGTATTTCCATGTCCTTGAAGCCATCAGGGATCTTCACAGCCTTGCTGTCTGTATTAGGTACCTTGTAAAGTCTTGTCAGAGTTCCTTGGCGTGGTGATGTTGTAAACATTTATATTTAGAATGGGTTTTGCTTGCGCATTTTTGTTTTTTTTAGGGAGGGATGTAAGTGGTACATGTGTATGTACTGTATGTATGTGTGTTGGTGAGGCAGGTAAATTAGAGATTCCACGTGAGGTTTGTGGGGTTAACCTCTGAATAATTGCTCAGCTGCAGGGCCATCAGTTGTGGTGACAGCACGCTACTGCTATTTTGCAGCTGCTCTCTTTAGCAGGACCAATATGATACAATTCAATTGGCCTTCCACCCACATACCAGAGCACTTAAAATAGTTATATTTTCTCAGGCTTCGTATACTGTCAAAACAACACACATGGGAGCATTGTGTCTCCTATGTATTTTGAATCCAAACAATATTAGGTTAGTTTGAAGACTGGCGAAACAGAATAGTGTCAGGCTTGAAACAATGCACTTGTGAGCTACACAGCAGGTCTGAGAGAATGCAGTGTGGATGGCACATAAACAAAGCTACACAGCAGGTGTGAGAGAATGCAGTGTGGATGGCACATAAAAAAAAGCTGAGGCTATCCATAGCCTGTCAAGCCACTGAGACATTACCCAGATTCAACAAGAAGCCCTCTCTATTTCTCCTCACCTCGTCTGTTATTTTTAATATGAGGGTTTTATCATTTCACCAGATGGACATTTGTGCTTCTGCAAAAATGCTTCTGTTGCTTTTCCTTAGAGCACCATTGACATCATAGATAATTGGAATTGATCAGCCATGCTTTCCCTTAAATGTGGGATGCAGGGTGCCAGCGCAGGAAATCTCCACAACCTCTGGGCATGCATGCAGCCAGCCAGGCAAGACACAGGCCACGGCTGCCCTGGAGAAATGCCAGGACCCTAGTCTCCTGGTGGCCAGCCCAGAGCAGGAACCCCACGACTTGGCAAACACACATATAGACATACAGTAGAAAGACACACACACACACACACACACACACACACACACACACACACACACACACACACACACACACACACACACACACACACACACACACACAGACACACAGACACACAGACACACAGACACACAGACACACAGACACACACACAGCACAAAGACACACAGACACACACATATGCAATAGGAAGAAACACTCATCCAAAATGGTAAAAAGGCATGGGGGTGGGGGGGGGCTGAAATGTTGTCCGGAATATCTTCGTACCTTAATGATGCATTTGTCCTCCTCTGTGGTGAGTTGAATGTTTGCAGGAAATGCGTCTCGACCAGACGTCTATGGGGGAAAAAAGAGACAGAGGCAGGTTTCCCCTGAGAAGCTCTCCTGTTTTCTCTGGCAATGGCGAAGAGAACAGATGAGGTCTAGAGATGAGGAGAGGAGAGGAAAAGAGAGGTGGGTGGAGGTAGAAAGAACAGCCTTATTCGCTGCATGCAATCTTACTATTTGCTCTCATAAAAGAGCTTAGGCCTGTGGTGCAAGCAGGAGAGAAGACATTGTCTCTTTCTCCTCCCGAGTGACACTTGAATAGCCCTGTAGCATTCAGGGGTTGCAGGTGAAGCAATTGATTTCATGGTATCTTCTGTGACGAGACCAACCATTGTCTCAGCGTGGGGGTCCAGAAGAGGCCATGCGACAGATTGCCATCCTTGAGTTTATTCTGAACTGTTTTACAAATTCGCCGGAGAAGACACAGAAAGAACAGGTCCTTTTGAAGAGACCTCATGTGGTATTCCCCTCAGAGTTTGTTCCTCTCATGGGTCAATTTGAATTGGTAAATGAGCCCCTACCCCCACCCCGCTTGACATTTGAAAGTATCTGAGTGTACCATGTGAAGCTCGAGCACTGAGCGAGTCCTGGATGAACTTTTGAACCCGTTACCTCGCCATTCTCCTCAGTGGCTGGATGTGAACTCTCACTGCCTTTGTGTGCTTTGCTGAAGACGGAATCTGTGAGGTTGGACTTTCACTGAACTTTTCTCATTATCCTAATGCCCTTCCCCCTCTCCCTCTCCCCCTTCCACCACCACTGTTGCCTTCTCCTTCCCAGACAATCCATACCACACCACAAGCATATCGACTGGAACATGGAGAGCTGCAGTTACCCCATGTGGAGCCAAGACCAGATCAAAACCACATCCACACAAACAGGCTAGCTCAGCACAGACGCACAGGGAAGAACACCAACGCACTGGGATAACACAGACGCACACACATGCATGCACATGCACACAGACAGGCGCACATGCACACATACACACAAACGGTGAAGTACACAAACAAACACACAGACACACACACACACACACAAACGTACACACACACATACACACACACACACAAACGTACACACACAACAGGAGATAGGTGGGTGACTCACATACAGTGAAGCAGAGTGCACAGTGCGTGCCTCTATGATGATGATCTAGGGTAACCATCACATAGAGTATTACATTTTAACGACAACCTGATGCAGGATTAGGTTGTAATAAGTCACACATAAGATTCCACAGACTTGGGTTTCAAGTCTTGCCCAAACACCTGGGCCTGTATATTAGGCACCAAGAAGCAGCTGGGAGATTTTGGTTAGAAACTGATTAGACGCTGGCCCGTTCTTTTAGCCTGTTTCGGAGAGACTCTTGTCTCTTAACTCCAGAATGCTGCCATCACGCTGCAAAGTTTCAGGGTGGAAACTGAGATGGTTCTAGAGTCATTACCCTTACTAAATGGGTTCAAATGTTTCCCTATGCAGTGGGATGCCTCCACTAGGCCTTCTTGATATACTGGGGCACTATTGTTTCTTGGTCACGCCAACTTTTTTTGCTGTTGAGTAGATGCTTTGTGAGTTGACTATTCATCCAATTCATTATTGACTAATGTTATTGAAGAAGTTGATCTGTATGTGTTCAGGTATCTTCCAAAGCTTGTAAAACAAATATTGGATTGTAGTCAGCCTAGAACGAGGCCATAAAATGACGTGCAGCGATTCATCTTTCTCATGGAGTTTGATTCCTTTTCTACTACAGGTGTATGATTGAAATTTAGCTCTACAACACATATTTAGAAACCAGTTACAATGCGATATCCACATGATCAAACACAAGTTAACCCGTAGCTGCAAATAAACATGGTCAACTGATAAACTGTATGGCTAAAACCAAACCTCTGAACTTGTAACAAGATCAAAAACACATATGATCCAGAACCCTATGTTACCTGTCACCTAACAAGAAGTCAAAGATGCGTGTGTGCCCAGTTTAGAGCTGGGATACTGCTCTGACAATTTAATTATGTACAGGTAACTGCCAAAATAATGTAAACACTGGAGTGAATGAAGGATACAAAGTATATTAAAAGCAGGTGCTACTACATGGGTGTTTTTCCTGAGTTAATTAATCAATTAACATCCCATCACCCCATGCTTAGGGTCATGTATAAAAATGCTGGGCAGGTCATTATTTTAGCTACCATGGCTATTCCTCATAGGATGACAATGCCCCTATCCACAGGGCACGAGTGGTCACTGAATGGTTTGATGAGCATGAAAACGATGTAAACCATATGTCATGGCCGTCTCAGTCACCAGATCTCAACCCAATTGAACACTAATGGGAGATTCTGGAGTGGCGCCTGACACAACGTTTTCCACCAGCATCAAATAGAACACACAAATGATGGAATTTTGCGTGGAGGAATGGTGTCGCATTGTAGAATCTACGCCAGGTGCTTAGAAGCTATTCAGTCTTGTGGTGGCCCTATTAAGACACTGTATGTTGATGTTTCTTATACTTTGGCAGTTACTTGTAGGCTATGAGCAGCTATGTACAGTCTGCAATTTAGGGGAGATGTAGAATTAACAACAGTTTTGTACTGATCTCAGAGTAACCTTCTTTAAAAAAAAAAAAGCAATAACAGTAGTGATGAAGAAGAACTTGAACGGCTATTCAGGAAACAGGTGTTCCTGGTTGTACATTTTACTTCCAAAGCTTGGAAGATGGAACAACATAAGTCGTCAAATTGAAAGGTTTTTGTCTTGTGTTTCAATTGGTTTTATTTCAGTAGAAACGCAAATGTGTACATGTAGCCATACACCCACTGGGCACAGACATCAATTCAACGTCTATTCCACATTGGTTCAACGTATTTTCATAGAAATGACGTGGAACCAACATTGATTAAACCAGTGTGTGCCCATTGGGTGCATAAAGTATACAAGTATGATCAGGTTATTTGCACACAACAAATACATGTGGATTTTGAAGATGCATGACATCATCATAAAATCAAGCAATGTTAAAATGCTTCTAGCCCAGCTAACAATTGGCATACAGGTATCGCCGAACCCTTATACAAAAAGGATTTGTCATTGAAAATGTTGTACATTCAAAGAAAATATAACCAATACAAATAGTATCCAATTACTTTCCAATTGAATAGCTTAGTCAAGTGTAAGGTCTTTGTTATCGCTGCATGTAATTTTATGGCCTCGTTCCAGGCTGACTAGATCTCACAAAACCTGGATAGATGTTAAACATATCGACTTACTGCATGAGATGATCTAGCAATATAAAAGACATGGTTACAATCAATCAATCAGACATTTAGGTCTATCTGAGGGTTGACTTGTTGCATATAGCATTTGAAGTGTTTGCATGTGTAAGCTAACAGGTTTCAAATCTGGGTCAAATAGAGACCTCATTATTGTATTAGTCCACTGAGTTCACACGCATTCACACACCCTTAGCCCAGCTGACACGGCTCCTCATCAACAAGCGAGCCAATTGAGGCCAACATGACGTGGAGCCCTCCTCCCTCCTCTTCCCTGCTCTCCACAGTAAAACAATTAAGCTGTTTACTGGGTGAGGGATATCCGTCGAGCTACCCCGCAAATTGGTCTCCAGTGAGGGGCCCATTCCCCGGCAGTGCGGCCGGACAGCTGGAGGTGCTGGCGGAAGCCGATGTGCTCGGACCATCTGGAAAAAGTAGCAGGATTCCAAGGCTGACGACGAGGTGAGGAAAAGTGCTTTCCCCTCTGCGCTTGCCGGAGCTGTGATTTGTACCGTGACGTTTTGCATCGAAGGAGCTGCTCTTTCTCACAGCAGCCCTTTCTGACATCATTCACCTCCGATATATCTCTTTCTGTCTCACTTTCTGTCTCTCTTTCCGTGTCAATGTGTGTTAAACAACACTACAGGTCACATTTTAACTCTTCCAAATAGGAACTCCCAACCACTGATATATGGGCATGTTTGTACCAGGTGTTCTAGAAAGCAGAAATATTGACATCCTTAATCAGTAGTCCTACTCTGAGATGATTTTAAACACAGGCCCTGGGTCTGTATCAACCCTCTTCGTCTCAAACCCAGAGGGTGACTCATTTTGGAAACCAGAAGCAGGGGCCTCTCAACTCCCATCAGGATGAGATGGCGAGTGACGGGGCCAGGCTCAGAGGAGTTTAAGTGTGTGAAAATTGTGCAGCGATAACAGCTTTTGGGAACATGTCCACGGATTCCTTGTAAAAAATATAATAATAATAAAATAAATAAATGTGTTGCCAGGCACTGGTCTCTCAAACCCTAAACAGGGGCACATCATCCGTCATCCCACACTCTGCTCATGTAGCCATTGTCTAATGGCATCAGTTCCTTTTTTAAAATCTTATCACTGACAGAAGATTGGAATAAAATCATTATGTTAAAGGCCGGTTATTTCAACATCCTAACCCTGTCACTTTGTTTGGTAGGATGGGGCTCTGAAAATCATTCTCAAATGAATAGACAGAGCATGCCAGTGCCAGCATCTTGTATTATGTCCATTTAGATGGAACAATGTGTTTATTCACTGTTGTGTTGTTTTTACAGCTATAATGATGCTCTTGCCACTACTGCAGGTCACTAGAACGCAAGCTGCCACTATGCTGTTTTGAAATGTACACACCTTGTGGAAAATAGGCACCAGCGTACCACAGAATATACATATTCTTTTAACTACCATAACTTTTTAAATTGCAGTTTAGAAACTAAATCAGCGGTAACAGTTCCTTTTCTGTTAGCTTAATCCAAAACAAATAAAGACTGACGCATGAAGAATTTCCACTTCCTGTACTCAGTCCAATCAAAAGACATCCATCTCCATCGCCATGGCAGATGCAGCACAATGATGATGTCAAAGTATCAATCTGGGCCGGGGTTCCCATATTCAGTCAGTGTCTGTTAGACCTGTAAGACCATAGAGGGACTAAAAATGTATTTTCGGTGAGTATTGTATTACTGATCCACTATAGTAAGAAGACAGCTTCTCTTCCCAAACTTAAATGTAACTGTCATTTTATGTGATGAATCGTAATACCCTTGGGGGGTCAATGGATGTCGACCCACAATAATTAAGACTGCATGATATACTGTAGGTCTGATTAAATTCAGAAAAAAGTAATTCCCCTGGACTTCCTTAGAATTCCTTCCCAACGCCTTCTAAGCTCTGCATATTTTCCTGAACACAGAGCTGGAGAGATCTTGGCACAGACCTCTACATATTTCCCTGAACACAGAGCTGAAGAGATCTTGGCACGGAGCTTATTTTAATCAGAAACTTCTGACTCTATTTAATTAAGTTGGACCGAGAAGAGAGATTTTGCAAGAGTATACTGCAATGAAGCCTTGCCAGTTTTGGTATTACAGTAATCCATTCAAAAGTGCTGCAGAATTAGTGTAGTTGGGCGGAATTACAAGAGATTAAGTATTTTTGTTAAGACGTACCGCTAATTAAGACTATTGTTGAAACTTGGAAGTTAACACTTTTTTTGAGAAACATGTGTATTGGAGTACTTTGCCTATTAGACGCTCTGGATATAGGCAAAGCTAATTAAGGATGCTCCTATCATTCAAACCTCAACTGTATTTTTTGTGGGACAATTTTATTTGTAGTATATACTGAAGTGAAAAGGGAAAAGGAGCTTTCCTGTCAATCACAATGCAACCTTCAGCTGAACAGGCAGACCTAAGTCTCATGACTTCTAGGAAAAACTTGCCATAAAGAAGAACTTCATGTATGTTCCAAAGTTGGAAACGGGTCTACAGTATAATATACAGAGGATGTTAGAGGACAGATTATCCCCGGGATTATGTTTATCTATGGATTAAATTATCCATTTGTCCTGGGGCAAGGAGGAACTCCTACTGCAGTGGGCTAAATCAGGGTCACACAGAGTGTTTCTTGGAAGTCTGAAACACATTTACTTTGAAACAAAAGTATACACCTCACACATATGGTTATGGATTTAAAAAAAGAAGACACCTGTACCTTGTCAGATATAGAGTTGAAATGTATTACATTTTGAGTTTGCATACCAAAATTACACTTCATATACATCACAGAAGACTGAAATATAACAAAACAGTTTGACATAGAAACACAGAATTGTATGCAGTTTTTCATTTAAATAATATTTATTAATTATGAAATTATGATCAAAATGAATAACATTCCACCCATGAGGCTACTAGAATGTGATTTGGTCATTTGACGGCAGGAAGTGTAGGCCTATAGCTAGAGCTGTATATTATTGTTGGTTGAGTTTTTGTATTTGGCTAAGATTAGTAATATTAGTAATAGATTAGTAAGATTAGTAATACACTCAGAAATAGGGTCCCCAAAGGTTATTTGGCTGTCCCCATAGGAGAACCGTTTTTGGTTACAGGTTCCACGTAGAACCCTTTGTGGAAAGGGATAACTATATACAGAACAGAATAGCCTCAGTTCGTCGGGGCATGGACTCTACAAGGTGTCGTTCCACAGAGATGCTGGCCCATGTTGACTCCAATGCTTCCCACAGTTGTGTCAAGTTGTCTGGATGTCCTTTGGGTGGTGGACCATTCTTGATACACACAGGAAACTATTGAGAAGGAAAACCCCGTTGCAGTTCTTGAAACAAACCAATATGCCTGGCACCTACTGTACTACCATACCGCGTTCAAAGGCACATATTTTGTCTTGCCCATTCACCCTCTGAATGGCACACATACACAATCCATGTCTCAATTGATTCAAGGCTTTAAAATCATACTTTAACCTGTCTCCTCCCCTTTATCTACACTGATTGAAGTGCATTTAACAAGTGACATCAGTAAGGGATTGTAGCTTTCACCTGGATTCACCTGGTCAGTCTATTTTATGGAAAGAGCAGGTGTTCATAATGTTTTGTACACTCAGTTTATGTCAGGGATAGGGCCTAACTACTCTATGCATGAATACATATTCTGGGAAAATGGAACATACTGAAATATAGGGTTAATGTCATGATATTGAGAATCAATGAAGTAGGTTGAAACAATCATAATATTGCCTTGTTTATTATAAATATGCTTTAATTTAAGAAACTTAAAGGTCCAATGCAGCAGTTTTTATCTCAAAATCAAATCATTTCTGTATAATAATGACGTATCTTACTGTGATTGTTTTCAATTGAAATAGTAAAAAAGAAACCAAAATTGCTTCTTAGCAAATGGCCATTTTCCAAGCAAGATTTTTCTTAGGACTGTCTGGGAGTGCTCTCAGTGGGGAGAGGATTGAAAACTAGCTGTTATTGGCAGAGAGGTTTGGTCTATTAACCAATTTACAGCCTGGAGTTGATACCAGGCAGGCCAAAACTCCATCCCAGCAAAACATGCTGAAATTTCAGGCAGTATTTTCAAACAACTCCTACACTAAAATGGCATTATCATAATTTCACAGCATTATTCCAACCTTATTTGAAAGTATTTATAAAACACAGTCAAGTCACGTTTTTGACTGCACTGGGCCTTTAATTGTTGTCCGGATAATACTGCCCTCTGCAAAAGTCATTAGCCAGCAACAGCCATGAGTGTCCCTACAGTCATAAAAACATAGTAGAAAGGAAGGGCTTATTGTAATACCAGATTAATGGTATGTTATGATAAGATAGCCAATTATCAACACAAATTAGACGCAAAGACCCCTGGGGGAGAGGTAGGCTACAGTCTGCTGCTGGGCCGAGACTGCTTCCTCTGTCACCACAGCAACAAGTAAGCAAAGCTGTCCTTCATTTCAGAAGTCCACATTGTTATTGTTTCCCTTTTAAATGAGAAACCTTACATACTCCCGTCTTGTATTGAGTACCTGGCTTTTATTCATTGACAAGTACCTGTGTGTTTAAACGTATTGCATTTTTAGAAACAAAAGTTAGGTCATTAAATAATGCTAAATATCTTAAGTATACAGTAAGTTATCTTCTCCCACGAAGAGAAGACTTCGAACAACTTTACATGGAAGTTTAAATGTCTTTTTAAGTGGTTGTGGTGTAATTGCCTATCATAAAGTGAAATGTTTACTTTAGAGCAAATGCATTTTAATGTCGAAGGCTACAAAGTGATATTCTGAGCTCACTTGAAAAGCAGGAATGGAAACCACTTGTCAGACATTCCTTTTGCTCAGTGGTGTACCATTTTGTTGGTTTGTGACCTGGCTATATTATGTTGTTAAGGATTATCTTGTCTGTCTACGTAATTTAGAAATTGTCGTATAGCTTCACAGCCCTAATTTTCCAGTGTAAGCAGTTCCCTCTCGTCTGCAGTGATTTAAGCAGTTCCCTCTCTTCTGCAGTGATGTAAGCAGTTCCCTCTCGTCTGCAGTGATTTAAGCAGTTCCCTCTCTTCTGCAGTGATGTAAGCAGTTCCCTCTCGTCTGCAGTGATTTAAGCAGTTCCCTCTCTTCTGCAGTGATGTAAGCAGTTCCCTCTTCTGCAGTGATTTAAGCAGTTCCCTCTCTTCTGCAGTGATGTAAGCAATTCCCTCTCTTCTGCAGTGATTTAAGCAGTTTCATTTTCTTCTGCAGCGATTTAAGCAGTTCCCTCTCTTCTGCAGTGATGTAAGCAGTTCCATCTCTTATGCAGTGATGTAAACAGTTCCCTCTCTTCTGCAGTGATTTAAGCAGTTCCCTCTCTTCTGCAGTGATTTAAGCAGTTCCCTCTCTTCTGCAGTGATTTAAGCAGTTCCCTCTCTTCTGCAATGATGTAAGCAGTTCCCTCTCTTCTGCCCATAGAATTTATTCTGAGACTTTCCAAGGCTATTCCTGAGTAAAATTGTGCTTGATATATACTCTGTAAAAATGTAAATTGTCATGTACAGTTAAGTAAATACTAAATGCCAATGAAATGCCACATGCAGGCATAGCACAGTACATAACATACACTTCCCATGTGTAGTACCTCAACTTTAGAGTTCATCTACATTTATACCAATGGATCTGTTGAGTGCTGGAGATTTCAAGTTGAAGATTCTTAGGCTGAGTCATCGTTTCCACATGTACAGTATGTGATCCCCCTTCCCAGCAAGGAGTGCTGTACAAGCACCTACTCATTATGTGGGTTGACTATCTTCACACGCTGACGAGCAGTGTAGGTAATTGAACCACCATCCTGTTTATATGGAGTTTCAAACAAAGTTGGGTAAAGGATTTGCAGACCTCGTGCAATCAACCACAGGTTCATGTGGATTTTGGCTCTTACAATCACTTTTATTCTGTCTTCAGTCACCTTTTCACTTTTCCCTCTGCTCCTACCCCCATCTTCTATGTACACCATGTTAGCTGTCAACTGAAAGTCATTAAAATCCTATTTCGTAAGAATGCTTTGTGCATCAAGTCAATACTACTTAATTGGTTACAAATGCAGGATATTAAGTGCCCAATATAGGTGTCAATTGAAAAATGCAAAATGTCAAAAAGCTTGTTTGACTTAAAAAATTAGATGCGGCAGAAGTTCCCTTTCCTCAATGAATGTTCTGCATTTCTGAACAAAGGCCTTTGCTTGCACCGTATCGAATGGCCATCAAAACCAAATAAGTTACTGGTATGATAACAAAGGTATTGTATCAGACCCATGCTGGTTTTATGTTCTTATTTCATAACATGTACAGTGCCTTGCAAAAGTATTCACCCCCTTGGCGTTTTCCCTATTTTGTTGCATTACAACCTATAATTTAAAGGGATTTTCATTTGGATTTCATGTAATGGACATACACATAATAGTCCAAACTGGTGAAGTGAAAATTAAAAAATTACTTGTTTAACCTGTTTGGGCTTCAGGGGCAGTATTGAGTAGCCGGATAAAAGGTGCCCATTTCAAACGGCCTCGTACTCAATTCTTGCTCGTACAATATGCATATTATTATTACTATTGGATAGAAAACACTCTCTAGATTCTAAAACCGTTTGAATTATATCTGTGAGTAAAACAGAACTCATTTTGCAGCAAACTTCCTGACAGGAAGTGGAAAATCTGAAATCGATGCTCTGTTCTAGGGCATGCCTATTAATGTCCTTGATATTTATTAGTATAGATGCACTTCATACGTCTTCCACTAGATGTCGACAGGCAGTGAGAGAAGAAATGGAGTGTGTAACTTGATCTGGGGTCGAACAAAAGCTCTTTGTATGACGTGTCACCAGTTTCCTGTTTTCTGGAGAGCGCGTGAAGGGACCTGGTTTTACCTTCTGTACAGCGGTCGTTATAGACGACTAATATCTCCGGCTTTGATTTTATTTGATACATGTGACAATATCATCGTAAAGTATGTTTTTTCAATATATTTTTATTAGATTATTGAAATTCTTTTGGGACGTTAGGCGTGTTGCGTTGTGTGCCTTTGTTCAGGAAGGAGAGCTTCGAGCCACTTTGCTATCTTTCCGTGCTAATTGACTGGAGAAGAGGACATTCTAAATCCAAACAACGATTGTTCCCGACAAAGGACCCCTTGTACAACATTCTGATGAAAGATCGTCAAAAGTAGGACCCATTTTATGATGCTATTTCATATATCTGTCGAACATGTGAAATAGTCGTTTGCGCCCAGATTTTGGGTACTCTCTCGCTATACCTAAGCTGGATGTCGTAATGAAGTTATTTTTAGAATTCTAACACAGCGATTGCATTAAGAACTAGTCTATCTATCATTTCCTATACAACATGTATTATTTTGTAACGTTTATGTATAGTTATTTGGTCAGAATAGTTGAGTGTCATAAAAATATCCGCACATTCTGGGAAAAAGCTGCTACGTTAGCACAATGTATAACCACTGATTTCAGCTCTAAATATGCACATTTCGAACAAAACGTGTATGTATAACCTGATGTTATAGGACTGTCATCTGATGAAGCTTATCAAGGTTAGTCAAAAATGATATATCTTTTGCTGGTTTATTCGCTATCGCTAACGTGCCTATTGCTATCGCTAACGTGCCTTGATGAATGAATGCGGTAGTGTGGTAGGCTATTGTAGTAAGCTAATATAATGCTATATTGTGTTTTTGCTGTAAAACACTTAAAAAATCGGAAATATTGCCTGGATTCACAAGATGTTTGTCTTTAATTTGATATACACCATTGATTTTTCAGAAATGTTTTATGATGAGTATTTAGGTATTTGACATTGGTGTCTATAATTACTCTGGCTGCTTCGGTCCTATTTGTGACGGTAGCTGTGATGGTAGCTGCAATGTAAAACTGATTTATACCTCAAATATGCAAATTTTTCGAACAAAACATAGATTTATTTTATAACATGTTATAAGACTGTCATCTGATGAAGTTGTTTCTTGGTTAGTTTGGTTGGTTCTTGGTTATTTAGGTTGGCTTTGTGCATGCTACCTGTGCTGTGAAAAATGTCTGTCCTTTTTTGTATTTGGTGGTGAGATAACATAAATATATGTGGTGTTTTCGCTGTAAAACATTTAAAAAATCGGACATGTTGGCTGGATTCACAAGATGTTTATCTTTCATATGCTGTATTGGACTTGTTAATGTGTGAAAGTTAAATATTTCAAAAAAATATATTTTGAATTTCGCGCCCTGCACTTGAAGTGGCTGTTGTCATAAGTGCCCGGCTTCGTGTTTGCAGCCCAAAGAAGTAAAAAAAATGAAATAAAAATGTTTTTTAAAAAGCGGCCGTCAAAGGAAGAACTGGACCAAAGCGCAGCATGGTAAGCGTACATATTCCTTTTTATTAAAAATTACGCCAACAAAAACAATACAAAAAAACCGTGAAGCTTAAGGGCTATGTGCCACAAACAAAGTTAACTTCCCACAACGAAAGGAGGGAAAAAGGGCTACCTAAGTATGGTTCCCAATCAGAGACAACGATAGACAGCTGTCCCTGATTGAGAACCATACCCGGCCAAAGTACAAAATCATAGAAAAACAAAACATAGAATGCCCACCCCAAATCACACCCTGACCAAACCAAATAGAGACATAAAAAGGCTCTTTAAGGTCAGGACATGACAGTACCCCCCCCCCCCCCCAACGGTGCGGACTCCGGCCGCAAAATCTGAACATATAAGGGAGGGTCTGGGTGGGCATCTATCCGCGGTGGCGGCTCAGGCGGGACGCAGACCCCGCTCCACCACTGGCTCACCCCACTTTGGTAGCACCTCTGGTGCGGGGACCCTTGTCGCCGACCCCGGACTGGAGACCCTCGTTGCGGGCCCCGGACTGGGCAACCTCGTCGCCGACCCCGGACTGGGCACCCTCGCTGCGGGCCCCGTACTGGTCACCCTCGCTGCGGGCCCCGGACTGGGAACCCTCGTTGCGGTCCCAAGACTGAGCACCCTCGTTGCGGGCCCCGGACTGGGCACCCTCGCTGGAGGCTCCGGACTAGGGACCGTCGCTGGAGGCTTCGGACTGGAGACCTTCCCTGGAGGCTCTGGACTGGAGGCCGTCGCTGGAGACTCCGGACTGGAGGCCATTGCTGGATACTCCGGACTGGAGACCGTCGCTGGAGGCTCCGGACTGAAAAACGTCGCTGGAGGCTCCGGACTGGAGGCCGTCGCTGGAGGCTCTGGACTGGGGGCCGTCGCTGGAGGCTCTGGACTGGGGGCCGTCGCTGGAGGCTCCGGACTGGAGGCCGTCGCTGGAGGCTTCGTGCCATGGATCATCACTGGAGGCTTCGTGCCATGGATCATCACTGGAGGCTTCTTGCCATGGATCATCACTGGAGGCTTCTTGCCATGGATCATCACTGGAGGCTTTGTGCCATGGATCATCACTGGAGGCGTCTTGCCATGGATCATCACTGGAGGCTTCGTGCCATGGATCATCACTGGAGGCTTCTTGGCATGGATCATCACTGCAGTGAGGAGACTTAAGGGCAGTCTGGTACGTGGAACTGACACATGGCTCACCAGGATGGGGAGACATACAGGAGGCCTGGTTCTGGCAGCAGACACAGGACTCACCAGGCTGGGGAGACATACTGGAGGCTTGGTTCTTGGCGCTGGCACCGGATACACTGGGTCGTGGAGGTGAACTGGAGTTCTCGAGCGCAGAGCTGGCACAACCCGTTCTGGCTGGATGCCAACTTCCACCCGGCACATGCGGGACGCTGGCACAGAGCACACCGGCCTGTGAATGCTCACTCGAGACACCGTGCGCATCACCCCATAACACGGTGCCTGACCAGTCACATGCTCCCCACGGTAAGCACGGGGAGTTTGCTCAGGTCTCCAACCTGACTCAGCCAAACTCCCCGTGTGCCACCCCCCAAAACTTTTTTGGGACTGCCTCTCGGGCTTCCTTGCTAGCCGTGTACGTGTCGTCGCCTCCATTCTCCGGTATCCCTCCTCGCACTGCTCAATTGAATCCCAGGCGGGCTCTGGCACTCTCTCTGGGTCGACCGACCACCTCTCTACCTCCTCCCATGTTGTCTCATACTCCTGGCCACGCTGCTTGGTCCTTTGGTGGTGGGAAGTTCTGTCACGGCCGTCAAAGGAAGAACTGGACCAAAGCGCAGCGTGGTGAGCGTACATATTCCTTTTTTATTAGAAATGACGCCAACAAAGCAATAAACAAAACAAAACAACCGTGAAGATTAAGGGCTATATGCCACAAACAAAGTTAACTTCCCACAACGAAAGGAGGGAAAAAGGGTATGACAGCTGTCCATGATTGAGAACCATACCCAGCCAAATCATAGAAAAACAAAACATAGAATGCCCACCCCAAATCACACCCTGACCAAACCAAATAGAGACATAAAAAGGCTCTCTAAGGTCAGGGCGTGACAGGTGCATGCATATGTATTCCCCTTTGCTATGATGCCCCTCAATAAGATCTGGCGCAAACAATTACATTCAGAAGTTACATAATTAGATAAATAAGTTCCACCTGTATGCAATCTAAGTGTCACATGATCTCAGTATACATACATACATACACCCGTCCTGAAAGGCCCCAGGGTCTGCAACACCATTAAGCAAGCGGCACTAACAAGCATGCGGCACTATGAAGACCAAGGAGCTCTCCAAACAGGTCAGGGACAAAGTTGTGGAGAAGTACAGATCAGGGTTGGTTATAAAAAAATATCTGAAACTTTGAACATCCCATGGAGCACCATTAAATCCATTATTAAAAATGGAAAGAATATGGCACCACAACAAACCTGTCAAGAGAGGGCCGCCCACCAAAACTCACAGACCAGGCAAGGAGGGAATTACTCAGAGAGGCAGCAAAGAGACCAAAGATAACCCTGGAGGAGCTGCAAAGCTCCACAGCGGAGATTGGAGTATCTATCCATAGGACCACTTTAAGCCGTACACTCCACAGAGTTTCCACAGCCCGTACACTCCACTGGGCTTTAGGGAAGAGTGGCCTGAAAAAAAGAAGCAAACATGTTTGGTGTTCACCAAAAGGCATGTGGGAGACTCCCCAAACATATGAAAGAAGGAACTCTGGTTAGATGTACCTAAATTGTAGGTTTTTGGCCATCAAGGAAAATGCTATGTCTGGCGCAAACCCAACACCTTTCATTACCCCGAGAATACCATCCCCACAGTGAAGGCTGGTCTGGCAGCATCAGGCTGTGGGGATGTTTTCCAGGGACTGGGAAACTGGTCAGAATTGAAGGAATGATGGATGGTGCTAAATACAGGGAAATTCTTGAGGGAAACCTGTTTCAGTCTTCCAGAGATTTGAGACTTCAAGGTTCAACTTCTAGCAGGACAATGACCCTAAGCATACTGCTAAAGCAACACTCGAGTGGTTTAAGGGGAAACATTTAAATGTCTTGGAATGGCCTAGTCAAAGCCCAGACCTCAATCCATTTGAGAATCTGTGGTATGACTTAAAGAGTTCTGTACATCAGCGGAACCCATCCAACTTCAAGGAATACCTAGGATAAAGCAATCCTTCTGCCCCCCCCCCCTTAAAAGATCTGATGCACTATTGTAAAGTGGCTGTTCCACTGGATGTCATAAGGTGAATGCACCAATTTGTAAGTCGCTCTGGATAAGAGCGTCTGCTAAATGACTTAAATGTAAATGTAAATGTAAACTTGAAGGAGCTGGAGCAGTTTTGCCTTGATGAATGGACAAAAATCCCAGTGGCTAGATGGGCCAATCTATAGAGACATACCCCAAGAGACTTGCAGCTGTAATTACTGCAAAAGGTGGCTCTCCAAAGTATGACTTTGGGGGGGGTGAATAGTTATGCATGCTCAAGTTTTCAGTTTTTTTGTCTTATTTCTTGTTTGTTTCACAATTAAAAATATTTTGCACCTTCAAAGTGGTAGGCATGTTGTGTGAATCAAATGATACAAACCCCCCAAAAATCTATTTTAATTCCAGTTTGTAAGGCAACAAAATAGGAAAAATGCTAAGGCGTGTGAATACTTTCACAAGCCACTGTAAATGGTCAGACAACACCTGGAAACACCCCTCCTCCTGGACTATGAGGACTGATGGAAAGACCCCTCCTCCTGGACTATGAGGACTGATGGAAACACCCCTCCTCCTGGACTATGAGGACTGATGGAAACACCCCTCCTCCTGCACTATGAGGACTGATGGAAACACCCCTTCTCCTCCTGCACTATGAGGACTGATGGAAACACCCCTCTCCTCCTGCACTATGAGGACTGATGGAAACACCTCTCTCCTCCTGAACTATGAGGACTGATGGAAACACCCCTCCTCCTGGACTATGAGGACTGATGGAAACACCCCTTCTCCTCCTGCACTATGAGGACTGATGGAAACACCTCTCTCCTCCTGAACTATGAGGACTGATGGAAACACCCCTCCTCCTGGACTATGAGGACTGATGGAAACACCCCTCCTCCTGCACTATGAGGACTGATGGAAACACCCCTTCTCCTCCTGCACTATGAGGACTGATGGAAACACCCCTCTCCCCCTGCACTATGAGGACTGATGGAAACACCCCTCCTCCTGAACTATGAGGACTGATGGAAACACCCCTCCTCCTGGACTATGAGGACTGATGGAAACACCCCTCCTCCTGGACTATGAGGACTGATGGAAACACCCCTCCTCCTGGACTATGAGGACAAATGGAAAACACCCCTCTCCTCCTGGACTATGAGGACTGATGGAAACACCCCTCCTCCTGGACTATGAGGACTGATGGAAACACCCCTCCTCCTGGACTATGAGGACTGATGGAAACACCCCTCCTCCTGGACTATGAGGACTGATGGAAACACCCCTCCTCCTGGACTATGAGGACCGATGGAAACACCCCTCCTCCTGGACTATGAGGACCGATGGAAACACCCCTCTCCTCCTGCACTATGAAGACTGATGGAAACACCCCTCCTCCTGCACTATGAGGACTGATGGAAACACCCCTCCTCCTGGACTATGAGGACCGATGGAAACACCCCTCCTCCTGCACTATGAGGACTGATGGAAACACCCATTCTCCTCCTGCACTATGAGGACTGATGGAAACACCCATTCTCCTCCTGCACTATGAGGACTGATGGAAACACCCATCTTTCACTGCACTATGAGGACTGATGGAAACACCCCTCTCCTCCTGCACTATGAGGACCGATGGAAACACCCCTCCTCCTGCACTATGAGGACTGATGGAAACACCCATTCTCCTCCTGCACTATGAGGACTGATGGAAACACCTCTCTCCTCCTGCACTATGAGGACTGATGGAAACACCTCTCTTCTCCTGCACTATGAGGACTGATGGAAACACCTCTCTCCCACTGCACTATGAGGACTGATGGAAACACCCATCTTCCACTGCACTATGAGGACTGATGGAAACACCTCTCTCCCACTGTACTATGAGGACTGATGGAAACACCCCTCTGGAAGGCAAGTAACCTAGTGGTTAAGAGCATTGGATCAGTAACTGAAAGGTTGCTGGTTCAAATCCCGAGCTGACTAGGTGGAAAA